>NC_135718.1:74307648-74667624 GCF_964656455.1 Halichoerus grypus
AGCCTAGCTTCTGTACATATATATGTATCTCTACCTTTTCCTAGTTTGGTGTTTAAAGTATCACACAATCATACGTGACACAGGTAGATATAGAAGGAAAAAGTATAGAGGTATGAGAGGGGTTCAAGGACACCAAGTGGAGCCTTCCAAGAATGAGGTTAGTCCAGAAACCAATGCCTTAGACTCTTGCTAATTAGCAGGAGTTTGTTAGCACTACCGATCCCAAGCTTTCTAGGAGTGAGCATCAAGTCACAGAAATTTCACAGTTTACTGTATCAGTGAAATAAACACAGTCTTCTTGTTTGGGAGAAACAAAAATTCCCGAGGATCTCTGTGAGGAGGACACGTCATATAATCTGCAGCAATTCAATAGAGGTAATAATTTGAGAATTTATACAATAAAGTTCCGATGTCCAGGTGACATCTGAGGATGGCTGAGCATAGGATAAGTACCAGGAGTCTAGAAGAATGAAAGGACTATGTTTCCTTAAGACAGTCTCCAGAAAAATCCCTCTCTCAGCTGAATAGGTAACGTTTGGCAGGGAATTAGAGACTGCATCGAGTACTTACAGAGTTCACGCAGCTGTTTCTCAAGGGTTGATCTGGGGTAGGACCAGTAACCATGTGTGAAAACTTAGAATTATAAACACTAAAACAGCTAGAACTGAGAGAACTCAAAATCCAAATAATGACTTGTCATGATCTGCTCTATGGTAAAATTTATTCTAACTTCTCTTTTTCCCGCAAATTATCCCAACATTCTGGCCCCTTCATGATCCAGCCGTACCTTCGTATTAGTAGAGGTCATCAAATCACCTTATTGTTCTTATTCTTTCTTTTGTCAGGCTATGTTAGTAGAACTACATAGCGTTTTCTTTCTGTATTCAAGACAGTATTCAGTACTTTTAAGGCTTAAACAAACAAATAGGTAAATGAAGCCTATTCTAAATCAATTTTGTGCTCAGAACAAACCCCATTCCCTCTAATGATAACTCAGTCTAACCTTGCTAATTTGATACCTTCTGATTTTATAGTGGCTCATTTTTCTCCTCCTACTTTATAGTTTGTTTGTGAAGCTTTTTGTGATGTAGTATAAATTTTGTCAACAGGACCCTGAAATTGAAAATTATTTCAACGCAGCTAGGTTTTATTGTTTTAGCGTAGTGCTAATTAGTCTAAATATGCTGAATCCAAGGGAAACAATATTTTAACAAGCGTGGAAGTATAAGTGATTGAAGAAGTAACCCATGGTCACACTACACAGCACATCTAAACTCTAGAGCCTCCAACACATTAACTGGACTACATTTTTCTGCTTTAGAATTTTTGTCCTCTCTGATTGTCTATTAGTAAAACTTCAGCATTTAAACAAAGTTTGCTTTGGGTAAAAACATTTCTTTCTTTCTTTTTGTTTTTTGTGTTTTGGTTTTATTTGTTGTTGCTGTTAAAGAGAGAACATTAGAAATTATGCCCATCCTATTGAAAAATAGAACTCTGGAAGATTATTATACTCTTCAGTATTCAGCAACAAAGACAATGGGTAATAAAGGTACAGACAGTAAATTAATTGAGCTAAAAAAAACACAGTTTGAGAATTATTGTTTGCATATGTATAATTCTCGACCTCTTTGACCATGTACCAAAAGCAAACTAGAGTTTCTCATTTTACTAGCCTTGTAGCTCTTCAAATGAAAAGATAACATTTGTCATTTCAGATTATAGATACTACATGATACCACATTATTTAGTTCCGTTACTCATTCATCACATTTTCTTGAACACCTATTATGTGCAGGGAACTTTACTGGATATGTACACTTGTGTTGTGGTTAAAACAAGCAAACAAAACCTCTGGAGACCCTGTCCTCATGGCGACTTACTTGTAGGAAACTCCATATACATTCATTTAAATTTTTAAAAAATTTAAAATTGATAAATTTGAGGGACCATCCATTTTTAAACAAAGTTAGAATCTTAAGTGTTTTCCTAGCACTGCAAGTCAATTCTTTATGAATGTGGTCAACCTACAGTACCAGAAACTAGAATGCCGAACAAAATTAATGAAATGGACAATACAACTCTTATCTATATTTTTGTTTTCCCTTAGTGTGAGTTGGCCTGTTTGTGTCATAAACCAAATTACTACTACCATTTCACTGCCGTTCGCTTTTGTCCTCATAGTTATCCAATTGAATCTCCTGTATTTCCATCTTTTTTTTCTTATAATGTTGAGATTCAACATCACCTTGTAGGTTATGACTACATTTAAGATGCCAAATCAAAAGAATATTTAATGTTGACTTATTGCGAAATTATGGGAAAGATTTTTAAAAAGAGTTCGGCTGCTAGAGATTTCTGTTCACTTACAGGTAGCTTCCACGTGCAGCTGAAGAGAAAAACATTGTAAAAACCTTTTCAGCAGTTGCTGAAGGCTTGGAAACTCGAAGGAAAAAAAGCAAGCCCACTGGGCTCACGCAGCGTTAGGCACAGACCGAGCTGTGATGCTCAAACCACCCAGAATGCCCACGGCACTGAGGAGGGTCCATCAGAAACAGGGTACAAGTTTTGCTGTCAAAAGGCTGCTCTCCTTTAAAATATCGTTCATCTCCATCGTAGGGATAAACTATTTTCTCCATCAAGGAGCAAGGGGCAGTTGTAATTTTTTTTTTTTTATTTCAGTATTTTTCTCATATAAGACAAATTTTAGAAGAACTGAATGGATTTTTTTTCTTCAGCCTTCTACTCCCTTCCCCGCCCCCCCACATCAAATGCTAAAAGCGAGGCACCCTGGGAAAAAATGAAAGAATATTAGCACCTTTATTACCAACTTCAGTCATACTAAAAGCAATCATGATGTAGAATACTTCCCATTCAATGTCTGCAATTTGATCATAGGTCTGATTTATTACCACCACTGACCTTGAAGAGACTCATAACAATCTTATTAGGAAAACAGCTGATAATTCCTAGTTGCTCTTGGTGATCAGAACTTTTTGCCTAAGAGAAAATTGAAATTGTGGAGCTCCTCCCCCCACCCCAACCTTTTTTGTAACCTTAGAATCATTGAAAGACTGAACTTCAAGTAGAGGTATAATGTTTATTTAAGACCCTTTGGCAGTTTAGGCGGAATCTGGGATGGGGCAGGAACCCTACTTTAAAAAGATGCTTTAAAAAGGTCCTTTCAAGTTGCTATTTCCCCAAGTAAAATACTTTAAAAATATCTATCTTCAGTTTTCTCAGAAAAGCTAATCTGCAGTAAATTTGAAATTAAAGAATTTTCTTTCTTTCCACATAATCCATCATTTTATCATCTGAAAACTTTCTGGTTAAGCTTTCGAGGTTTTATTTTATTATGCTGTGATAAAATCTCCAACGGTGAGATTGAATTACATGCCCAGAAGCACTTCTTAAAGGACAAAGTACCAGAAAGAAATAATATTAAATATCTTCTGAAGAGAAAGCTTCCAACTCAGTATGACAAAGAAGAAACTCACCCGAGAGGTTGACCTGATCCCTCTTTATGAAGTATGGGTTTCCTGCTTCTAGATCAGTGTATCTTTTTTAGCTTGATATTTTTTTTCATATGATTCTCATCATCTCCCCTGAAGTATTTATTATTATTGAAACTTAGATGCTGTGTGAGAAAAATGAGGGTGCTCTTTGCCCAGGGAGTTTATTTTTTAAAGAAGGCAATTTGATATCCTGTCTATCTCTTGATCCTCCTGACATTGATCCATCAGGCGTGATTTCCATTACTGAAGAGGATAGTGGGGTCTAGAATGTACTGTACAAGTTCTAGCAGATCTTTGAGGTGGTCCACCTACTTTTGGAGCACAAACAGCAAAGGGTTTTGTGGTTTGTTTGTTTGTTTTACTCAAGAATATATGGCATGCTGCCATCTTGCATCTTCTTTGGGTTTCCTGATGACTATCTTCGTATGTTCTATTGGGTCAATAGAAGAATCAGTCTTTCTAATTCCCTTGCCTCTTTAGTTGATGAAAGTGATAGGGCGGTTCCTTAGCCAATAATTTCTTATCACTGTCTTACTGAAAATGTCTTCCACAAAAGAACTGGTTACGCTGAGAAGCAGAAATGCAAAGTTCTTACATAGCTCTGGCAATGGGAGGAAAGTGAAAGATTGTTGGGTCTAAAAGGAGGGATCAAATGTTGCTGACCAATTTTAAACCACACCTGAAGAGCAGGCGAAAGGGTCTTCTTTCAGTTTTTCTGAAACTGTGTTGTAACGACAATATGGTTTTGTGTGTCTGTGTGGTTTTGTTTCTGTTTTGTTCTTGACTCTGCAGGAAGAGGTTTAAACATGAAGGCAAACCTTGTAGATGTTAGCATGGCTACATACAAAGCAAAGCTGCCTTTTTTTTTCTTTTCTTTTCTTTTCTCTGCTTCCATTTAGACCTATCACATAATTTAAGAAAAAAATAAAACTTTAACCACAGGAGCTCTAACTATAGTGTGAAAAAAAAAAAAAACCCTGATCAATTTTGTTTTCGCAGCACGATATTATCAAAGATTTAAGAAACAAATTTGCCAGCCTCGGCGAGAACTCTCTGGTAACAGCATAAATGTCTGTGTTGGTTGCTTTTGATTTGAAGGTTTCTTTTTTCATTTGTTTGAGCCCATTTCTTCGCCCCCCTTTTAGTTTACTTTCTTTTTCATATCCTGTAACTAGCAAGCCTTCATTTTTTAAACCTCTTCCATCTTCCTGTGTCTATTTTCCGTACTTTGGATGGAAAGTTTATGGCAGCAAAACTGTCACTCTGGCTACTTGTGCTGCAGCTCTTTCTGCTCTTAGGTCATACATGTTTTGGCCGTTGTGTTATGGACATGATACTAATTGACTGTTTCATGTCCCATTGACTAAGCTTCTCTACCACGCCATTTGATGGACTCGCTGTCCTAGGGCTCTATGCAACTTTCGTTTTGCAACTTATACTGCTTAGTTCCGTCTCAATTCTCCAGCGAACTGGATAGCTCAAGTGAATGATCCTACCAGTCTTGAACTTGCTGTGCCTTTATATTTTATTTTATTTTCTTCTTTATGTTTTTTTCTTCTTTATGGTAGTTTAAGCGGAAAAGAACAAACCCCAGCCATTTGCACTAGCAGCACCATGCGGTATCGTTGTTACCACCAGAGAATACAAAATATAAAGGCACACTGCTTCTTTTATTCTTGGGGGGTGACTGGGGAGATGTGTATCGTAAGTCCGCTACTTAGTTGAAGCCTACCTTTTTATTTGTATCAGCTTTCAATTTTGCTTAAACTCCAACACGTCTCAGTGAATGTTTTTCTGTCATTCGGTGATAACTTGCAACTCGAGCCATTTGCTGAGCAGTATCAAGTTACGGCCATGGCATGGGAGATGATTGAAAACGTAACAAACTGATGCACAAATGTATAATTCAGAAAGTGCAAGTTGCAGTGACGAAGTATAGTACTTCAAAACTGTGATACAGGCTTTGGACTGATCAAACGATTACAATTGAGAAAATCCATCCTGATAAGCCAGTACCAAAAGTATATCAAGAAAAATACAAAGGGGCAAAACCGAGAGTCGAATATTGTTAACATCTGTTGAATAACATTGTTGGTGTTGAAATGGTCCATAATGTTGTCATAGAGCCCATACATGAAGAGATGACTAAAAGTACGGTATATAGAAAGCTGCTATGCTTAATGACAGCCACAACATAAACGGTTGGGATTTGTGTTCAGGAAAAAGAAATGGAAAAGCAAAAGCTTCTGTACCAACAAGCCAGGCTCCATGACCGCGGGGCGGCTGAGATGGTGCTGCAAACCATCAGTGCCAGCAAAGGTGAGGCTCGCTGCTCCCCTCAGACTCCTTTATGCCCTAGGAGCACCCTTATTTAAATTCTGCTGATTTAGTCGGTCCCTGAATTTCTTGTTCATCACGAGGTCGGGTGACTTCAGAAAAGCAGGCTCTCATTAACCCAGTCCGACACTGGGTTTTTTTCAGTCCTACTAAAATGTTTATTTCTGTTCATTAAGTTTTGGAAATTCTATCGTGACACAGGCCTAACAAACCATATAAATCAGGGATGGGCAAATGTTTTCTGTGAGAGGCGAGATAATAAAACGTTTTTGGCTTTGCTGGCCTCGAACTCTGCCATAGTAACAGGGAAGCAGCTAGAGACAATACGTAAACAAACTGTGTGGCTGAGTTCCAATAAAACTTTATTTACAAAAACGTATGACAGGCTGGACTTGACCCTTTAGTCCATAGTTTGCTGACCCTTGATGTAAAAGTTTAGACTTTTTAAGTGAGCCCTTCTTAACAATTAAAATACTATTGTATTTTTCAGTGCCAGCCAAGATAATTTTTCTTACATTAGTAATATCTTCTTTGTAGAAACATTTTTACTATAATTTGTAATGGAGTGGAGAAATAACAGTTATGCATTCTGTTATTAAGCACCCCTTTCCCAGATTCCTAAGATATTTCTATCTCTATTATTGTTTCTTTTTCTGTTTTTTTTTCTATATTCCATTTCTAAGGTAAGTAGAGGTGAATAACATAAAAATAAAATATACTCAATGATAGACAACTGGTTGGATTTAAAATTTTGTCGTTATTGGGCGCCTGGCTAGCTTAGTCAGAAGAGCATGTAACTCTTGATCTCAGCCCCATGTTGGGTGTAGAGATTACTAAAAAAAAATAAACTTAAAATTTTGTCATTATTATTTGAATGACTTAAAATTGTGACCAGTCATCCTAATAAAGCAATACTATAAACATAGTAAGATGAAAGTTGAAATGAAATGATAAATGATAAAAGTTGTTCAAACATAATATGGAGAGAAGAGGGGAGAGTAATTTTCCTTGAAATCTTAAGTAGCTCTTATTCATTTCAAGTATTATTTTAATATTCATGATTAATTTTGAATCTTTATAGTTTTAGGTGTCAGTATTTCAAAATCAATTGTTTCTTTTTTTTTAATTTTTTAAAGATTTTATTAGAGAACGCGCATGCAAGCAAGAGGGAGGGGCAGAGGGAGAGGGAGAGAAAGAATCTGAAGCAGACTCTCTACCGAGCATGGAGCCCCATCTCACGACCCTGAGATCACGATCTGAGCTGAAATCAAGAGTTGGATGCTTAACCAACTGAGCCACCCAGGCGCCCCCACCTTTTTTTGTTTTAATGTCCCCATACAGTTTCCATTCCTGAATACATCAGACAGAATTTAGTAAAAACACTGATGGGAAAATATGCATTATTATTCTTGAAATGTTTTTGGTACATAAGTCAGTCTGTCCATTGTTAGGCAGATTTGTAGGGGAGTGATAATTTTAAAAGTGTACGTTTTGAGGCAGAAATGGTTAATGTAGTAGGTGAAGTGATACAAGGAACGCTACTTTTTGTATTTTTTCAGGTGATACTGGACCAATGGTAGCTGCAACTTTGAAGCTTGGAATTGCTATCTTAAATGGTGGCAACTCCACAGTACAGCAGGTAATGTCTTTAAGCCAACCCCATAAAGTGCTCTTCAAACAGATGGACCATATCGTCATCCCATTGAACTGTTCTAGTCATCCTAGAAGAACCAGTAGTTGTAAAATTTTTCATTTTCTGTGTAAAAAAAAAAAAAAATGCATTTATCTGATGGCCATTTCCTCCCAGGATTCAAACATCTAGGTCACACCCTGCCATGTGGGGCACTAAAAGGCTCTTGAGAAGTCTGAAGTCCTATCAGATGGTGTCATCATGTGAAATTTGCATTTCATGTGAATAAATCAGCATGAAATGGTTTGTTTTAATAGTGGAGAAAAGTAAATATTCTTACCTCAGGAGCCTAGTTTGGCAACATGTTTTATAGTGTTATACCATCTCTCTCATGTTTTTCTGTATCGGCTTCTGTAATGAGAAAGGACAGTTTATAAACATGGAACTGATAACCGTTGTTTCTTGGGTAAGTTTTGGCAACGCAGGGAAAGGGCTCCCCTACCAGGAAGGGCAGGGTAAGAAGGGAAGGCTAATGAAAACCTTAGGATATTTGACTTCGGGTTGCTGTGAGCCCTAGAAACACGACAGTGGGACAAAGCCCTGAATATGTTCCCAGAAGAACTTTGATTCTAAGAAAAGCAGAGAAAATTTGAAGGTTGCCTTTGGGTTGGTGAAGATTTGGACTAGGTTAAGTTAGCAACCCAGAGTAGCTGAAAAATTCGTCTTTACATTTTTCTCAAATTGCGTGCCTCTTTTTCTGCAAATACAATTGTGACATTTTCGGGCTGGAGGAGTGTATCGGTCTAATCTAAGCCAGGGGCCTAACTTTTTCTTTTTAATGCCTCTGACAGTTTAGTGAAGCATCTGGACTCCTCTTGGTGTCATGTTTTTAAATTGCAAAGTGAGATTGCACAGGTTTACACAAGAAACCACACCTAGTGAAATGTGGTTATTCAAATATTATAAACAGGTTTTTGATAAAGTAATTTGTGTTCCTTTATGAACTCATTAAATAAAAGATCTAGTACTTGATCTAATTATTGAGAAGAAATGATTAGTCTAAACATTTTTAAATCACTTCAACAATGACTGATATGAAGATCTCTGATATTTCTATTGGTGACGATATCAGGGTCTGTGTTGGTTGCTTATATTAATAGTTGAAAGGAATGCTAAGTTTCCATTAGAACTTAGTGAAAATAATGATGTCTTTTTTCCCCATCCAATTTACAGCTGTCCTTTTTTGATTTCCATAGCAAATGACTACATGACTTAAATTAAAAAAAAAAAAGGAAAACTGAAGAAAGCTTATCCACCCTCTATAATATTTAGCACAAAATAATTTCCCTTTATGTTTTACTTCAAAAGTCCTTAATTATATAGCACATAGATTCAGAAATCCTTGGAGCTGGAAGGAGCCATGAGAGATCATGTAATGTACATACTCGTCTATGCAGGCTTTTCTTTTTTCTGTAAACCTTCAGATACATATTCTACCACCTCCCTTTAACTCTGAGCCATATTCCTTGTGTTTTAGACTTCCAGTGATTAATAAGTGCTTCATGTTTTATTAGACCAGTAACTTATCACACTCCCCCCAAAATGGCCAGGTGTTTGTGTGTATCTCGGTGTGTACTTACTTGTATGTATGTGTATATGCATGTGAGGTGTATATATGTAATACACACACACACACGTGTGTGTGTGTGTGCATGCACGCGCACGCACACAGCCTTTACATATTTAGTAACTTACCTTTCACTTAAATTTCTGGAAACCATATTGCTACCAAAATGTTGACCCTTTTAGCTCAATCCTATTTAGCACTGATAATAGGAATTATTCACCTCTATTCAAGATTCGGAGAAGAGCAGTATCTTTATTTTCTTCAAGCCTTTGGTGTGCCTTCTATCATTTTATCATCTTGTGGGTACTTCTTGTTTGAAACTTCCAACATATCTGTTCCACATTCAAAGCAGCTGTTTCATTGTAATATATAATAATAAGCTAAGAAGGTAGAGCTGTGCATTGCTCTCGCATTTTTTACTTTTGTGTTTAATCAAAATATTGACCACAGAATCTGGACATCGTTCCGACAACAGAGAAGAAAAATTTAATAGTCAATGATTCCTACCATTCCTTGGGTTTAGAGATCATGATAATGGAAACTAAATTTCTGTCTATAACATTAGCATATGGTAGTCAACACTACCCGCATTTAAGGACCTCACTTTTGTATGGAAATCTATGACTAGCATCTTGGTGGACCTTCGTCCCAGTAGGCTTGAACTAAAAAATCTGAATCTTCAAATACTTTAAGAGTGACTAGAAGAGAGTTAAGAGTATTATTTTTCCCCGGATATTCATGGTGCTTATGATGTTTATGTAAAGCAACTCCCTTGTTCTGAGCCACTTTTATTGACATTGAAATATACAACCATCCTGCCTTGACATGCTCATCACTGTTTCATGGTAAAGTTACGGTCATATTTGTATGCACTGAGTGTTTTTTCATCTTTATCCCAGCATAGAAAGCATATTTTAGTTGTTTCTTATTTAACAAAAAATGAGATTTGTGTTCAGTGGCCCTGTGGTTTATATATTTACTATAGAAAATGCTTGACTACCTCAAGGAGAAAAAGGATGTGGGCTTCTTTCAGAGTCTGGCTGGTCTGATGCAGTCATGTAGGTAAGAACACACCTCCCTTGTTTTGGTTCTTCTACTCAGTGGATTGTATCTTTCAAAGTTTTTGTTTTACATCGCTGACACCAGTGATACAGAGAATATTTTTTAATGATTAAGTACACATTAAAGTGGGACAATAGAGGATGTCTTATTTTCTGTCTTGTTGTTAGCTGTTAGTAATGTCTTAATTATTAACGTACTCACTGTTAATGATGTCTTATCATAGTCTTCCCTATGATTAAATAGGAACCTTGGGGAATTAATGTGTATTCTGCATACTTGAAAATGAGCAGTGTATGAATTTTAAAAGAGGAAAAGGAAAATTCTGATGAGTTTTATTTGGGAGCTTGTAGACCATTTCTCATTTTCCCTAAATAAATGATCCTTCACCAACTAATTTATGATAATCAGTTTCTATTTTTTACAGTATTTAAAATCACTCAGACAGCATTTGACAAAGGAATCTGACAGATACTTAATGTAATAAGTTATCCAGCTGGAAAAACATGATTATTATAATTATATTTCAGTGTGTCTGCTAACTTTGTAATGTACTCCCAAAGTTGAAACCCATTAATGCCTTATGTTTGCCTTTCACATGGATCATTTCAGTGAAGACCCTGGGGAGAAACTGGGCTGCTACTAGGAAAGTATGCTTGGTAGACATTGAATTGGGGCATGTCTTCAGCGTATGTTAATATTTGGTTCGCATTTCGTGAAACATGATTTGTAGACACTTGCTCTCCTGAAGAGAGAAGATTTTCTATTAGTCCTCTAAGTGTCTTTCTCCCTGTTATTGTAGTGTCCTCGACCTAAATGCATTTGAGCGACAAAACAAAGCTGAAGGACTTGGAATGGTGACCGAGGAAGGATCAGGTATCGATCACTTAAATTAAAAGCATCAACTGCCCCCCCTTTCCTGAAATGAGTCAGTTACCAATTACCTTTTCAATACAAAGAGATACAAGGTTATTTTTAAGTGGCCAAAATGCTTATGTGATTCATTTAAAAGTTCATAATTGCACAGTCCCTCAGATCACACCCAAAACTCAACCTTCCCTGTTGGCCATTAACTCCTTTTTGTTCCAGACCTACTGTAGGTCACCTTTCCCCTAGTTGGGTGGTAGATCAAGATCCCTTATTAGATAATGAATTATCTGTAAAATTATAAAGCACATGGATGAACCAAATTAGAGAATGTTTGACTTCTTGTGGCTACTTTGGCAAACTGCCCAACTCTCAGACTCTTCTGTCTCCTTAGAATAGTGATGCTTTGGGATCCTTCCGTTAACCATTATTTCGACTGTCTCCTCCCTTTTAGAACAGATATCTCATACATCCATATGTCTTTGCAAGTCTAAATTTGATGAAAATAATTAAGGAGTCATTTTTAATGTTTAAATAATCCTGATCACTTAATTTACATGTGCACAAATAGAATGACTCACATAATCTTAAAGTTTTTCTTTTCTCTGTAAAGAGATGTGCGTATAAACTAGAAAATTTAGCACACAGGACATTTAAAGCAGAAATAACTATTGCTGCACTTTCATTTCAGTATTTATTAAGAAAAAAATCATCAATATTTTTTTGTCTTGATTTGCTTTTATTCTTCTGCGTTTGACTTTTTTCAATTAATTTATCTTCAGTGAGGCCCTGTGTGTTTATCTGTTTTTGTTTGCTTGGTCTTGTTTGGAGTGGTCATCTTATCAATATATTAGTTTTGGAGCATCAGATCTTTGATAAAACTAATCTTGTTGCAAAAAAATAAATTTTATCCCATCTGTCATTTGTAGTCTGTTTACCTTTCTGAAATATTTTAGAAATAACTAATCTCTCTAATTATTTCCATATATTTTTGTTCTCACAATAGGTAAAAATAATTAGCTGCATATTTCTTACTGTTTTCTAAAAATTATCACTTATGTATATTCCAATGCTTCTACTGTACAGCTCCTGTGTGCTTTTGTTTTCTGCTTGACATTTGAATGTATAGGTTCAATCATCAACTGTCAGTCCTACAGTTACCTAATTGTGTTAGCTAACTTGAAGAAAAATTACCAGCAGCAGTCTAAACTTAAATTTTCCAAAACGAATATCCAGCTAAATCTCTTCATTATTAAGGGTTGTGTCAACAGTTATAACACCCAGCCTGAGGGCCCCATCTAGAGAATTCAGAGTCCTTACAAATCTCAGGGCCCATTACCTGCCTGCCTCTGGGGTCTCCAGGAAGCCCTGGGCATTTTCCTTTAGCTGTAAAGTGCCTGAGAATGAATGAATTCTCTGTCCAAAGTCTGACTTCCCTGGCTTGGAATTAGAAATCAATTTCATTTTTCCCTCCAGTTATTACTTAATGTTCCAGAGGCACGAACACAGGCCCATTAATCATTCTTCATCATTGTTCATATCGGCTCACGCAGGACCAGTGGCCCCTGGCAGGCTTAGTTTACTGGGTCTCCTGTCCTTTGTCAGCCAGATGCAGAGTGGAGTAATATTCGTGAGTCCCAGCTCAGAAATCACTTGGTGAGAATGACCATTCTGATGCGAGAATTAGTCCCATCTCTCAATATGAGATTGATTTGATTTGTTTATTCTTTTTCAACACACACAAATAATTGCCCAAACTGATTAACACTTTTTCTATTTTACTTCCTTACAAACAGCAAGGCAAAAACAACATCTCAACTTCTTTTTTTCCCCATTTCCTTTTCTGTCGACTGTAAATGTACTTTCCTCCCTTCCTCAGTCATCACACATGAGCGTGGTAATTATTACAAATGATCTGCCTTTTCTTTATTTGCTCCCTCATTTGTCCTTAGCTTTGTGTATAGTCTTGACAGTGACAGTTTTTTTGTGTGTGCATTTCTTCCTTTTATAGACTGTTTAACGAATAGATCATTTCATTTCCATCATTATGCATCCTTTTATTTTGAAACTCATATACCAAGCTTTCCTTTTTATTTCTTTCCATGAGGATGTGCAGTTATTAACATACTAGTCATGGAGGGGCAAGAAGCATTTCAGTTAACGTTTTTGGATTTGTTTTGTTCCGTTTCTTTCATTTTGAAAAAATTCTGGTGGACCCAGTGTTTGCAACTGTTGTGTAAATGAATGAATCATAGATGTGTGCGGTAGTCTCCGTGTGGCGTTTCTGTCTTGGACATACTGTGGCTTTATGGCTGCACCAATGGGTGCACGGGAAAATCAGTGGTGATCCAGTTGGGGGTGGGGTGGGGAGACTGGGACTGGCTGAGTCTCCTCGTGGCCAGGGGGCTCTGCCAGTTTCCTTCCAAATGTTGAGAGATCTACAGAGTTTTACTCTAGTCCTTTGAAAACATCACACATTAAAAACCTTCTTAACATAAAAACTGTTTTTCATTCTTGAGACTGACTTCGAAGATTGGTAGAAACAGTTGCAAACTAATGTAATAACACAGATGGTAGTTTCTAAAAGACATGATAGGCAATGGTAATAAACAAGGGATGAGATTTTTGAAGAGATCAAATTGTGCTCTCTGAATATTCAGTCTTGCCTTTATCAAGAGGTCGATTAGGACACACAATGGTAATTCAGTCGCTCTACGAATAATGTACTTCCCAAATTAAGAATGCCTAGAGCAACTCTGTCTTTTGGCATATTTTAAAAATTTCTGTGACATGCCCATTCTTTTGTTTAAGGGTCTACAGAAGTTAAGAAAAGTTTGTACCCTCATAGAGGGAAAATCGATCATCCCTCCCAGAATACATAGAGAAGGTTGAAAAATCTCAATCTGTTAGCTTCAGAGCCTGAGGCCCAAACAGTATAAACTCAGCCCTGAGAGAATAATCTGATGATCTAACTTTTCTCCATCCTAACCAGCTGTCTCTATTGGGCTAAATCTCTTCCTGATGATGATAAGAATGATTGTAAATTATATAACCATGCCAAGTGTTTAATTTAAATATACCTTTTTGATACCTACAACCACCAGTATGATATTGTCCCCATTTTATAGGTAAAGAGACTGAGGGGTGGAAAGGTTACATGGCTTGTCCAGTATCACACAGTGTAATGGCAGGGTCAAGACTGAAATGCAGGCCTTCTGCCTCCCACTGTTACCAATTGCACAAGCCAGTCCCTTCCTCCGTCTTTTGATATCTTCCCGGGGCTTATTTTATACTCATCGTATTGGGTTAGGTAGTATTTTTTGCTTCTTTACTTATTGCTCATTCCTCCCTTCAAAGACACTAATCTATTGCCAACTTTTGCACTTAATGTTGAAGTTGTAAAATCACTTTGGAACTTTGTATGGTTACACGTGATACTCCTAATCTTGTTTTGAGATACCATTGGGAAATACATGCCTTTTTAAGGTTTGTATGTAAGGATTTCAGACTAATCATTTAACACTCCTTTTTCCACTGCTGTTACCATCCTGTAAGTTTGCCACTATTACTATCCCTTCTTCCTAAATTTCCCCCGTTTCTACAAAAGCCAGGACCTCCCACTTGTTTAAAAAAAAACAAAAAACAAAACAAAAAAAAACCAGTTTTCCTTCGCAGGTGTGTTTAGTAGATTTGTGATGTGCTCGGTGTTGTCCTCTCTGTATATTTTTTAGTCATATGTGTTTTCCTTTAACATATAATGAAGTTCAAAACCAAAAACCTATATGAATATTTAAAATTTCATTCCATCCTTGGATTTTTTTTTTTCTCAGAACCATTAAACCTCATTACGAAGTCATTATGAGCTTGAAAGTGCAATTTTTCTTCTTTCAAACTTCTTGGAATGTAGTAGAAGATATTTTATTTTTTGATCCTTTGGCAGTGGTCCTAGACTTTATCAGCAAGATGAAATCTTGAAGCTGATCTCATTCCTCAGAAATTGTTTGATTTTTAAAAATTCTGTATTAAAACATTAACTACCAGTTAACCTAAGTTTCCGTCTGTATCTGATAATGCGCTAAATCGAGGATCTTACTCGGTGTGTTTATAGTGACCTCATCAAGTCTGTATGCAGTTGCAGCAAAACAATTGTTAATTAAAACAATGATTAACACAATCTCTCAATATTGGCTGTCCTAATTTTTTGTTAGTAGTGAAGTTCCTCAGTACTTTAATTATGTATTGGCTATCTCCCACCCCAGGTTTGCAAAGTCCAACACAAGTGTAGTTCAGCTTACCCCCTGAATTCTGACTACACTGCTCTGCCTTTCCTGTGGGTCAAGTTTCTTGTCAAGGAAAGCCTGTGATGTTAATTCATGACACTAATTAGATTTTTCTAACATCCCTGCACAGTTTTTAAACAGTAAAGCCTGGATCGAAATTGGAGTGGCTGTTGTGTGCTAGACGCTGTCCTAGGCATCGGAGTTCTTTATGGGCTCAGCCTCGTGTAGACAGACTTGTAAACAAAGAACTTCGAAACCCATGATCTGTGTGTGTATGAGTGAACTGAGTTGAAGTACTTGGCTGCCAGGCTCATGGGGAAGGATCACAGGAGAAGTAACAGATGGCCTGAAGTAGGTGTTTACCTGGTAAAGAAGGAAGGCAAAGGAAGACATTTCAATGGAAGGGAACCACATATGCAATGCTGAAGGTACAAAGCATGACAAAGAACATCACTGACCTAATATGGTTGGAGAGAAATAGACTAGAGGGGAAAGATAGTTTGTGGGACCCTGTGAAAGCCTTTTGTGCCATGCCAAGGAATTCCATGCTTCCTTTCTGAGGCCACAAAGAGCCATTTGGTAAGTAACACATCAGTAGTATCCACCTGACAGTAAGTTCCTAGCATCCATTGTTCAAACCAGCAACATTAAAGTGCACAGATGATTCATTCCTCAGTAATGCTAGCATGCTAGATAGACTCCGAGTCTTCCAAGGATAGTGAGCAGCATGATTTCCTTCATGGAAGTTGCGGAGCTTTGAGGTTATTATGTTTAGTGATAGATTGAGGGAATTTTTGAGAGTATATTTTTCGTAATTACTGTTAAAGGAATCCATCTGTTTATTGGGAGAGTGTTATAGTTAAATTGCCTATGAGTGTTGTAGGCAAGAGTGCATAAGATGGATATCACAATCTGAGGGTAGGGAGATCAGTTAGGATGTTGGTGGATGGAATGGATGAACAGTAAGGATTCCAGTTAGAGTAATGGGAGCTGAAAGGCATTAAGAAGAGGTTATAAGAGAAATAATCTGCAAATCACATTTGAAAGCAAAGGGATGTCTTCCTCCATAGCTAACGTGTACTTTAATTCTGTTGTCCATGGGACATACCTAATTTATTTCACATGGTGGTCATTTTTGCTGTCTTGGGATCTGAAAGAGGAATACATTTTATGCACTGGTGTCAAGTTGAGTTCATGGAATATGTAGATTATTTATTACATCCACAACCCACTGAAAGTCTATATTTTAGAAACCTAGGTCTTTTGAACCTATGACTTCATCTTGTTAAAATGTCACTTTTATTCCTATTGTGCTTTGCATATTTCAAAGCAATTATACTTGCCCAAACCAATTTTATTCTCCCAACAACCCTATAAAGTAAGGAGTTCTGGAGATTGTTAATTCCCATATCAAAATGATGGAACAGAGGCTCAGAAAGGTGAATTGACTTTCCCAAGGCCACATATCTGGAAGATGGGTTTCCTTAGGTTCTAAAATTGATTAAAAACAAGTAGGAGTTCACAATTTAACTAACATATGGTACACGTAGTCAATGATTGTTAGCCAAAGAGCTTATCGATTACTGATGTGAGCTTTAGGAAGTTTAGAAACTATAGAATACTGGACTCAGAAAGACCTTATGATATTGAAATGACCTGTTCATTGCCTATCTTTTCCATTAGACTATGAACTTCAGGTTCAGGTTTGTGTCTGTTAGTCTTTACAAGCCCAGGACCTCACAAGGTGCCTAGCGTATAGGTGGCACTTAATGAATGTTTATTGAAATTTACTTGACTCAAACCCTTTACTAGTTAATAGCTATAGGACGTTAGTCAAGTTACTTAATTTCTCAATTGTTTACTGAACCACAAGATGGGATTCATGTCACCCGATTCATAGCATTATTGCAAACCTGAAATGACATGATGAGAAAATATATCTAGCACAATGCCTAGCGCACTGTAGTCAATAACTAAACGTTAATCGTGAATCCATTTAAAAAATTGTATCCCTTGTTGGTTGAGTGGTAGTATAATTTAAGCAGCCAGTTAAACCATTTAAGCGGTGACATTAAAATTGCCCACATGGAATCAAATACCTGACTTTTCACTATTTAAAAATATTTTTATCTTTCAGTTTTGCCATTGCATAAAATAGGTATTTGAGTCCTCTGAAGATCAACGATCAGAACTATTTCTTCCATGGCAGTGGCGGGGTGGGGGGTGGTGGGGAAACACTGTTGAGTTCCACTTAACAAGCTTTTGTAGGGAGTTCTTTGATGCAACCAGTCTTCTATTCCATGCTTCTCACCCTTTTAGCTTTGCATTACTGGAGATGTTGCCATGAAAAGACCTTACAACAAAGAGGATCTTAGTCTTCTGGTTTATTTATCCTAATTCAGTTGTTTTTATATATCTACTAGGTAGTCTTTTCACTCATCGCATTCATTTTTTTTTAACAATTATTGATAACTTTTAGCAATTAATAACAATTAAACCAAGCCCCTCAAGGCCACAATGTTGGACTATGACCATCGATGTTTTAGGTAACCAATAAACACTTAAGCAAACCCTTGTGTACTTTTCTGTTAATTAGATAAACCAATTGTGAGTGGAACAGTGACCTTGAAAAGTGATAGATTTTTAAGGGGCGCTTGGGTGGCTCAGTCGGTTGAGCATCTAGCTCTTGGTTTCATCTCAGGTCATGATCTCATGGGTCGTGAGATCGAGCTGCACATTGGGCTCCACACTCAGTGGGGAGTCTGCTTGAAGATTCTCTCCCTGTGGCCCGCCCCTCACTTGCTTTTTTTCTCACTCACTCTCTCAAATAAAAAATAAATAAATCTTTTAAAAAATAAAAAGGGATTAGATTTTTTAAAATAGGAATTAATTTTACTGATAGCTTGAACAAAAGAAAGTCTACTAATATTATTTCCAAGTGAAAATGTATGTTTTTGAGAATATTTCGGTCCATTAAAATTGGCTTTTTAGAAATAATAAACACATTTAATAAGTATGTTCAAATAACCATATTCACCACCTAGGCATGTTGTTCCCATCTTTATTTAGTGTTACTGCCACTGCTACTAAGAATTGTAACCTTTCCACAATTTCTAAAAATGGTCTCACAAATTATGAAGAACTAGTGAGGTAGACAGTGCACATGTTCTCATTTCATAGATGAGAACACTGAGGCAAAAAAAAAACCCATCTCATCATCAGCAACAGTATTGAAATAACTCTCCCTTTATTACGCTATTAGAAATCATAAGCCCCTTATAATTAAAAATGAAACCAAAGGAATGCCCTTTATCATATTCACATTTGGCCATCACGCAGCCATTACAAATAATATTTTAAGAACATCAGAGCACTTTCAACTACATTTTACTCCATTTCGTTATGTTATTAATCTTGGTTTCCATCTTACAATGGAATTTCTTTTGCATACATCACAAAATAGACTGTTGATCCTGTACCTTCTGCAGACATAAAGCCATCATCCATCTCTGTTACTGTACCACTTACATGCAGCATGGGGAATGGCAGCATTTTAATCAGATAGTAATGTGTCCATTATGCAATAGCACCCCAGTTTATGCCTCGTATCACCTGATGGTAAATAAAGGCTTGGCCGCCCCCTCCCCCCGACTCTCCTCTCCCTGTTGTTCTGCTGTGTGCTGCGTGTTCTTATGTGAGTAAAGTTACTTGTATGTGTTTTGGTATATAGTCATGGAAATACTGTGCATGCAGACAGTAAATACAGCCTTATGTTATAAATCAGTGTGCATTGTGCAGAGCATTTTTAGGAGCACGGGTAGACTATATTTTTTTTTCATTGTTAACCTTTCTGAATACTTTCTATCAAGGTTTACTTATTCCACATTGAATATATGAACATTGAAAGTACATGGTCTATTGATGCAATTTTCTAGAAAAAAAAAAACATTTTAGATGGGCTCACAAGGAGAGAGTCAGTAAGTCTGTGTAACTAGCTCATAATATTTTGATTTAAATATCATGTTAAAGACTCTTCTGATTCAAATAGTTCATGGAAAGATAGTAAGTATCATCAGTGAAGAGTTTAGTTTATTAGCCTAGACTGTTCTCCCTTTCTTTGCTATATCCCGCCATGAATGTAGACACTGAGGAATGGGCTTATCAGCCATGGACTGAGATTCACAGCAATGTGCCCTTAAACTTGAACTTGCCACACGACTAATCTGTATGCATGGTGATTTTAGTTTGGTCACCAAATATCATATCTTGCAGGGAAACCAGTACAGTGATTTTATGTACTTTTTTTAATGTTTATATTAGTTTTCAAAATGGTTTTGCTTCCTAACCCTCCCATTATATGAAGCCTCTCACTTTGAAAGTCACAGACTGCAGACTGGTAAGTCCATCAGCTCTCTGTCCTTATAATCATTCATAATTTATTTAAAGTAAACACATGGTCATTGCATAGTTTTCTTTCTTGGCCCAAAGTATTTCCTCCAGTCTGAAAAGTTATTATTTTTTTTAAAGACATAAGTACATTCATCCACTTGCTGAACAACATTTTTGTGTCATTTTGATTTCTAAACAACAAATTTAGATGCCAGAGCATACACTCATAACGTTGAACATTTTTCCACTGACACTCTATGCTTTTAAAATCAACTTTCATTTGTGTGGTGCTGTTTTTCTGTTTGTTTCTTTCTTTGTGTTTTTGCTTTCAGAGTGACTTGTGATCAAGATACATTTTGATTGAAATGTAGGTAAAATATCTGAACTCTTTTCTGAGGTGTCATGCTTGCCCCACAAATACAGTTTTTTTAATGGTGCTGAGTAGCTTCTGTAGCTCTAAGATACCCTTCTTTTCATCTTTCCTGCTTAGATTTACTCACAGAGCATGAGCCACCAAAGTCTTTCTTTTGGTTTAATATTTATAATTAGGTCTGTTCACCAGTTCTCTCTCCTCTGGAAGTAATGCTCCAACCAATGACGTCTCTATATCAGATTTCTGAAGGCTTTACTTTTTTTAAATCCATAGGCAAGCTAATGAGACTGTGAATTGAAATGAATTAAGAAACATTTTCTAGTCATTTACAATTTCTACAAGATTGTTTTAATTATTCTTTAAATAAAAGAAACTCTTGGCCCTGTTTTCTATATGCAGTGAATGCCTTTGCATTTTGAATCATTTGGTCAAACTCTGGGAACAAAGCAGACTTAACTTGGGTGTTTTTAAGAGATGGAGAGATCATTTCTAGACACACATTACCCAAAAAAAGAAAAGAAAAAAAAGAAAAGTTTAAATCTTCAGGTTGTTTCTAAAATGTTGCCAAACCCATGCTGCTACTTTTAACAGAGAGAAACTTGAGTTTTAAGATTCAAATGTTCTTTTCTGACAAAGAAAAAGTGCATCTATCTGCCAAGCGCATGATCGTATGAGCTTCGGATAGAAAAGTGGCTATGATTTGTGACTGTTTTTGGTTCAGAACAATGCTAGATCAACATGCAAGTTTTATGGAGGTGGGGATAGAAAGGGAGGGCCAGGCCAGGGTCGTTGATCATGTCTGATTTCTCTGGACTTCCTACAGGAGAAAAGGTTCTCCAGGATGACGAGTTCACTTGCGACCTCTTCCGCTTCCTACAACTGCTTTGTGAGGGACACAACTCAGGTGTGTGAGACCCCAGACTATGTGATGGTACCAAGGAATCAGAATTTTGAAACCAGTAATGACAGGGGCCTGCTAGTTCTAATTACACTTCATCCCTGAGTCAAACAATCTTGAGCCTTCTTCCGTATGTTTGGTATATGCAGTGTGACATTTTATGTATTACATTCCTACTTTCAAAGTCCTTTGCTAGCTAGCCACTTCCCTTAATTCCCATCAGTTGTTCTTCTGTTAGAGAAGACAGGTGGAAAAAAGATATACATGAGACAGATATCTACAGAGAAATATAGAGCTTTATTTCTTTTATACCACTTCTCTTCAAC
Organism: Halichoerus grypus; assembly: GCF_964656455.1. Taxonomy (NCBI): domain Eukaryota; kingdom Metazoa; phylum Chordata; class Mammalia; order Carnivora; family Phocidae; genus Halichoerus; species Halichoerus grypus. The sequence continues at coordinate 74,328,947 of NC_135718.1, forward strand.
TGGGGAATATATTGTATTACTTGGCACAATGTATTTTCCTTTGTGGTTAATATAAATAGCTCTCTCCCGGACTTGTGCACCCCTGTGTAGGCAGGAACTGTATCTTAATTTTATCTTTGTTTCCCCAGCACTGAGCACAGTACTCAGGAACAAATGATTCTTGAATGCATAATTTAATTACTATACCCTAAAGGATGGAGCCCCTTCCAGCGATTCACATGCCCAGAGCTCTAGAGCTAGGAATCAGGAAGCAGATGTAAGCCACCTCGTAGACCAAAAATTGAATATTGATATTCTGTGAAGCACCTCGATGTGGTTGGGATGCCCACTTAAAACAATCCTCTTGGATAAAGCACCACTCTTAGCCACAGGGATTTTGCTGGAGACCTCATTTGCTTTTGGAGTTCTTCAAATAACTCATTTTAAACTGTTGAGGAAGCTTTAGTAACGTCTTTTGATCTTATGTAGATTTTCAAAATTATCTGAGAACTCAGACTGGCAATAATACAACTGTCAACATAATCATCTCTACCGTAGACTACCTCCTGAGAGTGCAGGTATGTTGCCTTCTGTTAGGAAGAAATGGAAGGGATTGGTTCGTTGAAATAAGGGGACAGAGTTATTAAACTGACGTGTTGTAATGCACTTTGATGGATGACTAGACAGAATTTTTTGAGATACTTTGTCTTTGATCATAGCCTTTCACCAAGTTTTAGGGTGAAACTGCTCCTTTTGTCTTTGCCTCTGATCCTGGCTCCTCCTTTGCTCATTATTCTTTCTATAATCGGGCATTTTTCCCCCATAGTTTTTAGCTTAATGCCATTTTAAATTCATTTTGTTTTTGCAAAGTATTTACATGCTCTGCTCCTTCTGCTACAGTTGATAGATAAATGGGGGAAGAGTATTTGAAACATTTTCAAAAGTGAGAAAGAAAGGCTTTCAAAATACCTACAATATACTTAAATTTAACAGGTAGTTCTTTTCAGCTGTCCCGATTCTTGAATTAATTTTAAAATTCAGCTTAACACTCCACCACTTAAGAATCTCCCTGATTTTGTAGTAATCTTTCACATGTTAATAAAACTGAATCTGAAGGCGTAGGCTCCTAAGTAATGGGAGCCCTGTACAAATTTTATTTCCCTCATCTTATTTATAAGAGTAGCCAGATACAGTAGTTTAAAACCTGCACGTTCAAACTTTCAGTTTCTCCCTTAATCTTTTGAGTATGTAAAAGCACAATATATTTTTTTTACCTAATGCTTCCATTTTTGAAGCAAATTACAAAAAATATTGCTGAAAACACATTTGTCATTTTTAAAATCATATCTCAAAACCCAAATGTAGCCTGCGTGCTGGACTACATTGTGTTATTCCTTTAGCCAACTAAAATTCCTTCCAATGTAAGTTATTGTTGAAAACATCCTGTTTAAAAAGGTTGATCCTGTTTAGATGTTTGTTTATGGTTGTCAGTGTTTTTAGTAGTCTAATCAGTTTCTTGAGGGGCATTTATAGAAACAAGGAACATTTTGGAGTTCTAATGAGGAAACGTTATGGGCTTTGTTGGAGAAAAAGGCCTGATGTCTGTAACCCAAAAAACATCCATGATTTGTCTAATTTTTGTGCTTACATAGTAAACATTTAACTTTGCTCAATGGATAAATATGCTTTAATCTTGTGAATCCTTGTGAAGTTCAAGATCATCAGAGACAGAAAGTCATTTTTAAAGCTAAGTTTTCTGCTGCTTCTCTCTAGCTGTTATTTCTGTCTAAGGAGGATAGGTTAATGGTAGCTTTAGAATGTATCTTAATCCTATCATTCCTCTTTTCCAGGAATCCATCAGTGATTTCTATTGGTATTACTCTGGGAAAGATGTTATTGATGAACAAGGACAACGGAATTTCTCTAAAGCAATTCAAGTAGCAAAGCAAGTCTTTAACACTCTCACAGAGTATATTCAGGTAAACATTTAAATATTTTGGCTATTTGAAGAAAAAAAATAGTCAAGTGGTTAGCTTTGAATTCCATGGAAAAATACAATATGCCTATTTTCCTGCCATGATTCACATTTGCTATTAACCTTTCATATAGATTCTTAGCCAGTGATGACAATTAAATATCAGGTTGAGATGTGAATTTATATGGACTGAATTTGCTTTACTGTTTGGCAGATCAAGATATTATTGATTCCTTTGAGGCATGAACAGAGATGTTGACTCTGTTGTATCTCTGGGGCCTCATATATATATTAAGCACTCAGTAAATATTAAAGAAAAGAGGGAGGAAAAAGAAAGAAGACGGGAAAGAGAAAGGACAGAGCACTAAATTACTCCTTATTGTGTTCCAGTAAAACTAAGGAAGGAGTTTCATAGAAACTGTATATAAAAGAGAATAGTAAAACTTCATGTTAGAGCACACACGTGTGTGAAGGCACACACACTTACATATAAAATCATACAGTAATGTATATTCCAGGTAGAATTCCAATAACCATGAAGAAAGTATCTTTTTTTTTTTTTTTAACATCAATTTGTTTTATATTCTCCTTAGGCTAAACTTCTAGACTTAACCTGCAGATTTTTAAAAGAGTTTATAAAATTTTGTTTTTTTTCAATGCATGAAACTTTGCGATTTCCTAGGGGACTGTGGGCCATCTTTCTGTTTTCTGTCTCCATGGCCAGTATTATTCTGAATCAGTCAGTCACTGTGTTTGAAGTGCCACCTGCCAAGGAGAAAACAGGAGGAATGCATTTAGTTTGTTTCATTAGACTAAACATAATCTTGTGGGGGGAAGAAGTTAAGTAAAAATAACAGATGGTCCCCCAGGGCCTAGCATTGCTGCAGGTGTTTAAGGAATGACTGAGTGCATGGACACGCATGGCCAAGTGAGGCTGACGCAGGGGAGGTGCTGCAGAGGTTGGGGGTGAGAGGGACATGACCCTCACCTCCTCTGCCCTTTCTCTCCTCTCTAGTCGTACCTTGGAAGGATCTCACTTTCTGTATTGGCTCCCTGGGTGGGGAAGAGGATCCTTATCTCAGCATTTAAAAATGGAAAAGCCACACTTGATCATTCTGAGAATTTTTCTTTAAATCAAATAAAACAAAGTTTAAATCTGTTGCAGACCGTTCACATTCCTATTTTCTTGTCTTCACTGGCTTCCACTCTTGGCTTCATATTCTCACGCATGTCTCGCAAGATACCGATATATGAATTCTCTTGATTAAATAATAAAATTATCTGATGACATTAGCAAGCCAGTGAATTCTCTAGAAAGCTGATAAAATGGTTTCTATATAACATATGGAACTTAAATGTGGAGAGTGAGCATTTCCTGGTTCCTAAAATAGGTGAGATTCCTAAATTTATATAAAACTAGAAGAATCCATTAACCTCTCACTATGTGCAAAACAGTTTTTTATTGAGATATCTTGACAGAACATTATATTAGTTTTAGACATACAATAATGATTTGATATCTGTATATATTGCAAAATGATCACTGTACTATGTCAACTGAGTTAGCATCTGTCACTGTGTATAGTTACAGTTTCTTTTCTTATGAGGAGAAAATTTAGGATTTACTCTCATAGCAAGTTTCAAATATGCAATACAGTGTTATTAACTGTTGTCACCATGTCATACATTACATTCCCAGGACTTATTTATTTTATAACTGAAAGTTTGTACCTTCTGACCCCTTTGCCCATTTCATGGCCCCCACCACGACCACCTCTGGCAACCGCCAGTCTATCCTGTGTGTTTATGAGCTTATTCATTTATTTGTTTGTTTTTAGATTCTACATTTAAGTGAGATCACATAGTAATTGTCTGTCTCTCTGTCTGACTTATTTCACTTAGCATAATGCCCTCAAGGTCCATCCATGTTACAAGTGGCAAGGTTCTTTTTTTATGGCTGAATAATACTCCATTGTGTGTGTGTGTGAGAGAGAGAGAGAGAGATCACATTTTCTTTATCCATTCATCCATCAATAGACACAGGTTATTACCGTATCTTAGCTATTACAAGTAATGCCGCAATGAACATAGGATTGCATAGATCTTTTTGAGTTAGTGTTTTCATTTTCTTCAGGTAAATACCCGTAAGTGGAGTTGCTGGATCATTTGGTAGCTCTATTTTAATTTTTTGAGGAATCTCCATACTGTTTTCTGCAGCGGCTGCACTAATTTACATTCCCACCAACAGTGCACAAGGGTTCCCTTTTCTCCACACCCTTGCCAATGCTTGTTATTTCTTATATATATATATTTTTAAAATAGCCATCCTAAAATGTGTGAGATGATATCCCATTATGATTTTGATTGGCATTTCCCTGATGATGAGTGACATTGAACATCTTTTCATGTGCCTGTTGGCCATCTGGATGCCTTTTTTGAAAAATGTTTATTCAGGTCCTCTGCTCAGTTTTAAATCAGATTATTTTTTGGTGTTGAGTTGTGTGAGTTTTTATATAGTTTAGATATTAACCCCTTATCAGATATATGATTTACATGTATTTTGTCTCATTCAGTAGGTTGCCTTTTCATTTTGTTGATGGTTTCCTTTGCTGTGCAGAAGTCTTTTAGTTTGCTATAGTCTCACTTGTTTGTTTTTGCTTTTGTGGCCTTTACTTTTGGTGTCAAATCCAAAAAATTATTGCCAAGACTTATATCAAGGATCTTACCACTGTTTTTTCTTTAAAGAGCTTCTGGTTTTCAGATCTTACATTCAAGTCTTTAATACATGTTGAGTTAATTTTTTGTGTATGGTGTAAGGGAGGGGTCCAGTTTCATTCTTGTGTATGTGGTATATGTTGTTTTCCCAACACAATTTATGGAAGAGACTGTCCTTTCCCATTGTATATTCCTGGTTTTTTGTCATCAGTTAATTGACTACATATGTGTGGATTTATTTCCTGACTCTCTTCTGTTCAGTTGGTCTGCAGGTCTGTTTTTATGCCAGTACAATCCTGCTTTCAATACTAGAGCTTCGTAGTATAGTTTGAAATCAGGGAACATGATACCTCCTGATTTCACAAGATTGCTTTGGCTACTCAGGGTCTTTTGTGGTTCCTTGCAAATTTTAGGATTATATGTTCTATTTCATGAAAAATGCCATTGGAATTTTGAGAGGCATTGCATTGAATCAGTAGATTGCTTTGGATTGTATGGACATTTTAACAGTATATAGTCTTTCAGTCAATGAGCATGGGATATCATTGCATTTGTTTGTATCTTCTTCAAATTCTTTCATCAGTGCCTTATAGTTATCACTGTACAAGACTTTTACCTCCTTGGTTAAATTTATTCCTAGGTATTTTAATCTTTTGATGCAATTGTATGTGGAATTGCTGCCCTAATTTCTCTTTCTGATAGTTTATTATTAGTTTATAGGAATACAACAGATTTCTGTATATTAATTTTGTATCCTGCAGCTTTACTGAATTGATTTATTAGTTCTCATCATTTTTTGGTGGAGTGTATTTTAGGGTTTTCTATATACAGTATCCTGTCCTCATGCAAATAGTAATAGTTTTACTTCTTTCTTTCTAATTTGGGTATCTTTTATTTCTCTTGCCTAATAGCTCTGGCTATTATTCCAGTACTACAATGAATAAAAATGGAGTCCCACTTGTTTTGTTTTTGCCTTTGCAAAATTCACTTTTGCAAGGAGTGGGCATCATTGACTTATTCCTGATTTTAGAGGAAAAGTTTCTGCTGAAAAAATTTGCCAATAGTTTTATGGGGGTTTCCCCTGGATGTAACAAGTTGTTTTTCTCTTGCTACTTTTAAGAGTCTCTCCTTGTCTTTAACTTTTGATATTTTAATTATAATGTGCCTTGGTCTCTTTTGGTGCTTCTTATTTGGTTACTTTCCCCAGGCTAAAGAAGTTTTCAGCCATTATCTCTTCAAATAAGTTTTCTCTCCCTTTCTCTTCTCCTGATGGGGCCCCTCTGATGTGAATGTTAGTTGGATTGATATTATCCCATAAGTCCCTTAAGCTATCTTCACTTTTTTTCCATTCTTTTTCATTTTTGCTGCTCTGACTGGGTGAGTTCCACTGCCCTGTCTTTTAGTTCACTGATGCTCTCTTCAGCTCCATCTTGTCTGCTACTGAACCCCTCTTGTGTATTTTTCAGTTCAGTTATTGTATTCTTCAGCTCTGTGACTTCTATTTGGAATTTTCTTATATTTTCTTTCTTTGTTGAATTTCTCACTTACTCATCTTTTCCCCTGAGTTTGGGCGGCATCTTTATGACCATTCCTTTGAACTCCATATTGTTTTGTTAATATTTTTTTCTGAGGTTTTATCTTGTTCTTTCATTTGGAACATATTCCTTTCTTCTTCTTCTTCTTCTTCTTCTTCTTCTTCTTCTTCTTCTTCTTGTCTTTCGTCTTTCTTCTTTCTTCTTCTGTTTCTGTGCATCAGATGAAACAGCCACCCTCCTAGTCTTGAAGGAGTGGCCTCCTGTAGATGAACTTTACTCTTCAGCCCTGCCCTAGCTCTTGGTTGTGCCTCAAACCGTCATGATTGCCCAAGCAGTGTATTTTATTTTTAATAACTGACAGTAATTGAAGGTGTGCCAGGCCAGTCAGTGTCCCAAAGGGGAAGAGGTTAGCACCTAGATTCAGGCTGATGGAAACTAGATCCTCAGGCAGCAGCTTTTTTTTTTTTTTTTTTTTTTTAATGCAAACGTATATAGTCCTGTGGGATGGCAAGCATAAACCCTGCTGGTCCTAGAGCAAGACAATCTGGAGGTGTACCCTGGGCAGCAGTTGTAAAAATCAGGGCTCCAGATGAGTGTGCATTCTTCTTTCTGAGAACTACCAGTGAACTGTGGTAAGGCAGGGGCTGGAGGGCACAATGAAGGTATCCCTTGGCCTGTGTTCCCTGAGAATAGCTTCTTGGCTCCTAGATGTGTGCCAAACCTGAGGACTGCCCCCAAGGCAAAAGCTCCAGGACTAGCAAGGTGTCCTCTTTCACGGAAAGGGGAGGGATGTGTTTCTGTCTGCTCCCTGTGCAGTGCCCTGGGGGTGGTGGCCTGCCAAGGGCTCTTTCTCTGGTCCTTACAGTCCAGTGGGACCCAGAAACCCAAGCCACCCTACTCCCCAAAGCCAAGTGATCCAGGGGTATCCCCTGGCAGCATTCACACAAACCAGGGTACCCGACATAGAAATGAGGCACATAGAAGATCTCCCCTCAGAGAGATGCTGGCGCTCTGGAATGTGGCAGAAGGAGAATGTGAAGAAAATGCATGGTCTCAGGAAGGATTTACAGTCAGCCTTTAGTTTATTAATGAGAAGCCTGCCCCTCAGGCTACAGCTCTGTTGATAAGCTAATAGACCTCTTTCACAGAAAGATTGAGCTCCTGGGTCTATTGCAACTTGCTGTGCCCTGGGGGTGATAGCTTTTAAGAACTCTTACCTCATTGGTTATAATCCAGTGGGCCTCTGAGTTTAAGCCTCCCTGGCCACCAGAGCCAGGCAATGTAGAGGTTCTCTGTCAGCCACAAAAATCAGGGCACCAGAGAAGAGTATAAGCCCTTTTCTGTAAGATACCAATTTGCTGGAGCGAGGGAGGAGGGGAGCACAAAGATTGTGTTCAGCGGCCTTCCTTCCCTGAGCACAGCTCCATAGGCCCCTGTAAGTGTATCACCCCAGAAGCCTGCCTCCAGGCCGAAGCACTTACACAAACACACAGACCTCTTCTCAGAAACACCGGGATGTGTTTCTCGCTGCTGTCTGTGCAGTGTCCTGGGAGGGGTGGTCTGCCAAGAACTCCTCTATGGTTGTTAGAAGCTCATGGGACCCAGGATCGCGAGTCCACCAGATGTGTGTAGAAGCCCCCCTGTGGAGATACTGGCAGCAGAGAGAGAGTGCAAAGATAGCACTCAGTGGCTGGAGTGAGGCAGAGGGGAAGTGTAAACATGGTACACACCAGAGAAATTAAAAAAAGAAGAAAAATTTGAAAGATGGCACCCACCGGCTTTAGTCAAGCCCTGGGAGAACATAGATGAGAGAGCCCACAAACGAGAATAGAGATGATGCCAGCTAGTGTTAGTGAGGCAGAGGAGAAATGGGAAGATGGCAGCCTCCCTCCCTGGGGAGATCCCGGCAGGCCCTTGCCCCTCAGACCCATGCTTCGGAATTAGGAAATGAGTCTCTTTCACATGAAGTGTGGGTACTTTACAAGGGGCTCCTTCTGCGCTGGGCCCTGGAGTGGGTGAGTCTACACTCAAGAGCACTTTATGAGCGTTTCTTTCCTTAGTTCACAGCCCCATAGGTCTTGTGGGCGGGAGCCCCATTGGTCTTAAAAGCCAGATGTTTGGAGGGCTCATTTCTCAGGTACTGGTATTAATAGTTGGGGTGCCCAATGTAGGGTACAATCCCTTTGCTCCTCATGGAGAAACTCTGGGTTTTGAGTTTTCTTCCAGTTGTGCGGTATCATACCTCAAGTAGGGTTTATGGTGAGACTGCTCAGCCTTTCCTGCCTGCTACCATATGCTTTCTGTCTCATTTGCTGACAAGTAGGGGTTGGTCTGCCAATTTTTAGGGTTTTTTTCAAAGGAAATTGTTCCATACATAGCTATAGATTTGGTGTATCCATGGGGGGAGGTGAGTTCAGGATCCTCCTGTGTCACCATCTTGAACTGGAACCCCAAACTTTATTCTCACTTGTTTGTGTAACAGAGAACATTCTATATGAGAATTCAAGGGATAAAGTAGCTTGGCTTATTATGGCTTGTTCATTTTTTTTGAAGATATTTAAAAATCTATTTATTTGAGATAGAGAACAGGAGCAGGGAGGGAGAAGCAGACCCCCCTACTAAGCAGGGAGCCTGACTCAGGAGATCCCATGGACCCTGGGATCATGACCTGAGCCAAAGGCAGACGCTCAACTGACTGAGCCACCCAGGCGCCCCATGGCTTGTTCATTTTTTAATTCCTTGTTACTCCTAGTTTATATGGCATTTTTATATAAATTAATCATTTCTGAAATGTATATGTTAATAAAAATTTTGTTATAATTTTAGATATACAGAAAAGTTGAAAAAAGGTAGAGAAAGTCTCCATGTAAGATTCACCCAGCCAGCTCTCCCTAATATTGACATTTTATGTAACTATGACACATTTATCAAAAGCAAGAAATAGAAATAGAATCTTCTAATCTAAATTACAGACTTTATACTGACTTTACCAGTTTTTCCACGAATGTCCTTTTTCTCTTCTGGGAACCAGTCCAAGCCACCACATTGAATTTAATGAGATATATTTTGAGGAAGCTTGTGTTAACATTATATTTACTGACTGTTATTAATACTGTGAATAAAAGCTCATCATTAGCCTTCATGCTTATTTTGGACTGCCTTTTAGATTACCGTATTGCATACTGCTTTTTGATTCAAATTTTTGCTAGCTGTAGAGAATTATTTAAGAGGGAGATCCAAAACCAGTGAAATCAAGGTAATCATCTATAGGATTCCATTCCAGTTTTAATAAGGGGGGGAAGAATAAGAATTGTTTGAATGAGAAGGCATTATATTGTCTAAGTTCCTAAAGTAAGACCACAAAATAATTGGTGAGAAAAGAGAAAATTTTAGTTGTTATTGCCAGAAGTTCAATCTGAAAGTAAGACCAACCCACCCTGCAGCAGTTAATGAGGGTTTTATATGATGAAGGCCCCAAGGAGATGCAAGAAATAAGAATGTTCCACAGTAGGTAAGGCGCATGCTCGATTCAGATGAGTTATCATCTCCCAGAAGTGATAGAAGGTCCTAGAAAATAATGTAAATTCTGTATGTTTCCGCTTTAGAAGGATAAATGGGTACGTTGGCCTTAGGTCTGCAACTCTGTCACCTCAGGTTACAAAAACAACTCTTGGTCACCTGGAGTTTGCAGAAGACCTTAGTCCTTTGTCATATAATATTTTAGCTTTTGATTAAAATATTAAATACCACATGAAGAAGATTTTTCCTGACTGGAAAAAAATCAAGGTTATTTTCTTTGAAATGGCATTTAATTTAATTTTATTTTTAAATATTTGTTTATTGAAGTAGTCTCTGCACCCAAGGTGGGGCTCGAACTCACGATCCCTAGATCAAGAGTCACATGCTCCTCCAAATGAGCCAGCCAGGTGCCCCTGAAAAGGCCTTTTAGTGTTCAGGTAGTGGCCCCTGCACTTTGCACCCTTGCAGCTCTTTGCACCGTGAAGCACTGTGCGCATGCTCGACTTGAGCCCCGGTGGAATCCTGAAGATCCATTGCTTCAAAACCAGAGAGTTGTAGGAGCCAGACAGGACTGAAGTACGATCGAGTCATGGTAGCCTGGTCCCTTGAATGGCCCAAATGTATGAAGCTGCAAGTTAAAATAACCTGACTCCTCCTCACCACCTTCTCTCACACTTATTCTGTGGGCCATTTCTTGACCACTCTTTAAATGGACCTTGTGCGCTGGCCACTCTCAGATCCATAAAATCCTTCAGTCATTTTGTCCCAGGAAGCGTCCCACTCAGTCATAGTGCAGTGGTACACTTCGCTCTTTCTTATCTGAAATCTCCCCTTGCCCTTGGGCTAGAAATGCCTCTCATGTGAGGGTGGAGGGCCAGGCATATGATCCGCGCTTCTCTTCTGTCTCCCCATAGGATTCTTTTCTTCCTCCTTCTTCCCCTCCTTCCCCTCAGCCTCTGGGGTCCTCAGGGTTGGATTGGACCTGTGCTGAGAGGAAGAAGCGTGGGCGAGGGGGTAGTGATGGTGGAGAAGGTCTTCCTTCCTCCAGGGCACACGTAATTCAGGACTGCACAGCAGAGCTGGGTCTGGTGGCCTATTGTATTCTTTCTCTGATGAGTGGACTTGGCCCGCTGACTGCTTTCAGCGCCTGGACATGCCTCTTTTCCCACCCAGACGCTGTTCATCCCGTGACCTCTGTTCATTCGCCTTGGAATCACCACCTTTTCAGACAGTGTTGTTGGGCAAGATTCCGTAGTCTTGTAGGAGCCCGTATGAGAAGCACATATCTTTTTTTTGTCACTCTGTGCCTTTCACACTTTCTAATACCCAGCTTCAGGAAACAGGTGCCAAGCACTCCGGAGGGCTCTCTCGAAGGCTCCTTGCTCACTTGGTGTAAAGGATGCCCTATCTCTCCTTTTCCATCACAACAGGAGTGGAAGGTGGAGATGCCCCGCACGTGGGGAGCTCTCCAAAGTCTCTCAGTTTTCACTTTCATACCCTTTATATCCTTAGGGTGGAAAGATCTATTGAGTCTCCCCCTTTGCACACACGTAGTCTAGCACCTTGCTTTTGAAACACGGAGGTACCTGGCACTTACTGTCTTTTACCATCAGCTTTAGGAGAAAAGAGAAGCTGAGAACAGGACAAAGTTCCAATTCAACATCTTGTCAGTATCTCTTCCGGTCACTTATTCCTAGAGTAAACGTGTTTTAATGTTCTCTCAAATTTATACTCATTGCGAGTCATTTGTCGAAAGGAATGAATGAATTGGAAGTTAAGAACTGTGTTGTGTATATATATATATATATATATATATATATATATTTTTTTTTTTTTTTTTTTTTTTTTTTTAATAGAATCCCTGTCATTTATTTCCCTGGTCGATGTAGGTGTGTTTGCAAAACTTAGTGATTGTAGAATTTTTCCTTGGGAAATAAAAATAGAAACTGCCTCCATTCAAGCATTCTGCCTTCTCTGGTATCACATAAAGATCACTTCTGAAGTGTGAGCTAAGAGAGCAAAGTTAGGTTCCAACTGCCCTGGATTCTGGGTTTGCGAATTTAATGACCGGGTAATCATCTTTTAAAATCTCAATGGTTGTAAACTTGGTAAAACAGCTGTACACTTAAGAAACCGCTGAAGAGGACTTTTTCCTCAATATGAATGCTTTGTCCAGGTTACTATTTAGCAATAAGAGGTAATTGCCTCTTATCTTAAGCTTAATCTCAGATCCTACACCAGAGAGTAAGGACTGATTGATTTGACTTAACAACCAAAACAACTGGCTCCTACCCTCTTCCTCTAAATAAAAGAAACTAAAAACCAGACAAACATGAAGTAATTCACCGTTCTTTTTTTGTCAGTGTTTTATTAAGCATACAGAAAGAGAACATGAAAATCCTTGAGAAACTGTTTTTAGAATTTGTTATATGTAAACACTAAGTTAATTTTGAACCTGCTTATTAGTGGAAAGTTTATTTTGGCCATTAAGTTATCAAGAATGATTGCTGTCTATCTATTTCTGCTTCAGGGTCCTTGTACTGGGAATCAGCAGAGCTTGGCCCACAGCAGGCTGTGGGATGCAGTTGTGGGCTTTCTTCATGTATTTGCCCACATGCAGATGAAGCTGTCTCAGGTAAATCCTCCATCCTAAATGACAAGTACTATAATCATTGGCAAATTCAACATGCTTACCTTTGTTTGAATATGATCTTTCTTAGATCACTTCTTCATACATCTTTTACTCTCTACATATTTCTTAAAGATTTTATTTATTTATTTTAGAGAGAGAGAGAGAACTGGGTGGGGGAGGAGCAGAGGGAGAAGGAGAGAGAGAGATTCGCAAGCAGACTCCGTGCTGAGTACAGACCCTGAGATCACGACCTCAGCGGAAATCAAGTCGCATGCTTAACCAGCTGAGCCACCCAGGCGCCCCTTTTACTCTATTTAAAAAAAAAACAAAACTTTTAATAAAAGAATTTTATGCAAGCTAAGAATAGTTGGGAGCCATTATTCAAATTTGAGAACAAAAGGTATTAAGGAATTGAATATAATGGAGAAATAACACATTGTAGTCCTCAAACATTGTACATTTTACCATCCTTCGTAGACCCACTTCTTGGTGATTATTCACTGGAGTTTTCATCCTCCCTGCAGGTAATTGAAAAAGGATTTGTAATCTGCAAATCCCTTGCTAAAGAAAGACAGTTTTCTTACTGAGTCATAAATGAGCTGCTGTTCTCAATAGATGACATTCACTCATCAACAGGACATTTAACTTTGCGAAAGTCAAAGAGAAAAAATATGTAAGGATAAGCACGTAAAGAACAGATTTGCAGAAAAGAATAAATAAGTCTCTTTGATGCGGTGAACTTTGATGATGGGTCCCGAGATCTGACATACCTGTCAGGGCGTGGGTGTTTGCCAGGTGTCAGGGAGAGGAAAGAGTGCTGGATTTAAGGCCAACCATTGCCCGTCCTGCCCGGTGTTTTCATTCACGTGGCCCGACAGTATGCATGCAGCAGCTTCCTTTCCTCTGGTGAAGTGAGGACACTTGCACTGCCCCCTGCAATATGCAGGAGCATATTGTCAGAGATAAACAAAGCCAGGCATTGGTTAAAGTGGTGAGGACAGGTTTTCATCAGTAATTAACTATCATAGTAGCGCAAAGAGTCCAGCATGAACGGAGCTCCACTTTGATTTGTACAGAGTGAGTGGGTGTTTTAAAGGGAGAACGAGGAACCAGGCAGGGGAGGGCAATAGAGACAGGAAGGGAGAGATACAATTACACCAGCTGTGCCCACAGGCTGACAGTTCTTGAAGTTCAGCTCCTACCCTCACACAGAGACTGGGAGAGGAGACTGGTCCCCAGGTGTCAGCAGGCACAAACAGGACAATTTTTTTTCTTTTTTTAGCAGCCTTGAGTTTTCCCAGGCAGTCCCTCTAAGGTGGGCTAGGATCATCCTAGGGATGCAACCTTAAGCTGGTAGAAACTATATTAGTATTTCGTTCAAGTCTTTATAGCCCAAGATTGAACCCTAGTTGAAAGAGGACTCAGAAGAGCCTGGCTTGAGTTTTGTCAGCATCTAGTTATTGGTGACTTCCACCAAATAAGGAAATAACATGATTCTTTCATCTAATCACTAGTGACATTTTAGTAGGTAAAAGAAACCAACATGAACCAAATTGATACACTTACGAGAGAGTTCTCATTCTGGTGTGGTTCCATTGTTTTATTAACATCTGGTGCTACCTAGCAGTTTTTCAGTTTGTAGACCTAGTCAAGGGAACATTATTTAGAAAGAAAGTCTCATCTTTCCAGCCATAGAGAAATTTAGCCTTATATGTAGCAAAATCTAAATGAGTAAAATGATACCTTGTGTAATTTTTTTAAAAGAAACAAAGCATAGTTTCAAATAAAAAGAAAATTTGGCGATTCATAATGTCCTATTGTGGATGTAAGTACATTCTGTGTTTCTAGAAGCGGAATCTAAGCAGTGATGTTTGGACACAATGTATCTCTGTAAAAGAATTTTTTTTTATGATGAAAATTCAAAAGCAAACACAAACAAAAAAACCAAAAAAAGTTAACCAGGGAAATACCAGGGAGTTTAATAAAACGTAAATAACATATTATACATTGTTCATATAGGTGGTACTTGGGTACATTTTTGTTAGATTTATATAAAATAAATTTATGTCATATCACTGTTATGCCTATTTTTCCTGAATAAGTTAATTTTTACAAAACATATAGCATTTTTGTGTAATAAGTTAGGAAGAAGGAAAAACAAGTTCAGTCTTCAAGTAAAAGAAAGATGTCAGGAACAATGAGAGACTCAGGACTCTGAGAAACAAACTGAGGGTTCTAGAGGGGAGGGGGGTGGGGGGGTTAGCCTGGTGATGGGTATTAAGGAGAGCACGTTCTGCATGGAGCACTGGGTGTTATACGCAAACAATCATGGAACACTACATCAAAAACTAATGATGTAATGTATGGTGACTAACATAACATAATAACATAAAATTAAAAAAAAAAAAGAAGTCAGATGTGTGGAGGCACCTGAGTCTTGTGTGGTGCTGGAGAATCTGAGGCTGCTTTCATCCTTCTGTTAGACTTGTTCATTGTCCTCACACATACTTTAAGAAAATGAGATAGAATCAGTAGTAAATACTAACTCTGAAGTATATCTCTTTGCAATAGGCTACATACTTACACTTGGCCTTTCTTTTATTCTATAATCCTGGAAAGTATTTACGGTTGGTAAAGCACTACTCTTTGTGAGAATAAGTATGCTGTTCCTGCTACATAATCATCTCATATTCTCTCAAATGCAATATATATGCTATATATTATATATATTATGTATTATGTGTTCTATGTTAATATAACATATGTTAATATTTTCAGGATTCCAGTCAAATTGAGCTATTAAAAGAATTAATGGATCTTCAGAAGGACATGGTGGTCATGTTGCTGTCCATGTTAGAAGGTAGTTTTCATTTATATTTTCAAGTGCCCGTTATTCTTTTATTTCAAGGATCAATATGTGCTTACTTATGAAGTCAGCATGCCACAAAGAATAAAATATCAACACTGAGATGTGGCAGATACCTTGGATTTATCACTGGCTTTATTACTGTTTTCTCAAAGTTATCTTTTTTAAAAAGAGGTACCTTGCCTATCTCAGTTTACATAGCGGTGGGATGAAACCAGTAGTAATGTATAGCGACACTTTTCATCTCACAGTGATAGCCTAAAGAATACACTCTCCAGACACATAGTACATAAAGATTCTATTTGCTTGTTAGTCTGTTTGTGATCAGTGGGGACGACGGGCATTTGGATAAACTCCCAACTGCGTAAACCACGGCCTTGAGCTGGCTGCACTGTGACTCCCAAGGGTTATTCACATCCTTCAGGAGAAAGAGAACAGGGGGCACCACTCCCCAGGACAGCTGCTGGTGGCAATCTCATGCGTGCTCCCGCCACGGGCCTCCCTCCTCTCTCATTCTCTCTCTTTTCTCTTTCCAACTTGTCTTTTTCTGCTACTGCATTCCTCTTCTGTGTCAGGCAGGAATAAGCGTGGTGGTCAAGAGCTTGGGTTCGAATCCCCGCTTTCCCACTTCCTAAGAGTGCGACCCTTGCCCTAGTTCCTTCTTCATTTCCTCCTCCGTAAAATGGAGGTAATGACAGAGGGAATGTGAGAAGTCCGTGAAATCACGTGAATACGACCAAAGCTACTAAAAAATGTTTGCTATTGTTACCTAGCCTTTTTTCTTGATTCCCTCCTAATTTTTCTCTGGTTCTCAGTTGGCCGTGCTTTGCATAACTGCACTTCGATTAATGAAGGCAAGAGGCATGCCTTGTACTAGGACTTCAAAGATGCCACGTTGGCAGAAACCCTTAGGTGGCAGCCACTGTGTACCCTCTGAGCGCAGGACCCTTTACCATGACGTCAAATCAAATTTTCGTCGAGATAATAGTAACAAGCAGAATAAAAGCAGGAGAAGCAGTGACTGCACCCGTGACAATGTAAATTCACCCGCTATCATGTATCAGCTCCTCATTTAATCCTCATGCCAGGGTTATGAGTTTGATAGTATCATTACCGCTGTTTTGCAAATGAGGAAACTGAGGCACGGAAAGCTGAGGTTGCTCAGCTAGTAGATGGTGGAACCTGGATTCAAACCCAACAGTGTGGCTCCTGAGCCCGTGCTCATAACCACGGTGTTTACTGTGGCACAAGTGGACTCCAGCAGACCTCACCACTTGTCTTTGTTCTGTTTCTGTCTTTATGTTACATTGCACATTCTGTTCAAGGAATAAAAGCGTTCTATGACTCTATAATTTAGGGTACTATCTAATTTTCTCAAGCTTATCAGTGATCTTCCATTTTTGGACAATAAATATTCTGGACCATGAAGAAATGTAGGGAGAGGGCTTTACATTGTAAACCAGAAAGAGCATATAATTTGCTTTCAGAGGATCTGTTTAAAGTCCTGGCACTCACCCTCACTAATCCTGTCACAACGGGCACATTGATTTACCCCACTGATTTGCTCAACTTCACTTTCCTCAATAGTAAAATCAGAATTAATAAAAAGTACGGCCTTACAGAGCTATGAACATTAAATCGGGCATTGTCTACGAGTAGTGATTTTTCAACCCTAAAAAGCTGTCCAAATGCTCATTTTTATTATTAATATGAAACTGGACTTCAGTTTCTAGCTTTAGGATATAAATATTTCCCCCATTTTCTCTATCTGAGAACATGTTGCTTCCTTGATCAATTTGAGGAAAAAAAACAACAACAGCTTTTGTTCAAATACTGTTGCACCCGTTAGTCTAACCACTTTGCAAAATACGGTTTTGCATGTGTTTATGTAATCACTCCTTTAAGCTAGAGTTTACAGATCACTCTCCATCTTTTTCTGAGACTTTGTGCAGTGGAAGATAAACAAGGAGGTATCCTTGATTCAGATGTCATGTAAGAGTTATATTGTCATTTAGGCACTGGTTTTATCAAAAATGTTTCCTTTGAACGCATGCAATTCTTTACCACCAGGTAATGTTGTTAATGGAACCATTGGCAAACAGATGGTCGACATGCTCGTGGAATCTTCCAACAACGTGGAGATGATTCTCAAGTTTTTTGACATGTTCTTAAAACTAAAGGATTTGACTTCTTCTGACACATTTAAGGAATATGATCCCGACGGCAAGGGAGTCATTTCCAAGAGGGACTTCCATAAAGCGATGGAGAGCCATAAGCACTACACGCAGTCAGAAACCGAGTTTCTTCTGTCCTGTGCAGAGACTGATGAAAACGAGACCCTCGACTATGAAGAGTTTGTCAAACGGTTCCACGAGCCCGCGAAGGACATCGGCTTCAACGTTGCCGTTCTCCTGACCAACCTGTCCGAACACATGCCCAACGACACTCGACTGCAGACGTTCCTGGAGTTGGCAGAGAGCGTGCTGAATTACTTCCAGCCCTTTCTGGGCCGCATCGAGATCATGGGAAGTGCCAAACGCATCGAGCGGGTTTATTTTGAAATCAGTGAGTCCAGCCGCACCCAGTGGGAGAAACCCCAGGTCAAGGAGTCCAAACGGCAGTTCATCTTTGACGTGGTCAACGAAGGGGGAGAAAAGGAGAAGATGGAGCTATTCGTCAACTTCTGCGAGGACACCATATTTGAAATGCAACTGGCGGCGCAGATCTCTGAGTCGGATCTGAATGAGAGGTCGGCGAATAAGGACGAAAGTGAGAAGGAGAAGCCCGAAGAGCAGGGGCCCAGAATGGGTTTCTTTTCCATTCTGACGGTCAAGTTGGCTCTGTTGGCTCTCAGGTACAATATCTTGACCCTCATGCGAATGCTCAGCCTGAAGAGCCTGAAGAAACAGATGAAGAAGGTGAAGAAGATGACTGTGAAGGATATGGTCACAGCCGCCTTTTCATCCTATTGGAGTATGTTCGCGAGCCTCCTGCACTTCGTGGCCAGCGTTTCCAGAGGCTTTTTCCGCATCATTTGCAGCCTGCTGCTGGGGGGCAGCCTGGTAGAAGGAGCGAAGAAGATCAGAGTGGCAGAGCTCTTAGCCAACATGCCGGACCCCACTCAGGATGAGGTGAGGGGGGACGGCGAAGAAGGGGACAGGAAACCCATGGAAGCCACCCTGCCCTCGGAAGATCTGACAGACCTGAAGGAACTGACAGAGGAAAGCGACCTTCTTTCAGACATATTTGGCTTGGATCTGAAGAGAGAAGGAGGACAGTACAAACTCATTCCCCATAATCCAAACGCCGGCCTCAGTGACCTCATGAGCAACCCGGTCCCCATCCCCGACGTGCAAGAAAAATTCCAGGTAATGGACTCTAAGTCACCGTAGCCCTCTGGACTTCAGGTGGGTGTGAAAAATGAACTTTACCCCCATTCTCGGACGGGTGCCAGAGTGGTGTTAAATCCGTGACTTGAGTTTCCAAAGGGAAATGGTAGGCAATGCCGGCCTTGTTAAGATTCTTTACAAATTACTGAAGTATCTTAAACTGTTAAGGTATAAGCTCAAGTCCCCACCCTAACGACAACAGTCAGCTGAGCAATCATCCTAGCCACACATATTTTATGAGTCTTTACCATGTGCCGAATGCCACTGGGTATCATAACGCATTCAGGGAAACAGAAGATGTGACCACTGCTTTCAAATTGCCTTAAAGAGTTTGTTAGAAAGATCTAACTAACACGAAAAAACTGGGAAATCAGTAAGTGCTCAGTAAGTATAGACACTAGACAGTAGAGGTCACAAACATTGAGAAAGTGGAGACGTCACTATGGTTTGGAGTAGTTCGGTGAAACCTAAAGGAGTGAGTAACGTTTGAGGACGTGGATGAGGTCAAGAAGGTCCTGAAGTACGAAAAGAAAGTGAGAAGGAGCCTAGCAGGTCTGTACTTACTGCTGGCGTGGGAGGGACGAGCAGAGTGAAGGGCCAGTGTGGCAAGAGGGTATCATCTGTAGGTTATGGTTTGCCTCGTGGTCACAGGGTTCCCTCAACTCACTCAAAGGTGATGTGTAATCCCTGCTTTCCTTTCTTCTCCCCCTTGGCTCATTCAAGGAACAGAAGGCAAAAGAGGAAGAAAAGGAGGAAAAAGAAGAAAACAAATCTGAACCCGAAAAGGCCGAGTATGTGTCGTTTCTGTATACTTCCCTTTGTTTCACTAAGTCTGCGTTACTTGCTCTCCCTCCCTCCTGAGCACATGATGGACAGTCTGGTGCTACAGGACGAAATCCGCCATCCTAGAGGAGAGGCTCTGGCAGGCCCTCGGGCTGCCATGCCATCCCTTCCTCCTTGTTCCATGAGGGTTCTGTTTGTGTACGACTCCCGTGATTCCGTGTCATGCTGTCCACAAGGGCACTGACTGCTTCAGTTCTGGGCCTAAAACCATGCAGACACTCTTGTCGTCGTCAGCCAGGGAGGAGACAAACGTTCTGAACGCCATTGTGTAGAATTCTTGCACTGACGTCCCATGCATAAAAATGGCCTGGCGAATTTGTTAAAAACAAAGATCCATCCCCGGGCCCCACCGCAGAGATCCCTGATTCAGCAGGCCTGGTGCGGGACCCAGAAATCTTCGGTTTCCCCCTACATTCCCAGTGCTACAGAGCAATAAGAAATAAAGAGCTGAATGTGAAACAATAAAAATGGATCACTTCCTCATAACACTGGCTTTCTGTCAATCACTGAAACCTACATCTTTCCCCCAGTTTAGATAGCTTCATGTGCACACTTTTAAAAAATCAGTGAAGTCAAATCTGAAGTGCCTGTAAGAGCCACTGTGCTCCCTTAGCACTTATATTTTTCTCTTCATTGCTATTTTCTTTGGCTATTCTTTACAGTCGGCACTATTTATAGATCCTTCTCGGTTGTAAAAATGGCCACATTAATGACTGTTTTAGTGAAATGAAACAGCATGACAGTCATTTCAGGGACAGTCCTTTCGTGTTAAAAAAATGTTAGAGCTCATACAGGTTAAGTATGGGTTGTGTATATGTGGCATAAATAGGCTTTCATGAAGGATTTTGGTATTTTATACCCAGAAGGGTTGTAGGTGTCAAATTTCAGTGCTTCTGATTCCATAATTGTCTGCAAAATGAATATCTTGACGTGCTTTATCCATGTGAAACAACCAAATGCATACGCCTCTGATTTTAAGTCCTAATGGCTGGTCAGTGTGAAAACTGAACCTTAAAATAATAATTTAAAAATAAGGTTGTTTGGAAAGTCACAGCAAAAAAAGAAAAAAAAAGTGTCTTCTTTGATATCCTCTTTTTACTTGTTTTTATTGCACAACTGGAAGGGAATGTGCTACATATAGCTCTAAAAACACTTCAAGCCTGTAAAATGTCCTTTATTTTATTTTATTTTTTTCCTTTATTATTTTTTATTTATTTATTTATTTTATTTTATTATGTTATGTTAGTCACCATACAATACATCATTGGTTTTTGATGTGGTGATCCACGATCCGTTGTTTTCGTATAACACCCAGTGCTCCAAGCAGTAAGTGCCCTCCTTAATACCCATCACCGGGCTAACCAATCCCCCCTCCCACCTCCCCTCTAGAACCCTGTTTGTTTCTCAGGTCCATAGTCTCTCATGGGTCATCTCTCCCTCCAATTCCCCCCCTCTCATTTTTCCCTTCCTTCTCCTAATGTCCTCCATGCTATTCCTTATGTTCCACAAATAAGTGAAACCATATGATAATTGACTTTCTCTGCTTGACTTATTTCACTTAGCATAATCTCCTCCAGTCCCATCCATGTTGATGTAAAAGTTGGGTATTCATCTTTTCTGATGGCTGAGTAATATTCCATTGTATATATGGACCACATCTTCTTTATCCATTCATCTGTTGAAGGGCATCTCGGCTCTTTCCACAGTTTGGCTATTGTGGACATTGCTGCTATGAACATTGGGGTGCATATGGCCCTTCTTTTCACTACATCTGTGTCTTTGGGGTAAATACCCAGGAGTGCAATTGCTGGGTCATAGGGTAGCTCTATTTTTAAATTTTTGAGGACCCTCCACACTGTTTTCCAAAGTGGCTGTACCAACTTGCATTCCCACCAACAGTGTAAGAGGGTTCACCTTTCTCCACAACCTCTCCAACATTTGTTGTTTCTTTCCCTGTCCATTTTTGCTATTCTAACTGGTGTAAGGTGGTATCTCAGTGTGGTTTTGATTTGGATTTCCCTGATGGCTAATGATGATGAACATTTTTTCATATGTCTGTTAGCCATTTATATGTCTTCTTCATAGAAGTGTCTTTTCATATCTTCTGCCCACTTGTTGACTTGATTATTTGTTTTTTGGGTGTTGAGTTTGAGAAGTTCTTTATAGATCTTGGATACCAGCCCTTTATCTGTAGTGTCATTTGCAAATATCTTCTCCCATTCTGTGGGTTGCCTCTTTGTTTTGTTGACTGTTTCCTTTGCTGTGCAGAAGCTTTTTATCTTGATGAAGTTCCAAAAGTTCGTTTTTGCTTTTGTTTCACTAGCTTTTGGAGATGTATCTTGAAAGAAGTTGCTGTGGCCGATGTCAAAGAGATAACTGCCTATGTTCTCCTCTAGGATTTTGATGGATTCCTGTCTCACATTGAGGTCTTTCATCCACTTTGAGTTTATTTTTGTGAGGTGTTAGAGAATGGTCAAGTTTCATTCTTCTGCATGTGGCTGTCCAATTTTCCCAGCACCATTTGTTGAAGAGACTGTCTTTTTTCCATTGCATGTTTTTTCCTGCTTTGTCAAAGATTATTTGACCATAGAGTTGAGGGTCCATATCTGGGTTCTCTATTCTGTTCCATTGGTCTAATGTCTGTTTTTGTGCCAGTACCATGCTGTCTTGGTGATCACAACTTTGTAATACAGCTTGAAATCAGGCAACGTGATGCCCCCAGCTTTGTTGTTCTTTTTCAACATTTCCTTGGCGATTCGGGGTCTTTTCTGATACCATACAAATTTTAGGATTGTTTGTTCCAGCACTTTGAAAAATGTCATTGGAATTTTGAACGGGATGGCATTGAAGGTATAGATGGTTCTGGGTAGCATAGACATTTTAACAATGTTTATTCTTCTGATCCATGAGCATGGAATATTTTTCCATCTTTTTGTGTCTTCAATTTCTTTCATGAGTGTTCTGTAGTTCCTAGAGTATAGATCCTTTACCTCTTTCGTTAGGTTTATTCCGAGGTATCTTATGGTTTTTGGTGCTATTGTAAATGGAATCGTTTCTCTAATTTCTCTTTCTACAGTTGCGTTGTTAGTGTATAAGAAAGCAACTGAATTCTGTGCATTGATTTTGTATCCTGCCACATTACTGAATTGCTGGATGAGTTCTAGTAATTTGGGGGTGGAGTCTTTTGGGTTTTCCACATAAAGTATCATGTCGTCTGCAAAAAGAGAGAGTTTGACTTCTTCTTTGCCAATTTGAATACCTTTTATTTCTTTTTGTTGTCTGATTGCTGTTGCTAGGACTTCTAGTACTATGTTGAACAACAGTGGCGAGAGTGGGCATCCTTGACGTGTTCCTGATCTTAAGGGGAAGGCTCTCAGCTTTTCCCCATTGAGGATGATATTCGCTGTGGGTTTTTCATAGATGGATTTTATGAACTTGAGGAATGTTCCCTCTATCCCTATACTCTGGAGAGTTTTAATCAGGAAAGGATGTTGTATCTTGTCAAATGCTTTTTCTGCATCAATTGAGAGGACCATATGGTTCTTCTCCCTCCTCTTATTAATGTGTTCTATCACATTGATTGATTTGCGAATGTTGAACCACCCTTGCATCCCGGGGATAAATCCCACTTGGTCATGGTGGATGATCCTTTTAATGTATTGTTGGATCCTATTAGCTAGGATTTTGTTGAGGATTTTGGAATCCATATTCATCAGGGATGTCCTTCTGAAATTCTCCTTTTTGATGGGGTCTTTGCCTGGTTTGGGGTAATGCTGGCCTCATAGAATGAGTTTGGAAGTTTTCCTTCTGTTTCTATTTTTTGAAATAGCCTCAGTAGAATAGGTATTATTTCTTCTTTGAATGTTTGGTAGAATTCCCCAGGGAATCCATCAGGCCCTGGACTCTTGTTTTTTGGGAGGTTTTTGATCACTGCTTCAATCTCATTACTGGTTATTGGCCTATTCAGGTTGTCAATTTCTTCCCGTCTCAGTCTTGGCAGCTTATAGGTTTCCAGGAAGGCCTCCATTTCATCCAGATTGCTCAGTTTATTGGCATATAGTTGTTGATAATAATTTCTAATAATTGTTTCTATTTCCTTGGTGTTAGTCGTGATCTCTCCCCTTTCATTCATAATTTTATTAATTTGGGTCCTTTCTCTTTTCTTTTGGATAAATCTGGCCAGTGGTTTATCGATCTTATTAATTCTTTCAAAGAACCAACTTCTAGTTTCGTTGATCTGATCTACTGTGTTTCTGGTTTCTAATTCATTGATTTCTGCTCTAATTTTAATTATTTCTCTTCTAATGCGTGGCTTAGGTATCATTTGTTGCTTTTTCTCTAGTTCTTTAAGATGTAGAGTTAGTTGGTGAATTCGGGATTTTTCTATTTTTTTGAGTGAGGCTTGGATGGCTATGTATTTCCCCCTTAGGACTGCCTTTGCAGTATCTCATAGGTTTTGGACCGATGTATTTTCGTTCTCATTGATTTGCATGAATTGTTTAAGTTCTTCTTTGATTTCCTGGTTGACCCAAACATTCTTGAGCAGAGTGGTCTTTAGCTTCCAAGTGTTTGAATTTCTGCCAAATTTTTTCTTGTGATTGAGTTCCAGTTTTAGATCATTGTGGTCTGAGAATATGCAGGGAATAATCTCAGTCTTTTGGTATCGGTTGAGACCTGATTTGTGACCCAGTATATGGTCTATTCTGGAGAAAGTTCCACGTGCGCTCGAGAAGAATGAGTATTCTGTTGTTTTAGGGTGGAATGTTCTGTAAATATCTATGAGGTCCATCTGGTCCAGTGTATCATTCAAAGCTCTTGTTTCCTTGTTGATTTTCTGCTTAAATGATCTGTCCATTGCTGAGAGTGGAGTATTGAGGTCTCCTACAATTAACATACTGTTATCAATATGACTCTTCTATTTGGTTAACAGTTGGCTTATGTAGATGGCTGCTCCCATGTTGGGGGCATAGATATTTACAATTGTTAGATCTTCTTGTTGGATAGACCGTTTAAGAATGATATAGTGCCCTTCTATGTCTCTAATTACAGACTTTAGTTTAAAATCTAATTTGATATAAGAATTGCTACCCCAGCTTTCTTTTGAGGTCCGCTGGCAGGGAAGATGGATCTCCATCCCTTCAACTTTCAGTCTGGATGTATCTTTAGGTTCAAAATGAGTCTCTTGTAGACAGCATATGGATGGGTCCTGTCTTTTTATCCTATCTGCAACCCTGTGCCATTTTATGGGAGCGTTTAGGCCATTCATGTTGAGAGTGATTATTGAAAGATATGAATTAATTGTCATCATGTTGCCCGTGAAGACGTTGTTTTTACAGATTGTCCCTGTAAATTTCTGTTGTAGATCACTCTTGGGGTCTTTCTCCTTTTATAGAACCCCCCTTAATATTTCTTGCAGGGCCGGCTTAGTGGTCACATATTCTTTCAGTTTCTGCCGGTCGTGGAAGCTCTGCATCTCTCCATCCATTCTAAATGAAAGCCTTGCCAGATAAAGTATTCTTGGCTGCATGTTCTTCTCATTTAGTACCCTGACTATGTCTTGCTGGGCCTTTCTGGCTTGCCAGGTCTCTGTGGATAGGTCTGACGTTATTCTGATGTTCCTCCCTCTGTACGTAAGGAATCTCTTCCCCCTAACTGCCCTTAAGATGGTTTCCAAGTTTTGCAAGTTTTACTATTACATGCCGGGGTGTTGGCTTGTTTTCCTTGATCTTGGGAGGCATTCTCTCTGCCTCTAGGATGCGAATGTTTGTTTCATTCCCCAGATTAGGGAAGTTCTCAGCTATGATTTGCTCAAATACATCTTCTAGTCCTCTCTCTCTCTCCACTCGCTCCGGGATTCCAATTATTCTGACATTGGAACGCTTCATGGTGTCACTTATTTCTCTGATTCTATTTTCATGGATTCTGAGTTGTTTTTCCCTGGCCTCCTCTTTTCCCTCTTTATCTATTATATTGTCTTCCAGGTCATTTATTCTCTCTTCTGCCTCAATTACCCTAGCTGTTAGATTATCTAGATTGGATTGGATCTCATTGATAGCATTTTTAAGTTCTGCCAATTCAGCTTTCATTTCTGCCCTTAGAGACTCTATGTTGCCATTAATTGATTTCTCCATTCTAGCCATTGTCTTCACAATTGCTAGCCTGAATTCCATCTCTGACATCTTGGTTATATCTGCATCCATTTGTAAATCTGTAGCTAAGTCATGATCTCTGAGTCTTTTCTATTTTGGGGGCTCCTCCTCCTAGTCATTCTGTTGATGGCTGTTTGAGGGAATGTATAGAGTCCAAATTATTGACCAGAACCCAAGCAAGATGCACCTGTTTTCTTGGGACCTTAGGGTTGCTGGCCTCTTGTTTTCCCAGCCTGTCTTCTGCGGGAGGGGCCTGCCACGCTGTTACTCAGGCAACCCTGTTGGGGCGGTGTTGCCCTGACCCCCCTGTGGCGGGGGATGGGCTCAGCGGGACTCAGTCTTCGGGGCTTTTGTTCTCTGGCGGCTTTCCCTGGCGGCTTTCCGCGTCTCTTCCACGAGTCAGAGCAGAAGAGACCGTTTCCAACCCTCTGCCTCAGAGCAGAGAGACCGCAGTCTGTTCTTCAGTGAGCTCTCCAGGCCACACTGTCTCCGTTTCTGTCTGTGCTGCTATAAACTGCGCGGCCTGGATTGTGCGCCCCTCAACAGCGCCCCTAGTCCTGCCTCCAGGTCGGGGCACGTCTCTGCCCTTTGTGCTTCTAAAACTACCAGCCGCTCCCAGTTCGCGCACGTGCAATTCGCCCCTCCGGGTTTCCGTAGCAAGGGCTGCCCTAAAGTCATTTCCCCGCCCCTACCGGTCTGCGAGTCTGTGCCCCGTCCGCAGCGCGTGAGGCTGTCGCTCACCGGCGGTGTAGGATCCCCACGGCCAGGCACCCTCCCGCTGCCTTTTGTCCTCTGATATCTGCCTGCGGAATCATGGCTCCCCGCTTTGTACCTCAAAACCAACCGCCTGCGATGTTCTGTTTGTATAGATCCAGATCTTCTTACATCTCAGGCTGGTTTCGTGGGTGGTCAGAGTGGTCTGATGGATATCCAGCTCAATTCTGGGGAGTAGTTGAAATAGGGTCCCCTACTCCTCTGCCATCTTTCCCCCCTCCCCTGTAAAATGTCCTTTAGATTCGACCTTCATAGGATTGTCCATCTACGGGAGGCAGTGAGAGGCAGGAAATCTTAGCCCTCATTCTAAAAATCTGAATATGATAATGCACTGAAAGAGGAACTAGTTTTGAACAAGGATGCTCTGATTTAAATATTTGTTTGTGTGTCTAATTTGGCACAAACCTGTTCACCTCTTTAGTTTCTGGATGGCTGATATTTCAGTCATTTGTGTTTGCAGGGGAGAAGACGGGGAAAAAGAAGAAAAAGCCAAAGAAGATAAGGGTAAACAGAAGTTGAGACAGCTCCACACACACAGATACGGAGAGCCGGAAATTCCCGAGTCTGCGTTCTGGAAGAAAATCATAGCATATCAACAGAAACTTCTAGTAAGATGTTCTAGAGTGAATATTGTTATTGATATTTGTGAGATCATAACAATTCAGGCCTAGTAAATACTCGTTGACCTTTCCTTAGGTGGCAATCAGGGGATCAAGTCAGTCCTACAAGTATGTTTTATTTACTCACCTGAGTGTGTTCATATTTTACAATAAATGCCTTTGGTCCACTGCTCACTGTCATCAAACCATAACCTCCACACACATCCACATTACCTGAAACCATCTGATACAGTGACTGCCAGCACAGGGCAACCAGTGTGTTCCCACAAAGGCTTTAGGGCAGATTAATAAATATACTCTGCAGGACACACTGTGTGAGGGTCTGCGGTGAATGAAAGCAAAACACGACTTTGAGGGTACAAATAATTCATATTGATGTTCCAGAACTTGGTTCATCAGTTCTAGAACATCACCTTTTCATTAAAAGCCCAGTTACATAAACATTAATGTAGTGAGCCGACTTCCTATTGATAAGAAGAAGGTCTATTCAAAATTATTCTTTAAATAGAAACAAAGAAAAGAAGGGAATGAAAAGAGAGAAGACAGTTCTTTATGTAGTGTCCTATATATTTTGCAGAAGTGCTCTCCAAATGAATAAAATGCATATTCGTATTTGAAAAACCAAGAAAGGAGGTGTAGTTCTCTGTTCATATTCATACAAGATGGAATTCATAAAAATTTTGGTTGAAAGGCCTTTTATTATAATGTATACACTTTCTTAAAGCAGGAAAATGTTGGGAGATGAGTGTGCAGAGTAATCCTACAAGAGATGCTAACCAGTAATGTCCGACCTAGAAACCAAGACCAACATTCCTCATAATAAAGCCGTTTGAAAGACAAAATCATATTTAATGTTTAACAGCCTTTGCGAAATCAAAAACAAGAAACTCAGTATACTATAGCCCTTCATGTAGAAGGGAAATGGAGTGTCCTCAGTAATTATATATTCTACCTGCTTATGTATAAATAAATATTACACATTCTTATATAATTTATGCAAACTTATTTTAATTAATGGTTTCAACTATGTCTTCTTCAACTCTCTTTATTTTCCCCACATCGTTTAGTACCAACTATCCTGAACGTAAACATTCTGTAGATACCCCTGGATAATCACTGATTTGCTGTGTTGTGATAGTTGCCATGGTGACAGGTGCAGCATAGATGGTAGGGCGTGGGGTTGAATGGGCTCCCCGATAACCCACCAAAGCCCCAGTGGATTCCTGAAGACTGCATTTAACTACAGTCGTGCAAAGCAAGTCATTGAGGTCTGTCTTCCACTGTCTGCCTCAGGGTCACGTGTTCTCTGTTTTCCTGCTTCTCTTTCCAATATGACTTCCTCTGCCCACCATTTTGCCTACACAAGACTGATCATGGCCACATCAGGCCACCACAGGCCCCTCGTCCCCCAAGCCTTTGTGACCTGCCAGCTCAGATAACCAAGGTTACCAACTCAGCCTCCCATGACCCAGTTCCAGCCTTTCACAAGAAGAACCAATGTGACTGACCTGGTTTGGCTGTGGTAGGCTGCCTTAGTCCATAAGCCGTGGCAGTAAAGGCAGGGTCCTGTGTGGGAGATGACACCACCCGAATGGGGTGTGTACATGGAGACCGATTATGGGATACGTTGTCATCTTGATAGGACCTGTCATGCTAAAGCCCCTGGCATATCCTCTTGGATGCCTCATAGACCTCTCCCATTTCACAGTAAAACAAGTACTTGATATTTCCCATCGCCTTTTTCCTTCGACCTACTTCTCTTCTAGGTGTTTTTTCCAGCCGATAAATGGCACCAACCGTTTATTGAGTTGCTCTGACCCCAAATCCAGAAGTTACTATATCTGAGTCCTCTCTTTCTTTCCTCCCTCAAATCCAATCCAGTGGGAATTCTTCCCAGTTTTGTCTTCCAAGTATAGCCAGAGTCTGCTCAGTTCTTCTGTCTCCACAGCTCCTCCCAGGCCAGGCCACCGCCACCAGTATCACCCCTCCTGCTCTCCTGTGGTCGCTCTAATTAGTCCCCTTCCTTCCATGCTTGCTTCTTACCTGTCTCCCACAGGGCAACTGGAATAATCTTTCCAAATTATAATTTCCAGTCATAATAAGCCCTCTTCAGATCCCCCAATAGCTTGCCATCCCACCTGGAATAAAGTAATAATTCCAGTGATAATAACAAGATTAATAACTAACTTTCCCTCCAATAACTTATCCTCAGAGCAGACCTCTGAGGAAGGGTCTGTTGTTATGCCCACTTTACAGATGATCAAAGTGATACTGCAGGAGTGGTTACGTGCTTGTCTGCATCTGCAGTGAGTGAGTGTTGAGGGTGGGCTCCACAGTCGGGCAGTGTGGCCCCAGAGGTCAGAAACCAACCCATTGCACTGGAAGGAACGTTACAAACTTTTATCAGAAGACTGTAAGCCTATGTCCTCCTCACCTCTCTGACCTCATTCCCTCCCACTCTTTCCTGTCCTCTCTCACTGTCCCCAAGCACACCGTCACTTGGAACTCAGAACCTTCGTGCCCCATAACCCATGCTCTCTCTCTCTCATACACTCTCCCCTCCATTGTTCACTTGCCTTGCTGTCCCATGGTATTCAGGCCTATGCTCAAATGTTATTACCTAGAATAAGCCTTCCCTGACCCAC
Organism: Halichoerus grypus; assembly: GCF_964656455.1. Classification (NCBI taxonomy): domain Eukaryota; kingdom Metazoa; phylum Chordata; class Mammalia; order Carnivora; family Phocidae; genus Halichoerus; species Halichoerus grypus. The sequence goes on from NC_135718.1 coordinate 74,358,588, forward strand.
CTATCTAAAATAGCACCCCCATTCCCTAAGCCCTTAACCTGATGGCTTTTTCTTCATAGCATTTAGCATCCCTTGAGATTATGTTTTGTTTCGTTTTATCTTTAATCTGCGGATGTGCTTCTTTATCCTTTGTGTCCTCCATGGTGGCCCAAATTTTCTTATTTGCTGTTATGTCTACAGTACCAAGAATGCTACTTGATACACAGTAGGCTCTCGAGAAATAGTTTTGGGTAAACGAAGGAATGCTTAATGTAAATTGTCTGCACATGTCAATCTCTTGATTCAGTGACCTTTTCATCATTTTTTTCACCTTCAGAACTATTTTGCTCGCAACTTTTACAACATGAGAATGTTAGCCTTATTTGTCGCATTTGCAATCAATTTCATCTTGCTCTTTTATAAGGTACGTACATCTTCGTCTTTCAATAACCAGTATGAAACTACAGATGGACTGAATTGCATGTATAGATTTCACAGATCCACTAATGAGCACGTCTAAACCTATTCTAAAATATGTTTTGATGAAAGAGAAAACCTAGAGGTCAAGCACATCACTGATGGTCTAGTAAGACAGGAGTAGATTTGTTCTTCCAAACTAAGTGGGAAATGCCTCAGCTGATGAGCCTTTGATTCAGTGGAGGGTTTCCCCAGTGTCCCTAGCCTAATTTGGCTGAATATCTCACTTGTTACCCTATCTGGGTGTGGCATACCTTTATTATGTTAAATTCTTTGGATAATTGGGAAGGCATCTTAGCCATCTGTTCTCTCCACCCCCCAGCCCCCACCCCCGCATGCCTTAGAATCCTCATAACTCTTGCTTGGATTAGAAGGAATTTTAAAGAGTATGTTCATTATTTGCCATTGGTTTTTGAAAAGCTATCTCTTTATTTTTAGCCTTTGCTTTTAGTCTTTTCATGGGACATGGGCTTCATCTCTGGCTCTTTGCTGATAAGGCTGGGTTTCCACTGGGTTTCTTGTTTGCGCCGATATCTTAGAGGAAGCGACTGACTCTACTTTAAATGGTTTGAATCAGGTCTCCACTTCTTCTGTGGTTGAAGGAAAGGAGCTCCCCACTCGCAGTTCGAGTGAAAATGCCAAAGTTAGCAGCCTAGACAGCGGCTCGCCCAGAATCATCGCAGTTCACTACGTCCTGGAGGAGAGCAGTGGGTATATGGAGCCCACGCTGAGGATCTTAGCTATTCTCCACACGGTCATTTCTTTCTTCTGCATCATCGGATACTACTGCTTGAAAGTAAGATAGTAAGGCACCAAGGTACCCGTGTGTGTCCGTGTGTGCATGTGTCTGTTGCAGGTTGGACTTCTGGGGAAGCAGACTCTGAGATGGGCAAATTACCTGCATGAAGATTATTAGGGAATGTTCAATGAGTCAACACCTGTGGGGCAAGGGAAGGAAGCAGAATGCAACAGAGGGAAAAGTGGTGCTACCTTTCAAACACGACAGGGCCCATGCACGGGCCTCAGGCCATGAGTTGGGATGTCCCTACAGGGTTGTCTTGGGCTGGGGCATTGGAGCCTGGTCTTCAGAGCTCCATGTTCGCTGCAGGCTGTCCCAGGAAGGGCAGATGGCTTTGGGCCATCTTGTTATAGCTTTCTGTCACATATTGGTAATTATTCACATAATGGCCAGTTTCACCAGAACTTGACCCTGCAGAAGTAACCCGCCATGTGTCCTAGCAGTGCTCTGGTATATTAGAGTTACAGAATACAGCATGCGGAACCTGAGTCGTTTTGATTGTCCTGTTATTAGGTACCTATCTAACGCCATCACTGGCACAAATGCTTTATAGTTTGTCACATTTCACCCAGAAAATAATACAGCTCTATCCCTAGATCCCTACCAAGAGAATAATAATATTTGGTGAATAGAACTCAAGAGTCTCTGAGTGCTCAGGCCTGCCCGTTACTTTTGCAAACCTCTTTATTTTTTCCTGGCAAGACACCTTTTCATGGTAACGCTTTATTTCGCTGTCCCCTGCCTCTGATTGTGAAACTTTTAGAAGACTTTTGAAAAACCAGAGCCTAGAGTAAAAGACTAGAATGTAAAATTTTCTTTAGAAATTCCTCTCCCTTGTTTTCTTTCCTTTGTTTTATGAGTTGGGGTAGGGGAAGGTATTCTTGAATACTTCCAAAACGTCTGCATCCTTCTCCTATCTGTGCCTTGTGTAAAATCTGTCCAGATGAGAAGATGAGATGAATCAATATGTTCTGGAAACATTTTGGCAAACTGACAAAAGATTTTTGCTGATGCTGAAATTAAAATTTATTTCAAAATGCATGTGGACACTGAGCATGGAATCATTAACGAGATTTCGCAAATAAAATTGCACTTTTTAGAAGCATGCATTTTGGAACATTGGTAACATTGCTATATTTTATTGTAGCTGTTCGTGTCTCATAAATATAAAGATATATAATAAATATGTTGTAATAAAAGATATATTGAATCCTTTTCTCTTTAATATTTAAAAGTGATTTCTTTAGTGCAAATATCTGTAAATATGTATGTGTTTAGAAACATAGGATTATATATGATATCTATTCCATTTCTGTTTTTCCTAAACTTCTAGATGTTCCTTTCTGCCTAAATATAACCAATTCATTTTCACCCAGTTTTACCTTCCTGGAAGTAACATGGGAAATATTTCTTTTTCCAAAAAGCTGTTTTGTACAGAGAGTGACCACAAGAGATACCAGTAAATCTAAATTAATTTTAATGTGTTTATTTTTTCAAATGTAGGTCCCATTGGTTATTTTTAAGCGAGAAAAGGAAGTAGCTCGAAAATTGGAATTTGATGGGCTTTATATTACAGAACAGCCTTCAGAAGATGATATTAAAGGCCAGTGGGATAGACTTGTAATCAACACACAGTGAGTAAAGAATTATGTGAGACATTTCTATGCTCAAAAATTTCAAGACAAAAAAAAAAATACTTTGCTGGAGTTCTTGCAGATTTGTCAAAAGTTTAGCAGAGGTGAATAATAGTGATATTTTCAGCCAAGAATATCAAAAGACTAAACGCTGTCAGCTTCTTAATGGATGCCATCAATTTTTTCCCATCTGTGTTCTGAATTCCTTAATCAAAAATGGCTTTGAGTCCATTTTCAAAGCACTGATGGAATGTGACACCCATTACTCAGTGTTCAGGGAAGAGTGTAGCTGGAGGTACATAACCTACAGAGCAGGGTTCTCTCCTCCAAAAGCACAGAGGAGGCAAAAATTAAGGAAAGAGTTGTAGCATTAAAGGCAAAAACATTGAATTTCATACTTTTTCTGTATCTAAGTCGTAAACTTGCTGTTGATACCATCAAGCAGTCGGGCATCAAACTAGTTAAGGAGGATGACCTGTAAAACTTAATAAGGCAGAGAAACAAATACTTTTTCTATACACTAAATATTACACTTGTGAGATCAAGACCCAAACTACTAGCTGCTGTTCCAGGTATAAATCCATCCCAGAAGTGTAACTGTCCACCGCTAAAGGATTAGTGATGCAGTAGCTTTTGAGTGGTCTGTACTACTCAAGTGTGAAGTATCTTTTTATTGTCATCAGTCTTGCTTATTCTTACAAAGTTAAAATTTCTAATAAGCTCCGAGTTTTCAAATAGGGATGGTTTCTTTGTGCATTATAAATGTTTACTCTAAATGCTCAGTGTTTTATTTATCATCTCTAGCTGTTTATACGAAGTCAAATTAAGTCTGTCCCTTTAAGTGAACTCGGTGTTAGTCAAGGTGCCAGTTTCCTGCAGGATTTGGTGCCTTGCTCAGTTTCCTTGAGGATAACTGGTGGGAATGAGATTTTTTTACTTTGTAGGAAAAACAATGACAGATTTTTAGATGCTTTAATTTTTTAACACAGTTGACAAAAAAATACATTTGACATGTTACAAATGACATATACTGACATGTAAATAAATATAACAAGACTGCTTATTAATAAATATGCTCATATTCTTCTCCATTAAAATAGTAGCCCATAGTCTTTTTGTGATTCTGCACGTATATATTGATAGCATAACCTTTAAATAATATTTGATCTACCTATGATATAGAAAAATTGTGGGATAAGATGGGACATAAATTCATTATGATTTTTGTGAATGGAAGAATGTATGTTTACATATTATTTTAAATGTATATTCTAAACAATATATTGTTGATTATCATTTTTTCAAATGATATTATTTTACTTTTATGCTTTTATATTTTTTAGGTCATTTCCCAACAACTACTGGGACAAATTTGTTAAAAGAAAGGTAATACTTCTCAAAAGGAATGCATTCTCTGTTTCTTTCCTAGAGCACAAAAAGACTTGAATTTGATGTGGCTCATATGTAGAATGAAATATTCAGGTGTGCTTTATCTGTCAATGTCAATTTCTTTTTTTTTTTTTTTTAAAGATTTTATTTATTTATTTGACAGAGAGAGATATAGCGAGAGAGGGAACACAAGCAGGGGGAGTGGGAGAGGGAGAAGCAGGTTTCCCGCGGAGCAGGGAGCCCGATGCGGGGCTCGATCCCAGAACCCTGGGATCATGACCTGAGCTGAAGGCAGACGCTTAATGACTGAGCCACCCAGGTGCCCCTGTCAATGTCAATTTCAAAGTGGCAGTGGAATGGAATATGAATTTCAAAAATTGCACATAAAAAAACCCATACTCTCTAGCTATAAAATAAATAAGCACTGCTTCATCCGCCTATCCTCTGATTCAGGCGAATAAACAGTGCTCAGTCCGCACAGTAACAGGACTTAGTGAGAATTTTCTCTGTGATTGCTTGGGTAACCTAAATTAGCCGATGGCCATTTTCTGATAAGACAGCTATAAATCACCAGGGCTAGGATCCTGCTTTACATTACAGGAGTCAAGTCCTTGCATGACAACAAAGGATTGAGTTTTATTTACTTTATATAAACCTTAAAGATCTTTTTATTTTCATCAACTTTTATTCTTCTGAAGCCCACTCCCTCAGAGGGTGGTAGAAGGAACACCAATACGGAGTCAGTGGTCCACTGTGGGCACCTGCTGAGTCTGATTTTGAGAGTCAAGGATCATCTCTGCTCTTCCCACCACACAGAATTTTAATTTTAATCACATTTTCGAATGAAATAATATATGTGCCATTACTTGTATGTCATAAAATACTATGATTATACACTAGCTCCTACTTATTCTTTGAACCCTTCTAATTGCCAAACTGACCCAGCTCACCCTCTTTTCCGTAATGGATTCTAGTCCCAGGGGATGCTGTCTGGAGCGAATAGGCAGAAACACCTGCCAAATGAAGTGGTCTTGTTCCCTTGGATTTCACCAGTTCAGCGTTAGGATTGTTCCCAACGAGCAGCCGCAAATTTTGTGTTACCAGTCTGAGGGGAAATAGAAGGCTTGCACCAGGAATTTAAGTCAGGTACATGATGAAACACAGCGACCTTTTTTTTTTTTTTTCCTTAGTAACAAGACTTTCTAGTTGAGAGAACTAGCATGTTGGTCGATTTTTATTTTGGTGCAAGTTTTTTTTTTTTTTTTTAAGATTTTATTTATTTATTCAACAGAGAGAGACACAGTGAGAGAGGGAACACAAGCAGGGGGAGTGGGAGAGGGAGAAGCAGGCTTCCTGCTGAGCAGGGAGCCCGATGCGGGGCTCGATCCCAGGACACTAGGATCATGACCTGAGCCGAAGGCAGACACTTAACGACTGAGCCACCCAGGCGCCCCTATTTTGGTGCAAGTTTTTTGTCTCCTCGTATGACCTGGCATTTTAACATTGCTCTGCCTCCGAGCACATCCAAACTAGGCCAAAGCTTTGAAAACTTATTTTTAAATAATTTTAAATAGATAATTTGATCATTTTAGTCTCCTTAATTATTTAATGAAGAAACCACTTTAAATTGTTAAAGCACAAGTTTCTCAGAAGGAAACTACATATTCAGTCAAATAAATAAACTGTAATTGCAGCTAGGACTATTCGTGGCATTCCTACTATGTGTGTTTGTGTGTGTGTGTGTGTGTTGCCCGATTTGTTCTCCTGGGAACAAGGTGAGAACACAATCCAGAGGGAGCAACCACTCAGCTCATCCCAGCCCATCTGTAGTGCCGTGACAATAACCCAGAACAAATGTTTTCATGTACCTTTGTAATCAGTGTTCACGGACTCTTTACTCTTTCATGTTTTCACTTACCTTGATTATATACATTTAGAGAAAGCTGATTTTTATTTTTTATTTTTTAGGAATTATTTGAGAGAGTGAGAGAACGGGGTGGGAGGAGGGACAGAGGGAGAGAGAGAGATTCTCAAGTGGACTCCCCGCTGAGCGCAGAGCCCCATGCAGGGCTCGATCCCATGACCCTGAGATCACGACCTGAGCCAAAACCGAGAGTCAGACCCTTAACCGACTGAGCCCCCCAGGTGCCCCTGATTTTTCTTTCTGCTAGTCCCTTCTTTTCCATTATTTCTTCATCCACTCTTTCACTGGCATTCCCTGCCTCCTTTCCCCTCAGCGGCCGGTCCTCTCTCCTGCTCTTCTGTCCTTACTCTTCCTGCTGCCCCCACTTTCACTGTGTGGGGGACTCTCGTGGTCTGTCAGCGTTGGGCCGAGAGTGGCTGTGTCACGGAGCTGCACCTCCTGGGCTCAGGGGTGAGCTGTGGGCCCATGTCTACACACCGGTCTGAAAACACGACACATGGGCCAAGCCAGGCGCATGTGGCCGAGGGAGAGAGGGGCCAGGGCGCTGAGGGGGGTTGCTCAGAAGGGATTCGAATGGTGCCCCGGAACCTATGCTAGGATTGCACTGAAGACACGATGGGGGTGACAAGGCTCCGGGGATTCCTGAAGGGCTGCTCCAGTCAGGAAACAATGGGAGGGAGTGTTGGATGGTGGCAACTGAGACCCCAGAGGGGATGCCATCATGAGTGGCCCGCCCTTGGCCCGTGGTGGTCTGTGCAGATCTTGGCTGCGAGTCAGGCCCTGCCTGGTAGCATTCTCACTCCGTCTCTTGCCAAGCTTAGCAACCTTGAGCATGTTCTATTTTCTAAGACACAACTTCTTTATTTGCAGAAGAGGATGCTAATAACAGGAAACTGATATATTGTGACAATCCCATGAGGGAGAGCAGGTCAGAGTTCTTACCGTAATTCCTGGCACAAAGTATGAGAATTTGGTTGAAGTTCCTTTCATTCCATCTTCTTCCACTTCTTGACTTAACTACTTGGCCTAACCCCTTCCTTTGGCACGCCTCCCTCAAGAAATCTTGTTCCTTTGAGAGGGTTTATCTAAAATGATGTAAGCGTGCTTTGACCTTAAGCAGTGTGATCACAGAAAAGGAGCCATAAACAAGAATTTTAAGTGAACTTGGACATACGGCAAATATGGAGTAAGTGTAAAAATAATTAGATGTTTGTATACACATGCATACAGGGGGTTAGTTAATGCACGAGGCCGGTAAAATGCTTTTATTCCTGTCCCCCAGGTTATGGATAAGTACGGAGAGTTCTATGGCCGGGACAGAATCAGCGAGCTCCTCGGTATGGACAAAGCCGCTCTGGACTTCAGCGATGCCCGGGAGAAGAAGAAGCCAAAGAAAGACAGCTCCCTATCGGCCGTGTGAGTGTTGCTTATGCCCTTTCCTATAGCTCTAGACTGAAAGGAGGAGAAATTCAGACATCTCTGAACTTGCTAGTGCACTGATTTCCTTCCCCTCAATGTCTGAGGAAGAGAGGAGGGAAACAGATGTACCTAAGGTCTGCTTTAAACTTCCGGGTATTTTCAGCTATGGAATGATTGGATTTCTTCCCTAATAATTTTGGAAGGTGACCTTTTTGTTATTTACATAAAGCAAAAATAAAGATTTGTGTTCTTAATTTGCTTTTTCTAATCCCTAAATGCCACTTAAGTCAAAGTCAAACATATGCAAAAGCACAATATTTGACTTTCTTTTCTGATGCTTCCTGCCTGAAAAGAAGTTAATCTTATGTTTTGGAAAAGGGAATTTGTGTAGCCCTTTTATTAGAAATGTTCAAAGTTCATATTCTTTTATTATAATGTGTTTCATTTAAATAGCAAAGACTCGTATGCCAGAAATACTATGTTGTCATGCTGTTACTTGGAAATTTAATTTTAAAATGAGGCACTCCTAATACCTTTAAGGGAATTAGGGAATAATTATTAAGGGAATTAAGGGAATAATATATCACTAGAAGGATGTGAACCAGTTGAATTGAATTTGCCTGAGATGGAATTTGACACACACACATATGTAGTGTTGAGTGTACATATATATACATATATATTTTGCAAATTGGATCACCTGTAATTCTGGAATAAATGTAAAGCATACATGCTTTTAAAAATGTAATTTCTTATTGTAGCCATTTAATGATTTTAGAAGAAACACAATAGTTACCTTCCCTTTAAAACATGTCAACCTTTCTTATTTGTGTATTTATGGTCTCAGTCAACTAGGATGCGATAACTGTAGATATTTGAGGCTCTGTAGGGTAGTAGTATTTTGTCTCAGATAAATATTTTAGCCAGCATTAAAAAAAAAAACATTTTGGCTGACCTATCTCATTGGTCATATATTTTTTATCTATCTGAAAAGTTGTTAGAGCTACACTTTTTTTTAAAATATGAACTCAGTTGAAAATTAGACAAGCAAACATATGACAGAAACTGCAAGAATTTAGATCCAAAATGTCACCTGGGTACTTCAAGAAAACACATGTGGGACATAAAGACTGTGTCGCTGGATAGAAATGAAGCACATTGACAGTGCTGAACTAAGACTCTTATGGTAGGATTTCATATAAAACAAGGACTGTGGTCAGAGTGGTGCTGAGCTTTCTATTAACATTTTCAGATCTCTGACAAACAATGTAGAATCAACTAGTTTTACTGGATTATGCACTTTTCCATGGCCATATTTATGACCCTAGAACATCAGTCTGAAAAAATGGAAGGAAAGTTTAGACTGGTTTTTTTATTTGTTGGTTTTTGTGGTTTTTTTTTTTTTTTTTTTCACTATGAACAAATAGTTTTAAATGGGGAATTTTTCATTATTTCACCTAGGAAATGTTTGCAAGTTTGACTCCTCACAAAGTATCAAGAAATTAATATGGCATTAGTACCTTTAATTTTTTCTTAGTTTTTTTTCCCAGGCATTAATACCTGTAAATATGGATAATGAAATTAGAATACACATCTAGTAAATAATGTTCACAACTAGGAAAGAGTTATAGGTAGTGTTTATTTAAAACATTTAGAAAGATCTTTAAAAGATTATCTGGTTTGTATATTATCTTAATGTGAACGTTTGAATACAAGCATGATGCATGTATCTGTTTGCACACGTATTTGCCAATCAAATATATAGGGCTTGTCAATCAAATAAATAGGTGGCCAGAGGGCACCTGGGTGGCTCAGTCAGTTAATTGGCTGCCTTCGGCTCAGGTCATGATCCCAGGGTCCTGGGATCAAACCCTGCATCAGGCTCCCTGCTCAGTGGGGAGTCTGCTTCTCCTTCTCCCTCTGCTTCTCTCCCAGCTTGTGTGCTCTCTTGCTCTCTCTCAAATAAATAAATAAATATTAAAAAAAAAAAAAAAGTCCTGGGCTAAAGTCAGTAAAACTTTGGGGGCAAAGTCTCCTAAGAAGTCAGTTTTGATTGGCAATGATTGATCCTAGCACTTATAATTTAAGATTGGCCTTCTTAAAAGAAATGACTAAAGAAGTAACCAAAGACTAAAACAGTAAGTCTAGAAAAGCCCTTTTGAAAATAATGCTAATATTATGTTGTGTTATATTAGTTACCTGGAATATTGGAAAGGTGAACAAAGGTATATAAATCAGTGTCAAGTTCTGAAAAAAAAATTAGAAAGTATATACGTGTATTTAATCTGCAAAGATCATGAATATTTATGCTAAGATTTATTCACTCAACATGTATTTATTGAGAGACATTCCATGTATGATATAATGTGCTTGGTGGGCTAGGGAGCTCACAGATTAGGGGGAAAGGCATAAATGTATACATAGATACCTACACACCCACGACCACACAATAATGTGAGAAATCATAGTAAGTCTAAGTTTACAAGGTGCTCTGGGAACCAAGGGGAAGAGGTGAATCCCTTCTTGGGTAGAGAAGGCTTTTGAGAACAAAAGGAAACACAAACAAGATGAAAAAGGCCTTTCATTGGCAAATTAAGTACAGTTGTAAAATGAATGTGCCTGTTTATGCAAGTTTTTATTCGTGTAAGTAAAAATTATTTTGTTGGGGGGCACCTGGGTGGCTCAGTTGGTTGAGCGACTGCCTTCGGCTCAGGTCATGATCCTGGAGTCCCTGAATCGAGTCCCGCATCGGGGTCCCTGCTCGGCGGGGAGCCTGCTTCTCCCTCTAACCCTCCTCCCCATCATGTACTCTCTCTCTCTCTTTTTCTCGCTCTCTCAAATAAATAATCTTAAAAAAAAAAAAAAATTATTTTGTTGGAATGCATTTACCAATGTATAATGAAAGCTAGTGAGCACACTTGATGCACCCATGTTGGTTAATTTGGCAGTTTCCAGGGATCATTCTCACATAAGAAGTGAGTTTACCTTATATGTAATGTAGAACAAGAAAGGGCTATTCTTAAATCATAGAGGTTGAAGGTGGTGATGTTTTGTTTTGTTTTCCAAGATCCCTCTGAAAAGGCATCTCAAAACCCTGGAACACATCATCCATCAGCTCCTCCCTTGGCGCCCGGGAAGGAACCGACTTCCCGAGATGGTTGTCAGTCCCATCCCATGGAAACAATGCTGGCAGCCTCTTGCAGTCCTCTGAGTCTCTGATGCACGTGCATATCTACAAATTCTTCTTCTTTGTCTTTCCAGACTGAACTCTATCGATGTGAAGTATCAGATGTGGAAACTAGGAGTCGTCTTCACTGACAACGTAAGCCCTCCTTCATTTCCACAAAGTATACCACACTCACATTAGATGAGTCTGCTGGGCTTCTGCAGATGAATCCCAGTTACTTAAGAAAGTAATCAAGTATCAATTCATTTAATACAGATCATTACTTGACAATGACCCAGGGAAACACAGGATTAATTAGCCGATCTCTCATTCCATTTCTTTCAATAGCCAAAAGATTAACATGAAAATATATTTATACAAGAAAAATTTGAAACTGAGATGCAAATTCACGTGTATTTTCCTTTAGGTTTTAGTTGGGCAGTGGCGTACTTCAGAGTTTGAGATGTTAAAATGAAAGTTCTAAATAAATAAAATTTAAAAACATTAACTGTGATAAATTTAAGGTTCCCCCAATTAAGTATGTTGGAACTATTGTATTTCTTGTTCTTGATTGATCCTTCTTTTCTCAAAGAGCCTAGGAGCCTATGAACTCAACATAGGGCGCAAGCATATGTACAAACACAAGGGAAAAAATCACCTAGTACTAAAAGCCACCAGCTGTCAGCTCAGTCAGTCACATTTTACGACCCTGGCTTGCTCAGCAGCTGTACATTTTTGACTTTTAGAATTTTCAGTTTAAAAAATTGTTACCATCACTCTTTTTTATGCTCCCATTTGCTGTCTATGGGAAGTTGCTGGAGACAGTCATGAAACTCTGCTGGATGGATCAACTATACATTTTTTGCTGTGGGGTCTCAGCTCATCTCCTCCTGCTGGCTCATAATCCTCTTACCATCCTCACACACCTGTGAAGGGGAACGTAGGAACAAACCCAAAGGCTTAGCCCTAGGCCTTCCACTGTTTTTGCTTTTGTGCTTTCTCCCTTGGACATCTCAGTTAGTCTCAAAATGTCACTCTAATTAGCACTGACTTTTATAATGAACGTTAGTTCTACTCTCCTAAGGGCACATGACACCTCCCAAATTCTCCCACCTCTATCCCTATGCCTACCACACCCAACCATGGACCCAGAACTCTTGAGTCTCTTAGCGAACTCTCCAAAGAGCTCATAAGCAAGTCTTGTAAGTATCCTTTGGAACTGTCAACTGTTAATAATTTCTCATCTAATAATGGAAGCATTCCCTTGGGTCAAAAGACCACCTCATCTCCAGCAGTGGTGTTTTCCATTCAAGCAGCCCCACTGACTTGGCCTCTGCCTGTGAAGGTCAATCTTCCTTGACCTCCTCATATGCCACAGTGCTTGCATCGTGCATAATACTCATCTTGCCCTGCAGTTTTCTTGTCCTCCAGAGGATTGGGGCATGGACAGACTTCTTCAGACTTTAGTATTCTGATATATCATTCATCCTCCTGCAGTTTCATGGCTTCTGTTTGGCCAGTCACCTCTCAATGTCTTCAATCTTCAATAGTGCAGTTTCTGTCTGAGACACAGCGGGGGTTACCAGATGCAGTACAAGATTCCTAGTTAAATTTAAATTTCAGATAACTAAATGTAGACACTTATGTATTTATATTCACAAATAAATATATCCCAAATATTGCATGGGACATACTTAATCTAAAAATTACTTATTCTTGGGGCACCTGGCTGGCTCAGTCAGTGGAGCATAGGACTCTTGATCTTGGGGTTGTGGGTTTGAGCCCCACACTGGGTGTGGAGATTACTTAAAATCTTCTCTTGCTCTTTCTTAAATAAACGAATAAAATCTTTAGAAAAAAAAGGGGGGGTTGCCTGGTGGCTCAGTCGGTTAAAAATAAAATCTTAAAAAGTAGTAATAATAAAAGTTAGTTCTTCTTTACCTGATGTTCTGCTGTAACTGGGCAGCCTGTGTTTTTATTTGCTAAATCTGGCTGTCTAAGCAGAGCCCCTGTGTAGTCCACACTTGTATCTTTGGCTCAGCTTATCACCTGTATTAGGCCTCTCACTCATATTATGCACACAAACTTGTCCTTTCTCCTCACCCTTTGCATTTCTTAATAGCCTGCTAGATGTGTCCATCCAGATGTCCCGTGACAAATGTATCCTCCCGTCTCCTCCCCACTAAAAGCAGTCCCCTATCTGCCATTGCCTCTTTCTCTCAGTATCTTGTTCTTCTAAACTCACATGACCAGCTTGGACTCCTCCTTTTCCTTCAATATATACATTTAATTATGTGCCTAATTGGATTGTTTCTCTGTCCTCTGTGATTCTGCCCTCTGCGCTGGCCACTTCTGCTGCCAGTCGTGGCTCTCGTAACCTCACCCACCTGTGGGGTCGGCCAGTGGTGTCCTAACGTAATGGCTCTGCCCCTTACACCTTCTTTTAGGAAGCAGCTTGACTGGAGTGAGCTCACTTTCCTCATTTGTAAATCTGGGGCTAAAACTGCCTACTTACCAGGGGTCTTGCTAGAATAAAATAAGACACTGTATGTGCAAATATATGGGGCAGTGACCAGCACTTGGTAGGTGCTCAAGGCACGTTCATAAGATGCTGCTTTTCATACACCATTATTCTGTACAATGCTCCAGGGGCTCTCATGGGCCAACAGATGTGCCCACATCCCTTCACTTGGCCTTAAAGCCTTCCAACCCTGCTGTACATTTCCAGACTCTCATCTCCTGAAACAGAAACTCACTCTCAAGCCAAACTGTCATTCTTGAGCACATTCTCCAGTCTTATCTCAGTGTCTGTTTTCAAATACTGTTTTCTTTTCTTCAGCCCAGTTTCTAACTTCAGCCCCAAGCTGCCCATAAAAACTCTGTACTCCCTCAGCCCCCTCTGTCTTGTTTTTGTTCTAAGGTCTAAGATATATTCTCGTCAGAATGAAGGTTTCCACCCCTTCCCAAAATACGTAGCTCCTGACCCCACTGGCAAAACATGCCTTTTGCCCAAGAGACTGTAATCCAAAAAGTAAGCATGATCACAGTATCTTCCTTCTACTTTATTCATTCCCCTCCCCTCAAAAATATATACATTTTCTAGCCTCTGTGAAGTTAATCCCTCACATTGATTATAATCAAGATTTCTACAGATAGTACCAATTGTATCATTAGGTTTATTACAGCGTTCAGTGACATTAAATAGTATTTGCATTTTCTCCTCGACTTGTTTTGGCTCACGTAAAGTGAGATGCTTGGTTAAGAAGACACCACATATAATCTCTTGTAACTAGTAGGTCTCAACAAACACTGATTTAGTGAGTAAGTAAATGAAAAATGAAAGAGGAAAGGAAAAGAGGGAGGGAAAGTTGGTTGGTTTTTGGTTGACTGTAGAGCAGGGGCTCCCAGCGGGGGCAGTTTTGTCCCCCAAGTGACATTAGGCAATGTCCGGGGACATCTTTGGTGGCCAAGGCTAGGGAGGAGGGAGCTCCTGGCATCTGGTGGGTAGAGACCAGGGTTGTCACTAACCATCCTACATGGACGGTCCCCCACAACGAAGAATTATCCAGTGTAAACTATCAGTAGTGCTGAGGTGGAGATCCCTTGCTATTAAATATGAAGTCAATAAAACTTTCTCTGTGGGAAAATTCGCAAGAACACCCTCTCTGATATAAAGGAGAGAATGACTTTGAACCTCTCAGAACAAACTAAAGGAAAATAAAATACACAAACTGATGTAACTAATTAGAATGATATAAATGTGTAGACTAAGAAGGGAGTAAATGAAGTGATTATAGTAGAATGAAATCAGAGTAGCTTTTGACAACAGTCATTCATTCTATCTTCTGATATGCTTCCCTCCTGTTTTGTCTTCTCAGTCCTTCCTCTACCTGGCCTGGTATATGACTATGTCCGTTCTTGGACATTATAACAACTTTTTTTTTGCTGCTCATCTTCTTGACATTGCTATGGGATTCAAGACGCTAAGAACCATCTTGTCATCAGTAACTCACAATGGCAAGCAGGTAAAAGTTGATCTCTTTTCCCTCCTGCAAAAACCAAAAAAATCCAACAAATAATATACTAACCCAAATAAACCCAACCTCCAATGGCAATATGCAGTTGTAAAGATTTTTGTGAATGGAGGATCTGCACTTTTTCTTTTATAAACCATGAGGATTATTAGTTGAGTTCCCTAAACCCACATTCGAGTCTTGGCTTGACCGATTCGCTGAGTGACCTTGGATAACTTATTTAACATTTTAAAATCTCTACTCATTTTGTCAAATGAATACAATAAAAGTACATGCCTTTTAGAGTTTTGGGGAAAATTAAATAAAAACATAAATGTGCAGGTGTTAGCACAGGCCCCGGCACATAGGAAACACCCCCAGGAAATAGTTAATTTTTTTCCCAATATGATATTTGCTCCATTTGATACTATAGGGAACCAAAATGTGTTGTAGCATCCTGAGGCACTAGTTGTAATAGTAATAAAACACGAGATGCCACATTCTTAATTTAATGTAATATTTCAAAAGTGGATATCTAGGTATTCTTTTCTCCACTTTTAAATTGGGCAGAAAAAATAATGTTTCATACTTGACAGGGTCATACTTAAGAGTACTTATGTAATAATGGCTTAGTTCCAGATAATCAATTTATGTTTTAATGGAGCCCAACTGTAATGTGAAAACTTTCATTATTAATAAACTTACTGTAGAAGCATGTATTAATTGATTCATTCTCTATCAAGTGTCCACCGGGAGAGAGAACACATTCTATGTCAGTTATTTGGCTTAACAGAGTCCTTTTCCAGAATTTTATAATCCAGCATATTTTTAAATCCGTGCCCCTGCAAAAATCTTGAACCGTGCCCACTGTTAAATTCACATGATTCACAGTTAAATTATCATGATCTTTAGTTTCCTAAATTTCAACACATTGTTCTTATATATGACACTTTAGTTTCTGAATGTTTGACATCAGCAAAAAAGTGTACTATGCTTATTCGTTCACAGTATTGAGTTCCTAATATATTTAAAGAACTGGAGATGCTGAATCTATTGTGTATTTTCACACAAAAGTTCTGGCACTACTTTCAATTAACTTCTAAAATTTTGTTGTGATTATTCCTTTTCTTTTTGAGCTATCAGTTTTTCATATGCAGAAATCTAAAGAGCTTCATAGTCCTTATAGGTAAAACATGCAGAAATTTACAGTGGCACTGTACTTAATTT
The DNA here is from genome assembly GCF_964656455.1 of Halichoerus grypus. Classification (NCBI taxonomy): domain Eukaryota; kingdom Metazoa; phylum Chordata; class Mammalia; order Carnivora; family Phocidae; genus Halichoerus; species Halichoerus grypus. The sequence continues at coordinate 74,374,615 of NC_135718.1, forward strand.
ATAGAAGTAAATTAAGCCCTCTATTCAGATAACATATTTTCTCCAGATAAAGTGATTTTTGAACAACTTAATGTATGCCGCGCAGTCCAGAACATAGGGATTCGTTGTAGTCAAAGGAAGTAGACAGAAAAGAGAATGCATTTTGGTGTGTTTAGAGTTCCTGTGATAAAAACAGAAATGTATTTCACCAACTTGGTGAAAGTCATGTTTTCAACATAGACATACCATGATCAATTTGGACATGAAAGTAAATCAGAGTTTATTACTATTCCAGCTGTATTATGCATTTACTTGCCAATTAAGTACGGAAGTTTTGCATGAAATAGTCTGAAAACTTGATAAAATAAAGAGAATATGAAAATAAATTCCTGCCCCCTGGGGGTAAGAAAGATATGGAGTGAGCTGTGGATTCCATTTCTTTCCAGTCAATAAATCCAGCTATGTGCTCATAGAAAGCTCTCCTCCCACACTGATGTCAAATATGCCAGTCATATATGTCTTGCATTTCTAATGCATGTTCAATTCACATTGCTTTCCAGCTTGTATTAACCGTTGGCTTACTAGCTGTTGTCGTATACCTATATACGGTTGTGGCATTCAATTTTTTCCGAAAATTCTACAATAAAAGTGAAGATGGTGATACTCCAGATATGAAATGTGATGATATGCTAACGGTAAGTTCACTTTGATCTCATATGAATGAAAAAATTCTCCTGCTTCTTCAATCCGAGTGGTTGTGTAGTTATTCTTCAGCCATGTGGAAGAGAAAACAGCATACACAGCAAAAAGTTGTGTGGCTCTTTAAAAAAAACAACAGTTTATGAAACATAAAGGACCATTTCTACTGTTTTTGCACATCTGTGGCACCAACCTGATAATGAGTAGATTTCCTGCATAAAGAACTTAGAACTGGAAGGATTAATATCAACACTTTAGCTTATTGGTTCATAGATTCCAGGACAGCAGGTAAAATTATTTCCTTGGAAAATATTTTGAAGCCTTAGTGACTTGTTCACTGTAATGGTATTAATGGACATCACTGAAGTCCAAAAATAAATCTCTTAGTAGAACTGTTAGTTTTTGCTTTTATATTCAGTATCCTGGCTTAAATTATCTTTTTAGTCTTGGTTTTAAAATCAATGGATGTGAAAGTTTTCATATTGGTCTATCACTGTTCTGTAACCCACCTCTCTGAAAATGGCATATCAGAAGTTATCCGACATGAGATCCTAGATTGGAAATATGTACCTCTAGCTGAAAGGATATGAATTCTTCATTGAGCACCAAATCAAAATACCTACATAAATGGGGTTAGTGGGGTAAGTAAGAGACTAACAAAATGATAGTAAAATTACTCTAGAAAAAATAAACATCCCAAAAGAGTAGTGAGAGAGAACTAATATAAAACTAGTACTTCAGGCAGGTTTTGAACTAGAGAATGATAAATCTGTGGGACAGGATAGAGTCTAGAAATACATTCAGACACACTTGGAAATTAAAAATGTAATAAAACTGGCTTTTGAAATCATGAATGAAAAAGAATTCAATAAATAGTATTGGTACTATGGATGTGCTTTTGAGGAAATTTAGATAAAAATTGATACCAGCCTAGTTCTTTAAATCAAAATAAATTCTGAATGGAACAAATATTTTAATGCAAAAAAAAAAAAAAGTGACTTTTGAAATAATAACAATTTTTAAATGGCAAAAGGTATTTCTGAGTATGACATAAAACCTAAAATGCATGGAAGCTTAAAAAATTACTTTAAAAAGGAACAACTATAAGCAAAATCTTAAAGACAAATGAGAAACTGGGAAAAATATACTCAACACTATAACAAAGGGCCAGTGTCCTTAATTTACTGAGTCCTTATCACATCACTAGGAAATAAACAAGCCAAGAGAAAAATGAAGACTATATCTAGACAACTTGTGGTAAAATTCAATCAGCTTATAAATTGGGAAAATGCTTATCCTCTACTGTAATTAAAGAAATGCAAATCAAAACAATTAACTGCCACTTTTTACCTATCAGGTTTGTAAAATATTAAAGTTTTTTAATACCCACGGTTGTTAAATTGATGGGAAAACTGGCACTTTCATGAATACTGTTCGGAATTTAAATTAACACAATGATTTTAGAGATATTTTGCAAGATCTCTCACATTTTTAATTGTACTTAGCCTTTGCCTTGTCAGTGCCCCTGCTAGTATTGATTTAAATGTTTATTTACAAATATGCTCCTATATGTTCAGGGATACTTGCTGCTATCACAAATTGGAAATAATCTAAATTATCAACAGAGTCCCAATTAAGTCAATTATGGCAAATCCATACCACAGAAAAGTGGGTAGCTATTTAAAAATAAGACAGATCTGCACATGTTGATATAGAAAGACATACGAATTGCATTTAAGTGGAGGGAAGATCTTGAACAGTACTGTAAGATCCTAATTGTGCGCACGTGCGCACATACACACACACGCTAGAATGCACATATTAGGTATGCTACGATATGGATACAGTTTCTAGAAGGATACATAGGAAACTGTTAACAAGGGTTCCTACAGGGAGTAGGACCACAGATTAGGGAGAGAATAAACTTACACAGTAAGAGACTGGTCACTGGTAGCATAACACCCACCAGAATCACTAACATGCAACACTTTACAATCAGTAAGGAAGTAAATATCCACCTTGCTTCTCTACCTGATGACCCTGAAGACTAGGGGTAGCAGGTGGCTAGAGGCAGGGAGGGGATCGGAAGGCTGGAGGAAGCGACAAGGCACAAAAGAAACTCAGTAAGTACTAACAGCAGGCCGTTTTGTCTCCATTGACTCCAGGGAGATTCATTTCTATTCCAGGAGAACCCCCTCCCACCCCTTCCCCAGTGGTTCTAAATCTCAAAGTCCACACTCCCCAGGTCAGAAGGTTTACTAAAGGTCATTCATTCTCAGAGGGTATGGTGCTCATGCATTGCTGAAGAATGCTGGAAAGGCGGGATGACTTCAGGGAGTGGTATCGAGTGGCCTGTCTTAGGGAGTAGGAACAGTGGGGCCTTTGTCCCCCCATCTCCTACCACAATGGGAGCCCTGCAACATCCTGGTCTCCCCTTCTAACATCATGATGTGACCCTGTTCAATTATCCTAATGGTATCCTTGGATGACTACATTTTGAATATCACTCTCAGTATGTGTTTCCATTGCTTTTGTAAATTTTGCCAACGTACTTATTATGAGAAGAATCCAGGCGTGATTTGAACAAGAGGTGGGTTAGGAAGACAACTAACTGCCTTCACCAATTGCATGGGGCATATATGGAGAAGGCAGACAAATTCACCTTGCTGTAGGAGGAGGAAATAAGGCTTCTTGATATTTTCAACTATGGGCTCAGGACTGAGCCTGGATTTTGCTCGGTTGAAGGGGTTTCTGCTCTTACCAGTGAGACTACCTACAACCAGCGCTGTTGTGCGTGTTTATATTCCTACGCATAATGACAAACTTTCTGTCTTGCCTTTGGCTGGGGTGAGGTTGGGGGCATCACACAGGATACCCCTTAGAAGTTTTTTCTTGCAAAAGAAGACTCAGTGCCAAGATACAAGCACCATCTCAGCTGTCAGCTCTGTCACAACTGTGTAGGGCTGTCAAGCGGACCAACCACACGGGAGGCTGCATAGCTTTGCACGTGCCCGCATGTAGCTGATGGTTCTTAAAAACTGTTGCATCAGAGGCCACATGACCTAGATTTCCCTTAGTGTTAGGTCTCAAAACACCTTTTAATTTGCCTCTTGCTGATACTCCTGCAGGGAGGTTTGAACAAGCCAACAACATGTAAAATGCAACTGATCACTTACGGTAGTGCTCATCAGAAGTCATGGCTTAGCACAACCAAGCAGCCAGCAAGACAGAAGGATGGAGTAGGAGGTGGTCAGGTTTGATTTCTTTCATGTGCTTCTCAAAAGAGAATCCTTCCTTTATATCATCTCTAGCATTTAGTCTTCACAGGGGGAAGCCTAGTATTGTTTGCTTGAGATAGGTTTTCTTCACTCATGCCCTATTTTCTGGGCATCATGCTGAGCTTCCACTGCCTTTGTTATTTCTGGTTGTTTCCTAGGGTATTGTAGGAACATTTTAGGTTTTCACAGGGTCTTGGTTCACCTGCCAGTGTTTCATACCTAACAGCAGGTGGCGCTGTAGCTGCAGTTTTTCAGACCAGGTGATGCTTCAGACTTGGCTGGCTTCCTCCCTCCCTCCCCTTCCCTCCTCCCCTCCTCTTCCTTCCTCTTTTTTTTTCTTTTCTTTCTTTCTTTCTTTCTCTACTTACTTATTTATTTAGGATCACGGTGTTTTGAGCCTGACAATCTAATTAAGCCATCAGTATCCTGAGAGAATTTGAACCTCCTCTCCAGGAAGATAGGAGGAGAAAGTGAAAAATGATCCAAAGTTCCAAAGTCCTGGGCAGAAAGATGATTGTAGCTAGATAGCCAGGGAGACTGACTTGGCATAAATAAAGACATTCATCTCAAAATGGGTGGTTCTCAACCTCCAATGCACAGAGGATTCAGGGCAGCTCTTAATGAATCCACAGGTCGGTGAGGCCACCCCCAGATCCCCTGAATCAGAAACTGCAGCAGGGAAGGTGTCAAGACCTGTGTATTTTTGGGAAAAAACAAAACAAAACAAAAAAAAAACCTTTCCAAACTTTCCAGGTGGTTGAGACAACTAGTCACTCCTGGGGAAGTAACCAGCTTAGGTGATTGCTTTTTTTTTTTTTGATTGATTGATTTAGAGAATGAGAGCATGCCAGTGAGCAAAGGGAGCCAGGGGAGGGAGACAAACATATCCTCCAATGAGTGGGGAGCCCTACGTAGGGCTCAATCCCAGGACCCTGAGATCATGACCTGAGCCAAAATCAAGAGTTGGACGCTTAACCAACTGCGCCACCCGGGTGCCCCTATTCTGAATCACTTATTTTACTCTCCCAAGTAATCTGTCTCTGTCTCAATCTCTATTTCTCCCCCGGCCCCCTTTTTTTGGTCAGGATAAAGATCTCGTAAGGATCTTCACCAATCCACCAGAAACTGCTCCTCCTCCGTGTTTCCTAAAGCTGTTGCAAACAGTACTGAACCCTGGAATGAATCCATTGAGATGGGTGACTGGGGCAGAAGCCATAGAATAGTAAATCTTGAGCATTAACAACTATTTCTAGTTGTTTGTACTGCCAGGCACCTTCCTTCCTCGTGACTCAGATTCTCTGAACAAAGTACATCTGTTTGTCTCCTGGAATTACTCTTTCCATTCTCCAGCTCTGACGTTCAGGTTTGAGCTGATTTTATGAAAAGGAAGCTGAACGAGAGATTTTCCGTTTTCAGAAGCAGAATGATAACCTAACAACTAAAAGCCTGACGGCCCCATGTTCACAGGTGTTTACCACACTATCTCATAATTCCACCGTAGCAGCCATCTACCTACTATTTCACCAGGTTGTGAAGGTTAAGGTTAGTAAAATCAGTATCAAAATCCCACAGGTAAACCATGCATTTTATTCTTTTAAAATGTAGTATCTTATTAAGCCTAAATAATCAAATCCGTAAGACTACCTCTTTTCAGCATGGCCATAAGTCTATTATTGAAATATGGTGGTATCCCTTTTTGGGCATCAGAGTTGTCACAGAATGAAAGTGAGCAGAGAGACCGGGATATTGCTGGGAGAGGCTAGATGACTGAGATCTGAAAATCTGAGAATAGTAAATAGTAGACATTTACTTTGGTAATTTAGGCTCATTCCATGGTCTTATCTCCAGCTGTGCATGCCTAGAAAATAAAAGTGAATCATTCTCTTGAGGACAGACTCACATTAACCAGGCTCCTAAGAGTCAGATGTATGAGTCAGAATACCAACATCCTACTCGTTAAGAGTTTGTGTCACAAGTAAACACAAACTCTATGTTGGAAGCCAAATTATAATCCAAAGTCTTGGTTAGCAAGATTTAGCAAAAAGGAGCTAGATGATCTTCATCCCCTATATGTCAAAGAAGCAGGACTTGGGAGAGCTAGGACACTCCAGAACCTGGATGGGGAGTGGCAGTGATACACTGTTGGCCCAATATGGGTATAGTATGAGTGTGGGAGCCAGAGGGCCAGAATTGGATATGGAGAAGTGCCAGACCAGAGACAGGCAGAGTGTCAACACTGAGTCCCCAGCCCAGAGAGGGGATTACAAACAAAGCTAAGTATGGTGAAGCCAGGAATGGGTGGCCTATGTTAGTTCACTAAGTAAAGAGTAGGCAGCTGCAATAATTATCTATTCCCCGTGGCCACGACTAAGCACATAAGAAGACAGATTTGGAGAAAAACATACAACCGGAGCTTTTTCTTAATAAAAATAAATGCTTACGGTAAAAATAATCCTAACAGTATGCAAGAATATACAGTGAAAATAAAATTTTCTCTTCCTACAGATCCACTGTTCTGGGTTTCAAGTACTGTTTTAGACACACAGTTATTGGAAATTAATGCAGTGTCTGGAGGGATATTTTTTTAAATGACTGTCTTCAAAATTTTACTTCCAGAGTTTGGTTCAGTAGGAGGTACCAGGAATCCCCAATGTTTATGCCTCTAGGAGATCCAGATGCACAGTTTGGTTTAGGCACCATTGGTTTCATTGGGCTCTAAAGAATGACTTTCCAGGCCTCTCTGCAAGAAGGACCCCGTACCTGAGCTCCAGAACAGTTCTTGGGGTGGGGGGGGCGGGGAGGGGGAGTGCAGAGCTGCTTTGTGATACTACTCATTGTGTGTCAGGCTGACAAACTTCCTTTCTGAGTGATCCAATCTTTTTTTAATTCTGTTCATTAAATTCCAGGCCTCTGACCCAAGAAACTTTTTATCTGTATCTATCACTATTAGCTGTTGAACTGTGAGCATTTTGGTGTCCCCTTGCCGCTGGTCCTATGCCTGCACTTTGTGCTTTTTAAAGTGATCTGAGAATTTGAGGTTTATAGGTCAAGGCAGTGAAGTCTCCATGAGAACACTGATCAGTCATGACCTTTCACTCCTCGTTCATCCCACAAGTGATTTATAAGTTCCTATCACGTGCTGGACATTCTTTTAGGCACCGATAATAGAGCAGTAACCCAAATTGTTCTTGTAATGAAGCCAATCCTAGTGGAGTGAGAGGGATCATAAAGCATCAAAAATAGGTAAATTGGAGATACAGGTCTGGAATTCAGGAAGGAGACCCATGGCATAAACAGAAATGTTTTTAAGTAATTAGCACAGAGATGAGAACTTAAGTATGAACCTGGCACATTCCCCTGGGGAGTGTCCTAACAGAAGAAAGGTCAGAGAACCCCGTGCTAGGGCACTGGTTCATGGAAAGATAGGGAGCTGAGGAAGAAGTGGCCAATGAGGCTGAGAAGGAACGGCCAGAAATGTAGAAGAAAACGAGGGGAGTATGATGTCTCCCCAAGAGAAGACACTGTGTCAAGCAAGGCCTCTGTCCCCTTCATTATGGCAGACAGTGGGTAAATGTGTCTTGCACTGGTGGGTGACATCAGTTGGGTAAAACAGAGTGTCAGGAACAGTTTAAGACGGTCTCCTGGAGGAAGGATTATTAACTGCGGGTTGGAAGGGATGAAAGGAATGGGATAAGAATATGAAATTATTTTTCAAGATAAGGAGAATGTGCAAACCAAGATCTAGAATCCGGGATATTATCTGAGGGGCGTGGGTAGGATGGAGGGTGGTGTCTGGGAGCCACGACTGATCATCGGAGAGGGGTGAAGTGTCACTAAATCTGAGGCGCCAACATGGAGAGTATGAGCTTATCCTGAATAAAGATAAATCATGGATGCTTTCGGCCACTGGCTCTCAAATGTTGTGATTTTGCCCCCCAGGGGACACTTGGCAATGTCTGCAAACATTTTTGGTTATCCTCGGGATGGGTGCGATTGGCATTAAGTGGGTAGAGGCCAGGGATCCTTCTAAAATATCCTACAATGCACAGGACAGACCCCACACAAAGAATGGTTGGCTCAGAATGTCAATGGTGCTGATGCTGAGAAACCCCTCCCTTTTCTGCAGTGGGCACTTGGAGCTGTACTTATTATTGGTTGCTTTAATGTTTCACACTTTAAACAATGAGCTGTTACTTCTCCCTTTCCCCTGTCTTCGTTATTCTTCACGTTCGAGTAGAAAAATTTCAGCATCATATTCCATACATGACAGATGAGGGGCCGGTGAGGGTTATCAGGTCTGTTTTTTCCTAGCTTAATTTCTGAGAGTCCATCTTATTATACATTGGGCTTTTACTTCCTCTTTCCTATGTCTGTTATGCTAAAAACATGAACAGGGTGATTAAGCATAGTCTTGTGGACTTCAATGTGATCTTAATAGGATTACCTTATGCCAGATTCTAGTGAGGTATTTTTCATTCTCCGCAAAGTGTGACAGAAGGTGCTAAGCAGAGTGTAACAGTGCAGAGTTTTGTTTAAAAAGCAGCAGAGTGTAAAGGCCAAGTGTTGGCATCACAATCACAGATACTGAAACAAAAAGAGGCAAGGTAGAAGGCAAAGATTCCCATCGTTTCCAGAGTGAGGATTAGGAACTAGAGGGAGAACCTTAGCTTTGTTGGATGTGAAAACAGGGAGTGTTCCTCCAAGAAGTGACCATTTCTCTCCTTCCCAGTGCTATATGTTCCACATGTATGTTGGGGTACGTGCCGGAGGGGGTATCGGTGATGAAATCGAAGACCCAGCAGGCGATGAATATGAAATCTATCGAATCATCTTTGACATCACCTTCTTCTTCTTCGTGATTGTCATTCTCCTGGCCATAATACAAGGTAAGCATTGTCTTCACTGAAGTGCAAGAGGATCTAGAACGTGAGCCACCTGTTGTTTAAGCTAACAGTAAGGTAGGGTAAGGATGTCAAGTGCTTTCTGGAAAAGCCAAATAGAACTGTTCTTTTCAGGATTTCTTCATTCAAAATCTGTAGAGGGAAAATCAAAGCAGCATGGGACCCTGGGTGTAGGGAGGATGGATATGGGACTCTTTTCCCATAACCTGATGGAAGGAGCACTTCCCTCAGTTTGACTCTCTGCCCTGCCACTTACTGACTTAAAATGCTGGGTGGGTGAGCCATGTAACTCCTTTGGGTCTTTCAAATCGAAATTTATAAATCTCTAAGCCATAGTATTATTGAAAAGTTTTTTTTTCTTTTAAAGAAGTGATATATGAGTACCCAGACAGTACCTAATGCACAATTAGCGCCTCCTAAATAATTTTAAGGCTATCATCTTTGGGTATCTACTATGTGCCTGCACATGTTTTAATTCATTTTACCCTCATGCATCCTGTGAGAATGGTGGTGTTATTTACATCTGAAGAAACTGAGCCATAATACGTCTAAGTAACTTGGCCAAAGTGCACAGTTAAGAAGTGTCAGGGCTAGAATCCAAACCCAGGGTGTCTAGACCCAGAGCCCTCACTTAAAACCAGAGGACCATATTGACCCACCAGTTCTTCCCTTTACTCCAAGGACACTTGGAATGTGGTGTTTTCCTCCCTCAGAAAAATCACTCTTGTTATCTCTTTCTGTTCATCCATTGATTCTGGCTTGAATTAAATGTCTATGAACATGATATAATCCTCTAGGTTCTACGGGCACAAAACAGTACTTTTGTTTTTTTCCAGTAAAGTACATGAACAAGTTTAAAGGATTCATAATCCATCCTTTATGTCTTTTTATTGCGTGTAACAATGATGTGTTTTATAAGAGAGCAAACTCGTAAATCCCTTGGAAGAGGTGCAGCCAGTGAGTCAGAGAAGGAAAAGGGTCTGAGGGAAAACAGCGCAGGGCGGTTAGTTCCTGGCTGACACAGTTAATAACGTGATGGCGAGTTTGTCAGGAACTTGTGAAAAGAATGATTTGAGGCACGTTCCTCAGTTAATATGGTAATGTTTGATTTCCAAATTGGTACTTGAAAATCTCATTAATGGAGTTCTCCGCGCTTTCCAACCAGAAATCACAATTGCTCTTTCTCAGAGTGAAGTAGCGAGAAACACACCCTCTGTATGTGCCAAGGTAATGAAGGGTTTTTCCTGCTCTGTCCCTTCATTGTGAAACCCCCTTCCTGCCCCCAAAGAGAATGCTGCCATCCTAGGAGGACTGTCGGGTGTGAGCTCACAACCTGTAACACATTCTGAGCATTTCCCGGCACGGCTGTCCATTTTCCCTTTCTTTGGAAGGATTAGCCAAGGGCCTGTGAATTTAATAATTCTTCTCTGGTTGATAAAGATTAGAGTGTATTTTTATTGAACACTAGGTTTAATTATTGATGCTTTTGGAGAACTAAGAGACCAACAGGAGCAAGTCAAAGAAGACATGGAGGTGAGTCTTTCTGTGTCTGGCTCAGCTTTGTTGCTGTGGGCACTTGTTTCCCCTACTGTCTTTATCCAAGAACCATGAATGCGGGAGAAAGTAGGGGAGGACATAAGCACCATGTGACTGCCTTGGCCTGTTTCGGACCTGGGCAATACATACCCCTGACCAGTGTGCTAGGTGGGAACTGTGGCGGGCTCCGGGTGCGTGCACACTAATATGGCACCATCTACCCCTCAAGGAGCGGGAGAACCACCCATTCAAGATGATGGATTCACTGACAAATAAGTAAACAGACAATTGCAAAGCAGTATGTTGAGCCCTTTCTAATAACTCAAAGAACATTATAGTGTAACTTAGAGGCTGTGGAAAACCAGAAATGGGTTTTAAGCAGGGTGACGGGGGTTTACATTTTACAAAGAGAACTATGGTTTAAAAGATGGGGAGTACATTAGCAACTGGCAAGATCAGGGGCAGGGAAGCGGGCTGTGAGCATTTTTTCGGCAGGAGATTATGAGGCTCCTGCTGAAGAAATCCACCGAAGATGTAGGGACTAGATGGATTCAAGCAGTACTTTGGAGTTGGCGTGAGTAGTGGGTGATGGGCCAGATGCAGAGGATGAAGGGTTTGAGCAAGCAGGGAGGATACCCAGATTTCCAGCATGAGCTACCAGACGGATGGTGGCTCAGTTACACCCAGAGTAACTGCAAGAGGTAACACAGAGGAGGGGCAAGTTCATGAGTGAACTGTTACCTATGAGCCCGTTTAGTTAAGACATCAAGTGCTATAAAGACCCATTGCTGAATATGGCCTATCGCTGTCCACAGTTGTTGATCAGTAAGGCAGAGAGAATTTAATAAATTATTTTAATCATCTCGAGTCGAGGCCCTAGAATCTAAGGCATCATAAACATGTCTTCAATGGTATTAAACAGTTTCTAATTTGCAAGGAAGATGAGCATCTGGAGCCACACGAGGGCCACAATGATTAAAATCACTCTAGCTGATACCTATGAAATTCTAATAATAAAACAGAAAGCCTGCTTCTCTGGGTCTTGTGTGCCAGTCCTGAGGATGGCAGACCTGAAGAGGTGCTGCTCTAAGAGATGCGGTGAGAACAAGCAGGGTGCAGAAGGAGCAGCACCCCATCCCTACAGTAGAAAGTTACCCCAGTACCTGTTCATTGATTAATTCTGTATCTAGCATGGTGCCTGGCACACAGCAGACCCTCTCAGGCATGGACTGAATACCCCACAGCTTGGTATTTGATTTGGCCCTCCCCAAATGGGAGTCATCTGTACCTTTCTCCCCTGGGTCATCAGACTTTGTTCAGGTAGGTACCAAGCTTGTGGTCTCAGTCGAGGACACATCGAGTCTTGCCTACGTAACTTCAGTCAACGTCATGAACTAGAGTGATTGCTAGGTCTGGGCATTCTCACTTAGGCTGGAGAAAACAAGGAAGAGACAGCGCTTTACAGCCCTCATTATGCTGTATGCTTTTAAGCCTCCAGCAAGATACAGTTGAGGCAACAGTTACATTAATATTCACGCGTTTGGCACAGCCTTCCCTCATGACCATCTACAATACTGAGTAAACCAAACAGCTGCCCCTAAGTGGGGAGTTGTGCGTTCCTTTGTTTTGCTTTCTGAAATCTGACATTTTAGTATTTCCCTTTGTCTTCTAGACCAAATGCTTCATCTGTGGGATAGGCAACGATTACTTCGACACGGTGCCACATGGCTTTGAAACCCACACTTTACAGGAACACAACCTGGCCAATTACCTGTGAGTGTGCCTGTCTCAGACTCTTCGGCCCCTCCCTGTCTCACCAATGCCCCCTTCTCAGCAAGCTTGAGAAACAGGAGAGAGATACAGCTTCCTTTTCTTCATAGGCTCGAGCTCAGGCTTTGAGAGAAAGACCCACAGTTAGTGGTTCTCTTGTCCCCAAGAGGAGGTTCACATAAGAACTTGCAGCCCTTCGTGTGAACGATACCTTCTAGAACATGAAATGGAAAGATGGAAAAGAATAAGTGGAATACACGCTCAGCCTCTCAGAGAGCCCTGACCATGTTTCCCGTTTCAATTAGGAAGACTCCAGGTGCTTCCTAGAGATCTGTGCATCTCCATTTTTCTTTTCTGAGGACCTACAGATCTCTTGAGGCACTATTCTCTCTTTAGGCACTATATCTTAACACGGTTAAAAGTTCCATTTTTTTTTTTTTTTTAAACACATAGAAATGTGGCTATTGCTGACGACTAGCGCAAACTGCAGTTCGGTAAAATGTAATTCTTAGTTTCTAACGCAATTTTAATATCAAACAGAAGAGATGCAGAGTAGCTTTGTAGCAAAAGAAAAAAGCGGGCTTTGGAATTCACAGCTGTGGGGCATTTGGGAAGTTATTTAAACTTTTTGATCCCTGGTTTTCTAAGTGGGGATTGTGATTCCTAGCCCATGAGTGAATAAAAAAATACTTTTAAAAAAGGTTAAGTTTTTGTTTCCCATGGCGTTTTTTTTTTTTTTTTTTTTGCCTTGCCGTTTTGATCCATTTCTTTGCCCTGCCAACAGTCCAAGAGTTAGCATGTAGCCCAATCAGAAGTATCTGTGTATGCTGACATTTCCATTCCATCCATCTCTGATTAGTCTCTCTGTATCTGTAGGTTTTTTCTGATGTATCTCATAAACAAAGATGAAACAGAGCACACAGGACAGGTAGGTAAACAGTGACCATACACCATCTTCTGAAAGAAGTGATAGAGAATCCATACACGGTGGGAATACGTGTGCATGAAACATGAAGGGTTGGAATTACTTTCAGATATTAGTCATAGTATCTTAATAAATTCCTGTTATCCTGGACGAGTGTGCAAAGATCCCCTTTGTAGAAAAAGTAAACCTGTAAGTTCACATAAAAACTTTAAGCTTGTATTAGCTGAACATGCTGAGTTTGGGTTTTGCTAAGTATAATGTCCTTGATTGCTTAATCACATAGCAGATGATTTCAGATGAACTTCAACCCACAGTATTAGGGTCAGTTAAAAATAATTGTGTATGAAATGTCTAAGGTTCTCCTTAAGTATTTGAAATTCTGCCTCTGCAGATATCCGCCTCCAGTTAACAGCTTGAATTTGAAGGATACAATTAATAGGAATATCTTTAAAAGAACTCTTAAAATCATATACCACAAATAGGTTTTTTAATCATTATTATATTATGGTCCAGATGAAGATTGATTATTAATAGCATTAAGTGAGGTCTGGTATGGTTAGGAGCTCTCTAAATGAATATGGGCTTCCCAATCATGTAAATTATGTGTAATTACACAGTTACCTAGATATTTGACATATACATGCAACAAATTTGTGTTTCTTTCTGTCTTCTGTTTTGTGGTAATGCACAGACTCTGGGGAAAGACCTGATGTTAATACATTTCCTTTACTTTTCCAGGAATCTTATGTCTGGAAGATGTATCAAGAAAGGTGCTGGGAATTTTTCCCAGCAGGGGACTGTTTCCGGAAACAGTATGAGGACCAGCTAAATTAGACTCAGACTCAGATCACCTCTGAAAACCAAAACATACACATTCACTCTTTCTGCCTGTCTCAGTCTCTCCCTTGCTCTCTCTCTCTCTCTCTCTGCTCTCTTGGAAACATCTTGCTGAATTTGTGAATTGCCAGCATTCTATGCTTTCTGGGAGCAGTGAACTCTGTTTCTGAAGACCTGACTGTGCTTCCCCCCCCACCTTGTGTATTTTCTTTGAGAATAAAGACTGAAGAATAACCTAAACTCATACAAAGACAAACTAGGAACTCTGGAAAGAACACCGTTTCGGATACTTTCAATCGTAATGCCAACAGATCGATTTCCTTCTGAGACTCCTGGGAAGTCCCCTTGAGCTATGGGACAGTCACAGAAAAGCGTGACAGCCACACTCATCCAGCCTCTTCATTTCACCATCCTGAAAGGAACTTTCTAATGGTCACAGAGCACTGTAGCACTTAAGAGATTGCCGTGGACACCAGTTACGAAGGGAAATAGTGCCTTACTATATGTGGGTTGAGCTATGCAGAAGATATGTGCATGAAAAAAACATCTTTATTTTCTTTATGTCGATCTTTTTTTTTTTTCCTTAGATTGATTTTGTGGGCTTTTTTTCTTTATTCTTTTCTCTGGTGGGGGAGGGTAAGAAAAGCAGTTTGTGCGCACCTTTTAAAAAAAAAAAAAGACGGGTGGCCTGTCTCAGGACGAGAGGAGGCTCTTCTCATTCGCTAAATTCACATTTACCCTCCCCATGTGCTCCTGCTCTTATTTTGGTAATGCTCTGATGCAACAACGCAACTTTATGAAATCTTTGTATGAAAACAAAAAGACTGCAAAAAAAATATACTTTCAAAAGAAATAATTCATTGCATGTTTATTATGCAAGTTTAAAAGAACAAAGAAAACCTCCAGAAGCAAGCTGATCAGCGTGAGAGAACGTTCATGATAATTATATTCATAGTAATAAAGTGTCGTGGGCTTAACTGTACGCTCGGGGCCAGTGTCATCCACCAACAATGTGATACATTATGAACTTGACAGTAGTTTTGGGTTTTTTTCTCTTTCTTTTGGCCACCTGTGATCAGTTGCTGATTAAGGACTTCTTGTCAGGCCGTTTTTTAATATCAAAGCTGAAGCAATATCCATTCAGGGATTTCATCAGTTGCATCAAAAAGAAAAAAACACGGATGATAATTATCAATCACTCCATTTTGAGTCCTTTTAAATGTAATGCTTTATCTTTACAAATAAAAAGACAGATTCAGAATGGAAGCAAGATCATTTTGCAAACATTGGAGCTCTTTTATTACGAGTCTGCTTGTTAATTTTAGAATTGTAAAACTGCTCTGATTAAACTGTTTCACTAACGTTCTCACTCTCTTCTTTCCCCGTTTCACTTATAGTGGGGAGGCTTTATAAAACCTTGAGCTTTTAATAACCTGAGGGGGGTCCAGGGCAATGCAAACCCTGCCACACAGCCTTTAACACCTGAGATTTCCCTGTGGCTAAGCAAGTTCCCGCCTTTAGGATTACAGAACCTGAGTCAGCAGGCAGTTTGAACAACCCCACCCCACCCCCGTCATTTCCCTGACTTGCAGCCATCCCAAGTTCCTTAAAACCACCAATGACAGAAAAATCACTGTCTCCCAAATCATTTAACTTTTATACAGCTCTCATTCTATAAGGTTCTTCCTTGCTCAGGGCAAATGTTTCCCTGTAATAGCAGGGGTTCACTTTCTGCCTTCGTATGAAAGAACTGGTACACTAGGAATGGGTGTATTAAACACTCAAAACACTAACTGAATACTCGCTGTGTGCCAAGCACTGTGCTGGGTATCACCTGTCATTTGTCACCTTACTGACACAACACCAGGGCTGTGGTACCTAGATTTTGCATTTGTCTTTTGGTATCATTTTTGTTTGGGAGAAGGAATGGAATCAATTTGGCCACACCATGGGAACTCCCAAGCCTGCCCAGGGAGGTGCTCTTAGGTTCCCAGGAGTCTGAATAAAATAAATCAGATCAGCTCCATAAAACATAAAAGCACGTTCCCCTTTGCCAGGAAACACTGCAGAGGAAGCACACAGAAAAGAGGAATAAATATTTCTCCAGGACATAAAATGTGCTGTTAGATTCAGGTCTTCTATTTATAAGACAAAGGCAGGTTTGATGTGAAACAACAGCACAGGTGAGAGGTGAATGAACAAATCGCTAGTTGTCACCGGCCTGGATTTTGCAGACTTGTTGACTCTTCTAATTGATCGCTCCTGGCTTTAGTGCCTGGGAAGGTGACAGTGCTCACAGAGAAGCAAGAAAAAGGCTGAATTCTGGAAAGGAAGCTTCCCTCCACCCAGACTCTGGGCATCAGCGTTGAAGGAAGAGTAAGGGAGCAGAGCCAGTCACATTAGAAAGCCACCCACCGCCCAGCCTCGTCATGGCCAACACTTAGAGGAGGTCACCTCTCCATTCCCTTCTCAAGGCCTCAAGGGAAGAAGGGGCTTTCTGTATCAGCATTATTAATTCTCCCAGGAAATGTCACATGAAGTCAATGAGGCTCTCCACTTCTCTGATTAAACTCAGGGCTGCTTGACTCAAGCTCCAGAAATGTAAACCCTTTAGAGAATTTGTATTATACAACTATTCAGACCTTCACAACAGATGTTATAATGTCTACATGTTTCCATCTGAACACTCACAGACATTTTCCTGCCATTCTTACTTCTTTTTCTTCTCCCCCCTACCCCCCGGAAACATGTCTTGATCCAACTCCATCAAACAAATGTAGAATCACAGTTGAAGTTTTCCAAATGCACTAAATGGTACTTAATCGTTGGACTGATGCTCATTAGTTCTCATGTGCAGGCCATTCTTAGCCCCTCAAAACATCATTTAAAAGTTACATTGTAATGAAAATACTTTCTTCCTGACTGTAAAAGCTTATCTATGAAAGTGATACCTTTTTTTTCATTATCTTGCTTTAACTGGGGTAAGTGTTCCTATTCCTTAAACTCTAATTTTCTGGGTGAATATACCAATATACCCCCCTCACCCCCGCCATTGCTGGAAAGGGCTTTGGGTCAGTGTGGCCAGTGCTTCATTTACTCTGGACACGGTAAAGGAGAACTTTAAAAAAATGTATTTAATACATTTACCTAAGCCTGGTATAACTTGACATGGAAAGCTTTGGACAGTTAGACATTCTCCAAATTATTTTATAAGTATCTACTGTGTGCTAAAGAGGATGACCTCCCTGTCCTCTTACTGGTGACATTTCTGTCCAGCAGTCTATAATACCTAGGACAGAAGCTGGAAAAGGAATGTCTCCATGTTGGGACAAGTGCATGCATGGCACCTGGGTTTTTTAATGGCCGTAAATATAAATAACACATTTCTTAATGCGACAAGGTCTGAACCTATCATATCATCTAGATCCATAATATTCAATTGTGTGCTAATGCGAGTATTAAACAGGTAGCTAAGTAGGTCCTTTGAGTTCCATGTTCCCCAAATTACAGAGTATTTATAATGTCACAACTCAGTACAGAAACAGTGAGCAGCGGAAGCACTACTTTCCTTGTATATATAACATTTGAGGCTTTCTAGAACATTAGAGCTGTAAAGGACTTGAGCAATCATGTTTCAGACGAGCAATCTAGGCAGGTTAAATGTCAAAGCTCTGGTTAGTGGCAGAGCTGGGGCTTTTTCTAAAAAGCCAGGTTTCTGTTTAATCTTTTTCCTATTGTGGCCAAAATGGTTTGAAAAATAACAGGTTCTTTCTGACCCAGCAAAAATGAAACCAGAAAGCGGTTAGTACAAAAGCTTTGCTGAAATGTCACCAGTGCCCACCGACAGTCTGCATCTGTGATAAGGAGAATTCTGGAAGTGATTATCAAATGAATAGCTGGTTTCAGAAGGCACCACTGAACACAGCTATTTCTGAGAAAAAGAAACTTAGCATCGATTTTAATCCAAGACAGGGAGGCAAGATGGCGGAGGAGTAGGGTACCCCATTTCAACCAGTCCCCTGAATTTAGCTGGTAATCTACCAAACCATTCTGAACTCCCACGAAATCAGCCTGAGATGTAAGAATATATATCTGGATCTCTACAAGCAGAAAACCACCACCTGTTGCAAGGTAGGGAGGGTAGAGTTGTGAGTCTGTGGGGAGATATAGGAAGAAAAACAGAAGAGGGCGGGAGCTGCCCTAAGGTGACACCTGGAAAGTGATAAAACACCTGAGCACAAAAGCGTCCTGCCCCGGGGGACCAGCGATAACTTGGAAGAGCGGTAGCAGCTGGGAAAGGGCTTTAGGAGCAGCGCTCAGGCAGGATCCAGGAGCTGTGGGGAGGGTGGGTGGGTGGCGTGTGTATAACCTGGGATGGACTCGGGGTTTTAGAAGCACAAAGGGCAGGGACACGCAGGTCGTGGGATCAACCTCTGAGAGTCACCGTGGGCACGCACTACGATGGGAGGTGACGGTTTTCAGCGGCGCTTACAGAAACGGAGACTGTGTGTTTTGGAGGGTTTAGTGAAGAGAACAGACTGCAATTTCTCTGCTGTCGGACAGAGGTTCGGGTGGGGCCATTTTTGTTCTGACCCTCAGAAGAGATGCGGAAAGTCACCAGAGAACAAAAGCTCAAAACACCGGTTTCCATGGAACCCAGCCCCCCTCCCTGGGGAGTGGGGGGCAGAGCAACTCTGCCCAAGCAGCGTTACCTGAGAAACAGTGCCGCAGGCCCCTCCCCCAGGAGACA
The DNA here is from genome assembly GCF_964656455.1 of Halichoerus grypus. Lineage (NCBI taxonomy): Eukaryota > Metazoa > Chordata > Mammalia > Carnivora > Phocidae > Halichoerus > Halichoerus grypus. Next base: position 74,393,290 of record NC_135718.1, read on the forward strand.
GGCTGGAAGAACTGGAAGGAGGAGAGGACAACAACCCTATGGTTCCCATAAAACTGTAAAATCCCAACACCAGGGGAAATAGTGTATTGAGCTCTAGTCGTTGCCTCGTGGCTTATTTTTCAGATACAACTTTTTATTCTTTCTCTTACGCTTCTTCTGTTTTTTCTTTTTACCTTTTCTCATTTCAACTAGATGTTTAATATATCATACTTCATAGGTTTTTAACATATACTTTTTCACACCTATGGTTTTTTATAGATATATGCTTCAATGTAGTCCTTTCTCCCTATTCAATATTACCTTTATAAATATATACAAGTTTTACTTTCCCTGTAATTTTGAGAAGTAGTGTCCTCTAACAAACAGAACAAAATACACCCGTGAACCACTGAAACACCCTACTTTGTCCACACTGAGAGATTATAGCCCCCCTTCCTCTACCCCTCCCTTTTTAAATTTTTAATTTTTTTCTCAATTTTTTTTTAATTTTATAAATTTTATTCTTGTGTTTCATTTTGGCTTTGTCTTTTTGGTGGTGGCTTCTGACCGCTCTGGATTTTCCTAGGGTGTATCTTGCTTGGGTTGTGGTTGATATTTTGGACTCTGTACATTCATTCCCTCAACCATCCCTCAACAGAATGAATAGGAGGAGGAACTCCCAACAAAAAAAAGAACCAGAGACAATGGCCTCTGCCACAGACCTAATCAAACAAGATGTCAGAGACAGACTTCAGGGTAGCAATTATGAAGTCAATAGCTAGGCTTAAGAAAACCATTAGCAGAAATGAGATCTAATCAGGCCAAACTTAAAAATGCTATGAATGAGATGCAGTCTAAACTGGATACTCTTAACAGCCAGGGTAAATAAGGCAGAAGAAAGAATTAGTGATCTAGAAGATAAGCTGATAGGAAGGAAGCCAAGGAGATAAGGATACAGCTAAAAAGCCCATGAGATCAGACTTAGAGAGATCAATGATGCCATGAAACGTTCCAATGTCAGAATTATTGGGATCCCTGAGGGGGTGGAGTGAGAGGACTAGAAGGTATATTTGAGCAAATCATAGCTGAGATTCCCTAATCTGGGGAAGGAAACAAGCATTCGTGTCCAAGAGGCAGAGAGGACCCCTCCCAAAATCAATAAAAATAGACCAACACCCCAGCATATAATAGTAAAACTCGCAAATCTTAGAGCCAAGGAAGCTATCCTGAGAGCAGCTAGGGGGAAGAGATTTCTTATATACGGAGGTAGGAACATCAGAATAAGGTCAGACCTATCCACAGAGACCTGGCAAGCCAGAAAGGGCTGGCAAGACATATACAGGGTACTAAATGAGAAGAACATGCAGCCAAGAATACTTTATCCAGCAAGGCTGTCATTCAGAATGGACAGAGAGACAGCTTGCAGGACAGGCAGAAACTGAAAGAATATGTGACCACCAAACCAGCACTGCAAGAAATTTTAAGGGGGATTCTATAAAAGACCCCAAGAGTATCGAAGACCAGAAATTTACAGAGACAATCTATAGAAACAGGGACTTTACAGGCAAAATGGTGGCACTAAATTCATATCTTTCAATAGTTACCCTCAATGTGAATGGCCTAAATGCTCCCATGAAATGGCACAGGGTTACAGATTGGATAAAAAGACAGGACCCATCCATATGCTGTCTACAAGAGACTCATTTTGAACCTAAAGACACCTCCAGATTGAAAGTGAGGGGATGAAGAACCATTTATCATGCCAATGGACCTCAAAAGAAACTGGGGGTAGCAATTCTCATATCAGACAAATTAGATTTTAAACCAAAGACTATAGTAAGAGATGTAGAAGGACACTATATCATACTTAAAAGGGTCTATCCAACAAGAAAATCTAACAATTGTAAATATCTATGCCCCCAACATGGGAGCAGTCAACTACATAGGCCAACTGCTAACCAAAATTAAGAATCATATTGATAATAATACATTAATAGTAGGAGAACTCAACACTCCATAGTCTCAGCAATGGACAGATCATCTAAGCAGAAGATCAACAAAGAAACAAGAGCTTTGAATGACACATTGGACCAGGTGGACTTCGTACATATATACAGAACATTCCACCCTAAAACAATAGAATACTTGTTCTTCTCAAGTGCACACAGAACTTTCTCCAGAATAGACCACATACTGGGTCACAAATCAGGTCTCAACCGATATCAAAAGACTGAGATTATTCCCTGCATGTTTTCAGAACACAACACTTTGAAACTGGAACTCAATCACAAGAAAAAATTTGGAAGGAATTCAAACACTTGGAAGTTAAAGAGCATCCTGCTAAAGAATGATTGGGTTAACCAGGAAATTAAAGAAGAACTTAAACAATTCATAGAAACCAATGAGAATGAAAACACATTGGTCCAAAACCTATGGGATACTGCAAAGGCAGTCCTAAGGGGGAAATACATAGCCAAATAAGCCTCTCTCAAAAAACTAGAAAAATCCCAAATGCACAAGCTAACCTTACACCTAAAGGAGCTGGAGAAAGAATAGCAAATAAAACCTAAACCAAGCAGGGGAAGAGAAACAATAATTAGAGCAGAGATCAATGAAATAGAAACCAGATCAACAAAACTAGAAGCCGGTTCTTTAAAAAAATTAATATGATTGATAAACCTCTGGCCAAACTTATCCAAAAGAAAAGAGAAAGGACCCAAATCAATAAAATCATGAATGAAAGGGGAGACATCATGACTAACACCAAGGAAACAGAAACAATGATTAGAAATTATTACAAGCAACTATATGCCACCAAATTAAGCAACCTGGAAGAAATAGACAAACTGAATAGACCAATAACCAGTAATGAAATTGAAGCAGTAATCAAAAACCTCCCAAAAAACAAGAGTCCAGGGCCAGATGGCTTCCCAGGGGAATTCTACCAAACATATACAGAAGAAATAATACCTATTCTATTGAAGCTGTTTCAAAAAATAGAAACAGAAGGAAAACTTCCAAACTTGTTCTATGAGGCCAGCATTACCCTGATCCCAAAATCAAGCAAAGACCCCATCCGAAGGAGAATTACAGACCAATATCCCTGATGAACATGGATGTCAAAATACTCAACAAGATCCTAGCCAATAGGCTCCAACAGTATATTAAAAGGATTATCCATCACGACCAGGTAGGATTTATTCCTGTGATGTAAGAGTGGTTCAACAGTCACAAATCAATGTGATAGAGGACATTAATAAAAGACAAGAACCATAAGATCCTCTCAATTGATGCAGAAAAAGCATTTGACAAAATACAGCATCCTTTTCTGATTAAAACTCTTCAGAGTGTAGGGATAGAGGGAACATTCCTCAATATCATAAAAACCATCTATGAAAAGCCCACAGTGATATCATTCTCAATGGGGGAAAAGCTGAGAGCTTTTCCTTTAAAGTCACAAACATGACAGGGATGTCACCACATGTCACCACTATTGTTCAACATAGTACTAGAAATCCTAGCATCAGCAATCAGACAACAAAAAGAAATTAAAGGCATTCAAATTGGCAAAGAATAAGTCAAACTCTCTTTGAAGACGACGTGATACTTTATGTGGAAAACTCCACCCCCATATTACTAGAACTCATACAGCAATTCAGTAATGTGGCAGGATACAAAATCAATGCACAGAAATCAGTTGCTTTTCTATACACTAACAATATAACTGTAGAAAGGGAAATTAAGGAATTGATTCCATCTACAATAGCACCAAAACCCGTAAGATACCCAGGAATAAACCTAACCAAGGAGGTAAGGGCTCTATACTCTAGAAACTACAGAACACTTATGAAGGAAATAGAGGAAGACACAAAAAGATGGAAAAACTTCCCATGCTCATGGATTGGAAAAATAAACACTATTAAAATGTCTATGCTGCCCAGAGCAATCTACACTTTCAATGCCATCCCTATTAAAATACCATTAGCATGTTTTCAAAGAGCTGGAACAAACAATCCTAAAATTTGTATGGAACTAGAAAAGACCACGAATCGCCAAAGGAATGTTGAAAAAGAAAAAGTTGGGGGCATCACGTTGCCTGACTTCATGCTATATTACAAGGCTGTGATCACCAAGACAGGATGGTATTGGCACAAAAAGGGACACACAGATCAATGGAACAGAACAGAGACTACGGAAATGGACCCTCAACTCTATGGTCAACTAATCTTTGACAAATCAGGAAAAAATATCCAATGGAAAAAAAGACAGTCTCTTCAATAAATGGTGCTAGGAAAATTGGACAGCTACATACAGGAGAATGAAACTGGACTATTCTCTTACACCATACACAAAGATAAACTCTAAAATGGATGAAAGACCTCAACGTGAGACAGGAATCCATCAAAATCCTAAAGGAGAACATAGACAGTAACCTCTTCGACATTGGCCACAGCAAATTCTTTCAAGACACATCTCCAAAGGCAAGGGAAACAAAAGCGAAAATGAACTTTTGGGACTTCGTCAAGATAAAAAGCTTCTGCACAGCAAAGAAACAGTCAAAAAAACAAAGAGGCAACCCACGGAATGGGAGAAGGTATTTGCAAATGACAGTACAGATAAAGGGCTGGTATCCAAGAGATCTATAAAGAACTTCTCAAACTCAACACCCAAAAACAAATAATCCAGTCAAAAAATGGGCAGAAGACATGAACAGACACTACTCCAAAGAAGAAATACAAATGGCTAACAGACACATGAAAAAATGTTCAACATCACTAGCCATCAGGGAAATCCAAATCAAAACCACAATGAGATACCACTTTACACCAGTTAGAATGGCAAAAATTAACAAGGCAGGAAACAAATGTTGGCGAGGCTGTGGAGAAAGGGGAACCCTCTTACGCTGTTGGTGGGAATGCAAGCTAGTACAGCCACTGTCGAAAACAGTATGGAGGTTCCTCAAAAAGTTAAAAATAGAGCTACCCTATGACCCAGCAATTGTACTACTATTTACCCCAAAGATACAGATGTAGTGAAAAGAAGGGGCACATTCACCTCAATGTTCATAGCAGCAATGTCCACAATAGCCAAACTGTGGAAGGAGCCAAGATGTCCTTCAACAGATGAATGGATAAAGAAGATGTGGTTCATATATACAGTGGACTATTACTCAGCCATCAGAAAGGATGAATACCCACTATTTGCATCAACATAGATGGAACCGGAGGGGATTATTCTAAGTGAAATAAGTCAAGCAGAGAAAGACAATTATCATATGGTTTCACTCATATGTGGAACATAAGGAATAGCACGGAAGGGGAGGGGAGGGAAAACTGAAGGGGGGGAAATCAGACAGGGAGACAAAACCATGAGACTATGGACTCCAGGAAACAAACTGAGGGTTACAGAGGGGAGGGGGGGTGGGGGATGGGGCAGCCGGGTGATGGGTATTAAGGAAGGGCATGTGTTGTGATGAGCACTGGGTGTTATACACAACTACTGAATCACTGAACACTACATCAAAAACTAATGATTATATGGTGGCCAACTGAAAATAAAAAATTTTATTCCAAGACAGTAGTAGGAAAGTCTCACCTTGATATTTTGTTTCAGTATCTACCTTACTTCTTGATGGAGTTCTGTTGGATGTTTCATTGGTTTTCCTAATGGGCATAAGTTACTTTATTGTGGCTAACAGATCCAGTTCTCATTGTAATATTCACCATGATTAAAATAATTCAGGTTCAGGGGCACCTGGGTGGCTCAGATGGTTAAGCATCCAACTCTTGATTTCAGCTCAGGTCATGATCTCAGGGTCCTGAGACTGAGCCCTGCAACAAGCTCCATGATGGGCATGGAGTCTGTTTAAGATGCACTCCCCCCTGGGGCGCCTGGGTGGCTCAGTCGTTAAGCGTCTGCCTTCGGCTCAGGTCATGATCCCGGAGTCCTGGGATCGAGCCCCGCATCGGGCTCCCTGCTACGCGGGAAGCCTGCTTCTCCCTCTCCCACTCCCCCTGCTTGTGTTCCGGCTCTCGCTAACTCTCTCTCTGTCAAATAAATAAATAAAATCTTAAAAAAAAAAAAAAAAAAAAAAGATGCACTCCCCCTCTCTCTCTCTCCCTCTGCTCCTCTGTCCACCCTGCTCGCAGACACATGCATGTGCACCCTCTCTCAATTTGGTTCATATTTTCTTCTTGAACATACTGGGTATTATCAGTTGAGGAAAAGTTTGAGGGGATCAAAGAATCCTACATATTAGCATGTCAAAGATTTTTTTTTTTTTTTTTAAGATTTTATTTATTTGAGAGAGAGAGAGAGACAACATGAGAGCAGGGAGCCCAATGTGGGGCTCGATCCCAGGACTCCAGGATCATGACCTGAGCTGAAAGCAGATGCTTAACTGAGCCACCCAGGCACCCCATCAAAGGTGTTTTAATGTCAAAGGAGCATCTGATTTGCCTTTCTTGTCCACCAACTCCCACACACCCACAGTATGTTCTGATTCCTTCCACACATCATAAAATTTATTTTCCTCCAAGAAATCTGTAAACTTGATATATGTGCCCTCCCTTTGCATTAAGCATGGCTAAATGGGCCTTTGAATTTTTGTTTGTAGAGAAAAAAAATTTACTTTTTATAGACCTGGTTAACACTATTAAGTATTATAAAGTGTGATGCTCCCAACATGAACAATACTATATTAACATGTAAGTAGAAACACTAGAGTTAATGACTTTTTTAAAAGACTACCAAACCTGGAAGTTATTGCACATTGTAATTTGAATTACCTGCAGTTTTCAACCTAATTTTCAAAATTGTATTAACATTAGGTAGACCTAATACTTTATATGTAAATTCAGAAATACAGGAAGATATAATGTTAAGAAGAAAAGTAATCGATGGTCTAGAGGTGTTACATTCTTTGCTGGCAGCAAGAGAAATTGGAGATATCTATTTAAGCTTTTAATATTATGACCAAGCTAAGGGCCTCCCTCCCACATAAAATAAAGATGAATAGAGCAGAAGCCTTGGCAAGATATATTACAAATTAATAAAAATTCATAGCCAGATGATTGTCATTCTTTTTTTTTTTTTAAGATTTTATTTATTTTTATTTGACACAGAGAGATAGTGAGAGAGAGAGCACAAGCAGGGGGAGTGGCAGGCAGAGGCAGAGGGAGAAGCAGGCTGCCTGCTGAGCAAGGAGCCTGATGCGGGGCTCGATCCCAGGACCCTGGGATCATGACCTGAGCCGAAGGCAGCCGCTTAACTGACTGAGCCACCCAGGCGCCCCGATGATTGTCATTCTTATTTTTATACAGAAGAAAAGCAATTATTTAAGTATTTTTTTTTCCACCAGTGAGGTAAACTGCTAGAAACTCTTAACATTTTGTTTGAAGAGTACAAATCGTAAGGGGACTGCCCGCATATAAAAATGTCACGAAGGCCAAGTTTAGAATGAGCTGAGGCAAAAATAATTTATATTCCATACTAGGCATAATAACATGAAAGGAACTAGTTCCTGTTTATATCAGCTAGTGCCTACATGGTTTTATCTTAGCCTCCGTTCCCCAGAATGTAGCCTGAGGCAAAGATGGAAGTGCTTGTGCTCTATTCGGACAGCCCAGCAGCAAGGGTGAGTCAAGGAAGGATGTGTAGCAATGCCGACTAATGCATGCATGTAATGGCCGCACTCCACCATGAGTCTGGAAGAGAAAAAGCTGCTTGGCAGCTTGGCGGGTGTGTCCAGTTGGCATGCTGGGACCTCACATGACATTCTGTAAAAAGAAATTGTACCATGGGCGCCTGCGTGGCTCAGTTGGTTAAGCGACTGCCTTCGGCTCAGGTCATGATCCTGGAGTCCCTGGATCGAGTCCCGCATCGGGCTCCCTGCTCGGCAGGGAGTCTGCTTCTCCCTCTGACCCTCCCCCCTCTCATGTGCTCTCTCTCATTCTCTCTCTCTCAAATAAATAAATAAAATCTTTAAAAAAAAAAAAAAAAAAAAAGAAATTGTACCTTGGAATAAATCCATGGGAAGGAGATGGGGCAGGGAGTACATCTGTCATTTCTCCTCCATCTCCTGTTTCCCATTGGTCAAAGTTCACCCTGAGGCATATCAAGTCCCCCCACCCACCACTGGACTGAATTATCTGGCCTCTAGGAGCCCACCCTGACTATCAGATCCGTATGCTTGGATCCATATGATCCATATGACCCATATGGATCCAAGTTGGGAAGTTGGGAAGTAGGAAGAGGAGCCACTCAGCCTGAACACACACAGAGGGCCTAAAGGAGGCCAATGTGTCAATGGGAAGAGATTGGTCAGCCTCAGGCCGAACGATGAGGGCTTAAAAAAAAGTTGTCTGGTGCAGGAGGCTGAGGCAGAGCCAAAGGCTGGAGGCCCTAGAAGCAGGTGGCATGGAGGAAATAAATCTGAAGCACATGAGGTTTGGGTCTGATACAAGTGTCCATTGTATGAGTTTTCATTTGCCTTTTATATACTTGAAATATTTAATAATCAAAAATGAAAGACAAGAAAAAAGTAGCTTCAAAGCTTAGGGGAACATGCCTCATGCTAAAAGGTCACAGAGAGAGAACAAAGTTTTCTTAACATTTACTTTCATTTTCTCCAACAAGGAGAATGGTTCAATTAATTGCTTGAATGAAAGTATAGATGGTCTGCTCATCAAATTTGAAAAATACAAGTTTCTGAAGATGTCATAGGAAAAAAAACCATTTTTGTCCCAAAAACGTGTAACCACTTGTCAGAAGTAATATATAGGTAGATTTTTCTCAACTTTCCATTGGCCTTTTAATACTTCTGCCCAACAGTGAGTTAGGCAAATTTGGGAGATGATACTCCCTTGAGAAGTATTTACGTAGAGACTACAGGGCAATTTTTCAGCATTCCTAGAAGAGAGATTCTCAGTCTAGGAGCATAAATCACCTGGGAATTCATAAGTAATTCAGATGCCTCAGCCATACTCCAAAATATTCTGATTTGGAAGGCCTGATAAGGCCAGGGACTCTGCATCTCAAATCAGTACCCAGTCTCCCCCAGCGCACAATATTTGGTACAAGTAGTTCACTGACTACAGCTGAAGGGAAAGTTGCATTAATGATCTTGACGCCCCCAAGATCCTTTTGACTATTTGCTGAGGACAGGAGGCACTGGCCTTCAGTGTGATGTGTCAGAGCACTGACCTAGGAGTCAGGTGACCTGGATTTCAACCCCAGCTCTGGCACTTACCAGCTATATACATTTGGTAAATTTATTTAACCTGCATTGATGAATTCATTTAACCTGGCTAAGACTGGACTGCTTTATCTGATACTTAATGGCAGAATTTTAAGGATCAAAGTTTATGCAAATGTTAAGAACTGAAAAACAACTCAAAGCAAAGGACTTGACATTATTAACTTTCACAATGTAGCTAAATGAGATTTTTGCAAGAGATAACCAGCACTCCTATTCCTAAAGTTTTCCTAGGACCAAGGAGGAAATTGTTTATCGGTTCGGTGTGTTCATAATTGTAAAATTCAATGCCTTAACTTTTGAATAATTGCCTCATTAAGCAAATCTAGAATGGAGCATTTTCTCTGTAATTCCGATTGTTTAATTCTTTCTACTTTATTCTCTGTGGTTGTAAAAGAATATTTAGATTTTATGTTTATCATCTCATACGAATTTTGTTTATTTATTATTGGGTTCTTATTGCTCCTCTGAGAAATTGCCAAAAGGGTAAGGAGTATTAGCTTTCCAGGGCAATTGAGTCCACCCAGGTCCAAGATTCAGAAAGCAGTCAATCACTGGCCACTTATTTTGAACTTCATCTTTGGTTGTAATACTGGATAAAGGGACATTATGGAAAAAGGAATTAGCAAGTCCTTGGTTAAAGGCCTTAACTTGGAAGGAAGGTGAGGAGATGGGTTTGCTGGCCCCCTTTCTTCCCAACCCTAATATAAACATCAAAGGCTAGAAGCTGGTTAAGAACAGAGAATAGCGACCATGATTATATGAACTTTGCCACTTTCTCATATTTATCATTATTGTTAGCCCTTTCTTTTTTTGCCATTTGAAATAAAAAAAACCCTTAAAAACCCTTAAAAAGTTAGAAGTTATTTCAAGAAGAATGATAAGTAAAATTGAGCATATCAAAATTTATGGGATGTGGCTAAAGCTCTAGGTAGAGGCAAATTTGTAGCTCAAGTCTTTATATTAGTAAAAAGTAAAGGTTTAAAATCAATTCTGTAGGTTTCTATATTTAGAAGTTAGGATAAAAAAAAGAAATTAAACCCAAAATAAGTAGAAGAAAGATATGAGCTGAAATCAACAAAATAAAAGCAAAAAATAGAAATTAAGCCAAAACTGGTCCTTTGAAAGGAACACTGAGCATGAAAAAAGGAAAGAGAGAAAGCATGATTTACTAATATCAGGAATAAAAGAAAGGATATCACTATAGATACTATAGGTATCCAAAGGAATAAGTATTATGAACAACTATATAACCATAAACTTGACAGTTTAGTTTTTCTAAAATGAAATGGACACATTCCTGAAAAACACTATACCACACTGACAAGATTGAATTTGTCATTAAAAACATTCCTTAAAAGGTGGTTTTAGTGGTGAAGTCTATCCAGTTGTGTCTTCCCTCCTATTTCAAGTGTCCCTTCGTTCTGGTTCCAATTATTCCTGCATAAGAAGAGCCTTTTTATATTGTTCAAAGATGGTCAGCAATGAAGTAACCATGTCCTTGATCTTGTGATTGTTACAGGGGTAGGTAGGTGACTTAAGATGGTCCACCAGAAATAAACTTGGGACATTTGATAGTTATGGGACTTGATATGATATATCCCCTTGACTACGAATCTATCATGTTGGATCTGAATGACACGCATTGAGCTCCAACAGTTTAGACAGTCATTTTGCTGTGAGAAAAGGCAGTCCAAGAATGATGCTGGCAGAAGGGGAAGGCAGAAGAGAGAAGCACAGAGAAATAGAGCTGTGCTCCTAATGTCATTGTGAACATTTAGACTAAACCATCACCAGAAGCCTGCCGTACAGTTTTTCATTTATATGAAACACTAACATTTTCATTACTGCTTAAGCTGGTTTGAACTAATTTTCTGTTACTTGCAAGGGCCATATTTTATCACTAAAACTTCAAAATGTGTTTATAATAGAGCAAGCCCTCCCTCCATCCTCATTTATTATTCCTCACCAAACTCTTGATTTTTCTAATGCTTTAATTCTTTTCAGATAATACCTAAATCACTTTCACAAGTTCCAAAAAATTCCTATTAGGGTTTTGATTTTAATTGTTAAAATTATTGACTAATTTGTAGAAAATCAACATCCTTCTAGTTGTCAAACTAGAAACATGTTCAATGCTCAGTTTGTTTATATTCTTTTCTGAGTGGCTTAAACAGAAATGTATTGTCTCAGTTCATTCTGAAATCACACTTCTCGCTGAGTCTGCCCTACACCTGCCCCATGTCTCTGCCCCAGCAAACACCGTGCTTCCGGTGTTTGCTGGCAATCTTCAGTGTGACTTCATTATGTCAATGCAACGCTAACCTTCCCATGGCATTCCCCCTATGTCTGTGTCTGGGTCCGTATTTCCCTTTTTTATAAGGATACCTGTCATATTGGATTAGCCCCCCAACTCCCCCCCCATAATGATCCCATTTTAATTTGATTACCTCTGTAAAGACCCCATCTCTAAATAAGTCCACATTATGAGGTACTGGGGGCTAGGGTACCAACATACCTTTTGTTGGAAAGATACAATTCAACCCATTAACAGTCCTGAGATAATTTTTTGGATTTCTTCATATAGATCAGTATTTCTCAACTGATGCTCAGGATATAATCTTTGGTGTCAGTGAATATAAGAATTTAAATTTTTGATATTTCCAACCAATGTAAATCAATTATTTAAGATAGTGCTGGTTAATTTCCCTTACTCGAAATAACACTACCACCTTGTCTAAGTTAAGAAGATGTTGCTAGGAGTCTGGCGAGGCCAACAGTGGTTAGGATTCTATGGGAAGAGAACCAGAGAGAGAGGAAAGCTGCAGAGAGTGTGAGAGAGAGAGAGAGAGAGAAAAATCTGTGATGTGTAGAGTCCCCTCCAGTCTTTAGCTGGGTAATGATCAACAGAAGCCTGTGAGGAAAATACCTAAGGCCAGGAAAAACAAAAACAAACAAAACAATAACAACAAAACACCTGAAAGAATTTCCTCAGGCTGAAGGCAGAAAAGAGACAAGTCGGAAGAGGCTGTTAGAGTAAGATTGAAAGTGTGACAAGAACTTAAACCAGAGGTGCTGGCTTTAAAGATAGAGAATAGCTGGGACCAGAAATGCAGGTGACCTCTAGAAGGTGAGAATGACCCTGGCCAACAGCCAGCAAGGAAACAGGAGCTCTGACCTAGAGCAGCACGGAAGTAAATTCTACCAACATCCTGAACGAACCTGGAAGTGTATTCATCCCTAGAGCCTCAAGAGAGGAACGTAGCCCTGCCAACACCTTGAGTTCAACCCTTTAAGACACAAAGCTTAGAATTGGCTGAGTCACACGGTGTCTGGACTTCTGACCTATAGAACTATGAGATAATTATTAAGTGTTGTTTTAAGGTGCCAAATGTGTAGTAATTTGTTCTGATAGCAATAGAAAACAAATACCAGGAGAGACACAGTAATGTAATGATACAGTGTCTGAGAAGACAGGTGTGTGGGATGGGATTAACAAAAGTTTAGGGCGCAGAAGAAAAGACCAGGGAACTCGAAGAAATCACAATGATTTACTGAAAGTAAATCATGGAGAGAAAAAAGACTGAAAATAGGAACTTCACTTAAAAAATGAATAAAACATGGAGCGCCTGGGTGGCTCAGTCGGTTAAGCGTCTGCCTTTGACTCAGGTCATGATCTCAGGGTCCTGGAATTGAGCCCCGTGTTGGGCTCTCTCCTCAGCAGGGAGTCTGTTTCTCCCTCTCCCTCTGCACTCACCACCCGCCCCCTACTTGTGCTCTCTCTCTCTCAAATAAGTAAAATCTTTAAAAAATGAATAAAGCACAAAAAAAACACATGAACATCTCAAGAGACGCAGAAAAACCATTTAACAGAATCCAATAGCCTTTCATGATGAAAACACTCAATAAACAAGAAATAGGAATTTCCTAAACCTGATAACATCTGTAAAAACCGCTCAACTAACGTCATAATTAATGACGAACAACAGAATGCTTTCCCCCCCTAACATCAGGAACAAAATTAAAATGTCTATTCTCGCCATTTCTATTCAACTTTATATTAGAGGTTCTAACTAGGGAAAGTAGGTGGCAAGAAAAAGAAATAAAAGGCATTCAGGGGGCGCCTAGATAGCTCAGTTGGTTAAGTGTCCGACTCTTGGTTTCGACTCAAGTCATGATCTCAGGGTTGTGGGATCGAGTCCCCAAGTCGGGCTCCGTGCTCAGTAGGGAGTCTGCGTGGGATTCTCTCTCTCTCTCCTCTCCCTCTGCTCCCCCCACCCCCGGCGCGCTCTAAAATAAATAAATAAATCTTTAAAGAAAAAAAGGCACTCAGATTGAAAAGGAAGAAGTAAAACTATTCATATTTGTAGTGGACAAACCTAGGGGATCTATGTATATTTCTACACATACACATGCACACATATCCACATCTACATTTGTTTCTATATTTCTACATATTGAAAACTATGAATTCACAATGATATTCCCAACTTTAGTCCAAAACCAGAGTTCATTCTAGAATCTCCCCTTCCATATTTGTAAGTTTTTTCTCCAACAGTTAAAAACCCCTTTATTCTGAATAGATTTATTTATTAAATGGATACTCTATGTAACCAGTCTCCCATAGCTACATCATCCTCCACTGGGCCCCTCTCCTCACCTCACTCAGATTCTGGTATTTCCATAAGGCTGCTCATGCCTATGCAGCCACCCCATGTCCAGTCACTGCTGCTACCCGGTTGGTCACTTTCCTCCAACCTGGACACCTTCCGCATCCCTCAACAGCCCTCTCTGGGCTGCTCCCACCCCCCTCATCTTCTCTCTCTCTCTCTCTCTCTCTCTCTCTCTCTCTCTCTCTCTCTCTCTCGGAAGCTGTCCTCCTCACTTCTTTGGGATTCCTTCAGCCCACACAGGAATGTTACCACTGCCCCCTCCTCGCCCAGATCCCCCATCTAATGGTTGGCTGAATTATTAAGGAAGGATAGACAGATGGGAGGGAGGGAGGGAGGGAGGGAGGGAGAGTGAGAGGGAAAAGTTGAAAGAAGCTACATCTGAAAACAATAAGTACTATATGATTCCCAACAGGCAAAAGTAACTTATGATTTTAAAATTAACTTGGGAAGAGGAGAAGCTTTGTGACTGAGAGCAGGCAGGCACAGGCTAGCTTTTAAAATGCAAGTGGGGTTACATTTGTTGATCTGGGTGGTTATTATCCAGATGTGTTCACTTTGTGCTAATTAACTATGCAATTACTGGAATATTTTTCTCTATGCATGATACACTTTAATAAAAATGTTTATTTAGGGTGCCTGGGTGGCTCAGTCAGTTAAGCATCTGCCTTTGGCTCAGGTCATGATTCTAGGGTCCTGGGACTGAGTCCCGTGTTGGGCTCCCTCTCCCTCTCCCGACCTGCTTGTGCTCTCACTCACTCTCTCAAATAAATATTTAAAAAATGTTTATTTAAACCAAAGTTGGTTTTTTATTTTATTCAGTGTATTTGTTTTTCCTGGAACAGATGATCAGAATAGGGAGCCTACTTATACCACCAGAAAGGAAGTCCCCCCACTCCCTGTACTTTGTATGAGTACTTACCACTTTACTGAAACATTTTTACAAAAGCAAGGCAAGGCATAATCAGAGCCAGGAAAAGGCAACTGAACTGAGCTAAAGACATGCAGCTTCTCCTAGCACAGAGTTTCAGGCTGAATGTCTGTCTCCCTGGGGATCACGACTGAAGGAGCCTAGCAAGGAGCAACAGTAAAGCAGTCTTGCAAGGCGTGTTTGCTGGCCTCCAGTTTGCCTCCAGACACCATGTTCAGCTCCTAATATAATTATCATCCAATTATGGTGCACCAAGTGGAGACAATTTGCCTCCTTGAAGATGCACAAATGACTTCTTGCTGGGGTGGACATGGCATACGTCATCCCTGTTGCATGATTCTGATTTTATTCTTTCCAGTTCATGTTTTGAAACTTTTCTGAAGGTCTTCATTTCTGTCTCCTGTGAGCATAGTTTGTTTTTCACCCCTGACTCCTAACCCCTTTAAAAAAAAAAAAAAAAAAAAAGACTGTGATGACTGCCTGATTGTTGAATACTTTGGGGTTTATTTGTAAGGATGGGTTTTTGCAGGTACTTCAATATACATCTCTTCTAATGAGTTTTTAAGCCTATCTTGAATGTAGGCACTAATTTTTGGTTTGGAAAATGAGGGAGAGGCTAAATTGCAAGTTCTATCTACTTTCTCTGTAGGTGTTTGGATTGTTTTGGTAGATATCCCACTGGATTAGCCATCGAAGTCCCAAAGAAAGGATGTAGCCTACTTGTCTTGGTGGCTACTGAAAGTTATTACTACTACTAAACTTTCCTTTTAAACTATATTTCACAGTCCTATTAGTTACAAGCAATACAGCAGAGACCTTAAATTTTGGCATTAGGTAGCCCAGGATGTGAGTCTAGGCATTGCCACTTCGTTCGTTCGCTCGTTCCTTCCTTCCTCATTCATTCAGCACATAGTTACTAAATACCTTTATTTGCCAGACACTAGACTAGGTACTACAAATATAGGCATGAACGAAACTGAACATGGCACATTTCCTAAGCCTTTTAAATCTCACTTTTCTCCACTGTAGAATGAAGATAACAATGTCTAACCTCATTGCATTGTCATAAGACTTAAATGAGATTAAGCACCCAACATTACTATGTGCCTCAACAATGCTCAGTAAATATTAATCTTTATCATATCTGTTAATAATCTGTATCCATATTTTAAACAGGCGGTAAATCAAATGCTCTGAATTGTTTTTGTCGTTTCAGTAATTTAAAATACTGAAAAATTGAATGTGATCAGGATTTCTGGTTACATTATAATAATCCTCACAATGGCACTGTAATAAACTGTGTACTTCAACTATCCTTCGGTATTTAAGAGAAAGTTTATGGTCTTTCTTTTATTATTTTATTTGCTTACTGGAAGCTGATAACCTCTAAAAGTTTCTCTTGTGTTTTTTTTTTTTTTAAGATTTTTATTTATTTATTTATTTATTTGACAGAGGGAGAGACACAGTGAGAGAGGGAAGACAAGCAGGGGGAGTGGGAGAAGGAGAAGCAGGCTTCCCGCTGAGCAGGGAGCCCGATGCGGGGGTCCATCCCAGGACCCCTGGGATCATGACCTGAGCTAAAGGCAGATGCTTAACGACTGAGCCACCCAGTCGCCCCTTTCTTGTGTTCCTTAACTAGAATTTATCTTCCATATGATTTGCATTTGATGTTCCCAAGTCAATTATACAGCATTTTGTATTTTTTTTAATTTTTTTTAATCCTCTTGATAAGAATTTATTGAAGTTAATTACATTTATAAACATGTTGGCAGTCTGGTTTTATGTAGAAGCCTCCCAGAGCATCTCTCTTTTTCTCACACACACACGCACACACACACAGCAATCTTACTTTTCCTATTATTATCCACCTTAGCCTGAGCTTTTTGCCATGTCTCCAATTCCAGAACAGCAAAGGTTAAACTTCTCAATTATTGGAGCAGGAGAGTAAAATCATGGCTTTCTCTTCTTATCCTTAATCATTTTTATTGAGTTACAGCTAAAGGTATCCAAAGCTTGCAGCTAAATCCCTCATTCATATAAATATGCCTTTTAGCATAACCTTCTTGTCCGTATCTTGCTTGCAGCTTCTAAAATAAACTTCCTAAACTGCCTGTTTCTTAAGGCCTTGACCTTGCCTATCCCTTTCTCAACACTTTATCTTCTGCCTTCGCTGCCCATACTGTCTAAAGATGACTAATCTTACAAATATTCCTTTCTAGTTTCTGCCCTACCTCCAACATTCTGCCTCCCAACACTTACCCACCTGCTTCACTCAATCATTCTATGGATGGATCCCCCTTCTGACTTTTTCTCCACAGTGTCATCTGGAACATCAACTTTCTTCAATTATCCATTGTCTCAGATTAGAAATAGCATAGACAAATACCATAAGGTTTGTTCTCCTCCAGAAATTGTAACACACTTTAAAGTTTTTTTTTCAGGCTTTAGGACTGACTCTTTTCAGGTAAATATCCTACTTCCTTGCCCTAATGTCAGGCTCTCTTCCTGAAAACATCCTCAGAATGAGAAATCACAGCTGATGAAAACTGCAACCACATGCTCGTAATTTACATAGTTAAGTAGCTCACTTTTCTGGGGACTAGAGGATTGTTGTTTTTCCTCAGGGCAATGCATCAGTGTTCTTTCATTAACTTAGATGGTGAAGGTCATGTTTTCTCTACAGATCTGAATGTAAACCTCCTCCTGCCAGTTACCATGGATGTGACTTTTAACCAGAGTGGAGTAATTGATTTCCGAAGACACTCTGGCCTTTACATATTTGCCTGTCTTAGTGTAATTCATCTTGTTTTTCAAATACATGATTAGCCACAATGTGGTAAGTACATAAATCAACACCCTGCCCTCTAGAGTCTTGCGCATTTAGACCCTAAATTACTTTTGTTATGCTAAGAAATATAAAAATGCTCCGCCTGAATCACATGCCAGCCACTTCAGAAGCAGACAACGGTTTCCTGCATTGCCAGAGAAAAGTATTTTCCCAAATATGTTCTATTTGGCAAGGCAGCATTCATTCTCTGCACCTCCATCATCTTGGATTTGAAGTCTCCTCGCTCCCTAAAGGGTATTCAGTGGCAGAAGCTTTCCAGGCAGCCACTAGCTTCCACAGGACGGTGTCAAGGCGGGTGTCATGCTTTAAGCAAACTCCTGATGCTCTATGAGGGGGGACAGATCATTGCCGCTTGACTCAACGACATGCCTCCCTCCCCAACTCAATACTCTTCTTAAATGTGTGCTGTGGTATTTTTAAACACAAGTTCAAATTGTTTTTGGAGGATTTCACAATATGTTCTTTGAAATAACTGACAGCACCCAGAGTGTCATTAAATAGTGCTGAGAGTCAACTTAATTTTCCTTCTAAATTTCAGTTCGAAATGAGTAGCGCCAGATATAGGATTTGAGAAAGGGTTGTATCATTTATGAAATTAGATTGGAAGTAAAAAAATAAAAGGGCTGAAGGTTTGATCTCTAGTGCACGCCTCTCATCCTTGTCCTTCCACGCAGGTGCCTGCCGGCAGGAGCTGCTCCTTCCTGCAGGGCCTTGCCTGGATCGTGCCGTGGACCTGTTGCTTCCTACTCTGGGCTTTTCTGCAATTGCAGCATGACAAGCCTGAGGTTTCTATCGCCTACGAGGTTACTCATACACCTGCTACCTGGAAGGACAGCCCGAGGAATTAAGTCCTACTGATGAGGGAGCAGAAGGCTAGCAGAAGACAAAGCACAAGCTGACACCCTGCAACCTCCCCCCACGCCCCACCCCTGGGTGGGACATGTGTGACATCCTTCCAGGAATCTCCCAACTATCTTAATGTTAGTTAATACCTTGCTAGAGGAGAAAACCACCTTAACTTGTCAATGGCAAGACCTCTGGTATCTTGTAGGTCAGTCCTCTTTAGCATATGAAAGTTCTTTTGAAACCTCCCTTTCCTTACTTCCCCCAACTCCCGAGTATAGAATCACCACTCCTCAAGACCCTGGTGCAGCAGCTCTTTCTGACCAGGGGTCCTGGCCATGTGCTTTAATAAACCACCATTTTGCACCAAAGATGCCTCAAGAATTCTTTCTTGGTCCTCAGCTCCGGACCTAACCCCACCAAACCTCACCTGTATTCCAAAACCACATCACTATGACTGATAGGGAACCAGGGTCAATGGATAAATGCTGCTTCCCTGGGAAAGACATTCAGAGCCACAGGTCAGAAAGATCCTCAGAAAATGCCAGTGTTGCCAAACCCTGAAATCAGATTCATGAGTCTGATGCACAGTAAGCCAATCTCTGAATTACTGGGTTGGAAGCAAAGAAAGCTTTATTATCAGAAGGGCAGCCCAATGAGAAGGCAGGGGATTCGTCCCAAATCTGCCTTGCCCTATTGAGCCTAGGAACAGTTTATATATGATTAGCAAAGCATGTGCAGGTTAGGGCAGGACCTGCATAGACCTCAAAACTTCTCCAGGTTACAAGTTGTTGTTGGCATCCTAGCGCCATCTGGGGCTTCTGGTTTGTTACATGTTAACCTCACGTCTGATATCGGTTCTGCAAGACAGACATTATCAAGCAGCATCCTAACCCTGGCCCCTGTAATTAACTTCAGGAAAAAGAACAAAAAGACAAGGTTAATACTTCCTGCAGGGAGGTGGAGGAATGCACCTATGTGCAGCATGTGAAGTTACTACAGAGGGAGAGTCTAATATAGGTTTAAGGGAATGAAGAAAGGTATATCCGGGTTCCGCAGGATGGAACCCCTGTGCATTGAAAGAGTGGCTAACCTGGCAACATGCTCTCGCATTGCCTCTCACTCCTTCCCTGAGTGAGAGTGTAACCCCTCTTGGTCTCTCACTCTTGTCCTGCCAACATGCAAACTACCTGCCCTGAAGACTTCGTCTCGGTCTTCGCTTCAGAGGAACCCTGGCTAAGACACCAATGGTTGAACCAGTTCAAAAACTGCTCATTTAGACCAACTGTGGAGTTTGGACTTCTCTTCCTACCAAGTCTCTCCTCTGGAGAGAAAGGGGAAGGAGGACACAATTAGTATCAGCACAGTGGATTCACAAGGCCACCCAGCTACATAGACACGTTAGCGAACAAAAGATTCACGAACTAATCATACTCTCCTGAAGGAAAGCAAATCAGTAATTAGGATAAAATCTCCAGGGAGGGTGGGGGGAGAAAGGAAATGACGCCAGCAAATGCATATTTAATGACTTAGCTAGATAAGATAATTAGGCATAGTCGACTGAACTGTGGGGTGGGGGGAGATGGAAAGCCTGTCACAACTGAGAGATCAAAGCTCATTTAAAAAGTAATTAAGTCTCAAGTGCTGTTGTGGCCCAAAGAGATTTAACTTTTTAGAAACTTTGACTCAACTTTTGAAAAGCTGGTTATACCTAAGCCTTAAGACAAGTTAGCCATGAGCCACGCAGAGGGGCCTCTGGAAATCCTGTTGCACTGGGAAGTGGGCATTCAGCAGCAGGAGCTGGGCCCTCTAAGCATCTGACTCTTGATCTGGGCTCAGGTCATGATCTCAGGGCTGTGGGATCTGGCCCTGCATCAGGCTCTGTGTTGGGCGTGGAGCCTGCTTGGGATTCTCTCTCTCCCTCTGTGCCGCATGCCGCATGCCACCCCCACACGGTGTGCTCTCTCTTCCCACCCCCCCCCAAAAAAAAGAGAGAGAGAGGGAGAAAGGGAACTTGAGGCAGGTTCTCTGCTAAATGCCTGAAGTGCATTTCCTACTCAACTCCCTCCACAACAACCCTTGTAAGTAGGTATCCCTAACCCTACTGCACAAACAAGCTGAGAGGCAGTTGGATTATTTGAACTCGGATATGTTCCAAATTTGAGACTTTGGGACTTGGGTCCCAGGGTATCCAGCACACATTGACTATAGCTTGACTTTAATTATTTCTTGCTGAAAGGGGAGGAGGATATGAAGGAAGTGTTGATGTTTTTTATAGTCCTTATGTAAATGGCACAGACTGTATATAAATTGGGTGAAATGTCTTTAAACCCACAGACTGAGGTAGGATTGTGGCACTGCGTTTCCTACAGGGAGAACATAAACGCACTGATCAGGGTTAGCCAACCATTCACCTCCCCCTGGCAATCATAGATTTTATGGAAAATTAAAGAATTAATGTTCTAGTTTTCTCCCTAGAGCCTGCTGAGTTTATGTTATTTAAGTGTGTCAATTCCTGTGAGGTGAATTAAGTCAGAAGCACTAGATATAAAGTTTCTGGATCTACCAAGTTTGTGAACCTGAAAGTGGTAGATGCCCCAGTTCTTTTAATAATTCCAGGCTTGAGAGTTCTAGAGTGTCGGGGGCTAGGGGGATGGGTTAGCCTGGTGATGGGTATTAAAGAGGGCATGTACTGAATGGAGCACTGGGTGTTATACGCAAACAATGAATCATGGAACACTACATCAAAAACTAATGATGTAATATATGGTGATTAACATAATAAAAAAATAATAATAATTCCAGGCCTGGTCATCTGGCCATTACCTGTCAGGCCCTCAGCCCAGGTAGAGCTTAGCCTAGACTCTCCCTGTGGGGAAACCCCCACCAGCAGAGATGGTAGGACTCTGACAGAGTTGTCATTACATTAAATTATAAGTCAACATCAGTCACGTATCAACCAACCCATGAGGAAACTATTGATTCAAAAATTATTTATGAAATGGTATCTATATGCTGGTTGCTATGTATACACAGGTTAGTATTAATAATGAAAAGAATAGCTAAAATTTATACAGTGTATACTGTGTGCCAGGTACTATTCTAAATATATATATACTTCTAAATATATGTATTCTAATCTATATACACAAAAATATATATTCTAAATATATATGTTCTAAATATACATGTTCTAAATATATGTAATCTCTATATATGTAATCTATACATATACATATTCTAAATATGTATTTTAAATATATATCCTAACTATATATAATCTATATATGCTCTAAATATATATTCTAAATATATACACAATCTATATATATTCTAAATATAAATTTATTCTAAATTTACTTATTTATTTACCTCTCACAATAACCCTAACATCTTCATTTTACAAACAAGGAAACCAAGACAAAGGGAAGTAGAGTAGCTCAGCAGAGTACATCCTGAAAGAGTTCACTGTGGCAAAGAATACAGACACCAAGAAACCACCCAATAATGGGATAATGCTTATAGAAACATACAGGAAGTGTGGTAGGAAGATACCGTGGTATGATTTATACCATCTAGGGGAGCTGGGAAGGTTGTCAGGCCAGTGACATCTGAGTAGCTCTTGAAAAATGAAAAGCAGCTTTCAGAAAAGGACAGGCGGGCCATAAGAGAAAGACGTCATACTATCTATAGCAGCCTTACTCATTATTGGAAGCAACTGGGATGTCCTCCAGGAGGTGAATGGGTAAATAAACTGTGGTCCATCCAGACATGGAATATTATTCAGCAATAAAAGGAAATGAGCTATTAAACCATGAGAAATCATAGAGGAAACTTTAATGCATATTACTAAGTGAAAGAAGCCAATCTAAAAGGACTGTATATTGTATGATATCAACTCTGACATTCTGGAGAAAGCAAACAATGGAGGCAGTAAACAGGTCAGTGGTTACCAGGGGTTTGTGGGGAGAGCGGAACAAACAGGTGGAGCACAGAGAATTTTTAGGGCAGTGGATCTGTTCTGTGCGATACTGCAATGGTGGAGAGACCACCTTAGCTTCCAAGATCAGACGAGATTGGGCGCGTTCAGGGTGGTATATTTACACAACCTAGAGAATGTACGATATCCTAAAAAGTGAACAGTAATGTAAACTATGGACTGTGGTTAATAGTATGTATTACTCTTGGTTCATCAATTGTGATAAATGCACCACACTAATGCAAGATGTTAATAACAGGGGAAATTGTTGGGGTGAGGGGAGGGAGGAGAACCCTCTGTACTTTCTGCTCAATTTCCTATAAACCTAAAACTGCTCTTAAAAAAATGAACTCTGTTAATAAAGTGAGAGAGTGAGGAAAAGAACAAAAAAGCAAATAATACAGAGTGTTACAGAAAGACAGCATCAAATCTTCAGTGTACTTTCAAAAAATCTGAATTAAACTTGGGTGAGCAGATGCAACATTAAAGCCATGAGTAACTTACAATTTAGCATCCGTTACATTATGAGCTAATTTTCTTTCCTGTCATTAGCTGGCTTCAAGACGTGAGGAAAATGAAGATTCCTTTGGCTGCAAGTAAAATAAACCTAAATTAGACTCCTTCAAGCAAAGGAAAAGTATTGACTGTTTACAAGGGTGGCACTTTGGGGCAGGTGAATCAGAGGTACAAAGGAAGTCACTTTAAGGCTTCTCTCTTCTGATTTATTTTCTCTCTCTCCCTCCCTCCCCCGCTCTTTCCTCCTCTGCGCCCTGTGAGGAATATCATCCCACAGGTGCTTCATAAATGGCCCCTCTGGTTATGAGAATAAAGACAGGAGAGGCAATAGGACCCTGACCAATCTATTTTTTTCTTATTGTGCTAGGACCAAACACTGTGCTTCTAATGCTTCAAGACCATTCTTTGAGGGTCATCCTGACAGAGCAGACATTGGAACCCCTGTTGGCATAGGTACCAAATCTCACAACTGTGAATCTGGGGCATTTATGACAGAGACAAATGAATCAAAAACAAAACAAAACAAAAAACCCAAGTTCTCATTTTTCCCCTTGTGCATCTGTAGATTTTCTTGCTGATCCCAAAATCATGGACCAGGCCACAACTTAGGAAATAGTCTCTGCCTTGTTGAGAAAGTGATGGCTGATGGGGTGTCACTTTGGCTGCCTTATGATCCTCAGCAAGTACATGAGGAAAATTGGATGTCCTCTGCCTATTATATTTCTCCAAAGCCTCTCTCTAAAATCTAAGTTGTAACATCAAGATAGACAACAAGCTGATGAAAGAATTCTCTCTTCCTGCTAGTGGTAGCCACTAGCTACTTTTTCCAGAACTTGCTAGCTTAAGGGGATTACAATAAGTTATAATCCAAATTTATTGTCATTTGCACCTGCATGAATAATGTGGAGCCTCTATATTCTATAAATATCATCCTCCCACCCAAGTATTTCTGATCCACTCTGCTTCCCCTAGATGCTGACTTCTGCTTCTCACCCAATTGGGGGCGCTGCTTTGCCACTGCCTTGCTGGCACACACAGGGAGTTTTGACCTCTAGGCCAAGGCCAAGGTCTCTGGACTGTTCCCAAAGCACTGCTGGCCTTTGGTGGTTCCTGATTAACTAAAGCCACGTGGAAGAGGCAGGTGTCATCAGGGCATCCCAGTGTCAAGGCCTGGCTGGGAAGGAGAGAGTGAGGCTGGGACCAAACGGGGGGGGGGGGGCGGTGTTGCATATTTTCTAGGCAATGAAGAAATAATGAACATTTAAAAAGGAGAGGAAGGGATCAAATTTGTGTTTTGGGAATGCCACTCTGGCCATAGAGCATAGTTATGCAGGCAGGAGGGACAGACTGTGAACCAGGTCAGGAACAATGAGATACGGAGATTAACTGGATGAGAGAGTGAGTTAGCAGAGTCCTAGGTTTCTGGCCTAGGAAACAGATGCATGTTGGTGCCACTAACCAAGATAGGAAATATCCAAAGAGGGTCAGAACAGGGCAATTCTGGTCTAATTGCTTGTGGTGTTTATGGTTTTT
Organism: Halichoerus grypus; assembly: GCF_964656455.1. NCBI lineage: Eukaryota > Metazoa > Chordata > Mammalia > Carnivora > Phocidae > Halichoerus > Halichoerus grypus. The sequence goes on from NC_135718.1 coordinate 74,417,845, forward strand.
TTGTGTGTTTTTGTATTAATGGACCTGTGCTTGATTGGAGTTGTGATTTTATATTCACTGTGACTTTTTTCCCATTAAAAATTTAATAATAACATGTACTAATATTTTCTCATAAACATTATCTTTCATTTATTATTTGTCAAGTCAGGAGGCTTTCTGAGGCCACTCCTGGGTTTTGAACATGACGTGGGCTGAAGGAGGCTGCTTACCTTCCTGTTTGTTGAGGGGAAGGGGCGCTTACAGTCTGTATAAAGAGTGCTGAAACACATCATTTGTGTCTGATTTTGATTAAAGGCTGCCTAGGCTCCAATGGGAACTGGACCACTAATGATGAGCATTCTTGTGACATCCACTCATTCTTCAGGGAGCACCTGTGCCTGGACACTTAAAACAGACTGACAGCACCTGTTTCCCAATTTCTATCCGGTGGCTTACAGTCCAGTGGGGGCACTGATCCCTGATGAATAACTGCTGGGGGATCAGCGCCATGATGGAAGCTTATCAAACATTCATGCATTTAGTCATCAGCTGTCCCCCGATTACCAGTGCTGGCCAGACCCGTGCTGAGACAATAAGACAATGCTATGGTCCCTGTCCTTGTCGGTCTGTCCATCCCGCCTAGGAGTCATTTGGCACTGCCAGCTTCTTCCTTCTCTCACTTCTCAGTGGAAATGAATTCAACCACTGGAATAGTTGGCTAGCACTTTAAAATTGGACAATGAATAAAACAAGCCTTTGCCCCGTGGGAACTCAGCCTGGACTCCAGGATTTGACTCTTATCTCTTGGTACCAGATCCTGCCGCAGGTAACCTTGAGGCTACCTGCTTTCCCAATCGTCTCTGTTCTTTAGTAGCTTGAAGTTTGTTGTTCCTTTGTTTGAAAGTGGGAAATGTTTATGTAAATTGGTTTCAGTCATGTAAAGATTTAATTGGTCACCTAAAGAGTCTAATCTTTTTCCTCAATTCAGAAACTGGAACTGGGTTATTCTTGTCTGGACCTAAACTGCCTCCTCCTAGGAGTGCTGACTGAAGCGAGGCTAATCCCTTTTTTTGCTAGAACACCCTGGAGCCAGGAGTTTGGGTCTTCTCCAATTGCGCTCATCCACCCTCAGAGAATTGTGTTGTCTTTACTTTGAGATGGGAGAAAGGACTAAGATTTCATTTCCCATTCCTCCCCTTGAGGGCAAAAAGAGAAGGAAATATAGGACTGCATGCTAAGGGAAAACCCTAGTTCTAAGCAATTCCATTAATTAACCTAGGACTATGTACTTGGTCCTTCCAGGAATGGTGGGGTGGGGGTCAGGTCCGCAGGGAGACTGGGTTCTAGTGAGACTCGGAAGGAAGCAATCTGGGCACAAATCTTAGTTTGAGAATTGGCAATCTGAAAACACGGATTCATTTTACTTTTCCTGTTTGGAGCTTTGCTTTGTTATTACCTTTTAAAGTACCGTTTCTTTGGGGCACCTGGGTAACTCAGTCGGTTGAGCGACCGCTCTTGGTTTCAGCTCATGATTTCAGGGTTCTGAGATCAGCCCCAGGTTAGTCATCGGCTGGTGCTCAGCAGCGAGTCGGCCTGAGCTTCTCTCTCCCTCTGCCCCTCCCCCCGCCCTCGGTGCTCTCTCTCTCAAATATTTCAATCTTTAAAAAAGTACTCTTTCATTTAAAATCTTCACCCAACTTCCTTACATATTTTTTTTTTTTTTGAGAAAATGGGCAGCACACATACCATCTGACCCAGCAATTCCACTTGGAGAAATTTATCCCAAGGAACTGAAAGAGAACTTCAATTGCCTCCATTTTGACCTCAGTCTGCATTTCTTAGGTGATTCAGTTTTTCTTCCCAGCTTACCTTTCAAGTGGTGGAAAAGACGCGGATCCTCCACGCTTGCTGCGGGAACAAACGCCGAGGAGAGATTTTTAAAGAGACTGAGCCGGGAAAGGAGTGACGTCTAACTACGTAGGGGCGGGGAGAGAGACCGGAAGTTGCGTGCGCAGGCGCAATAGATACAACCGGCCCCGTGGGTCTCCTTAACTCATTAAATCTGCCCACCGTGGGGGTGATTTTAAGTGTTCTGATGAGGGAGAAAGTTTGTCGAGGCTCAGCACTGGGGTCCACCTCGGAGCAGACTGGTTTGGTTCTGTCTTTACCGGTCTTCGTGGTGGAGCCCCCCCCCCTTTGGTAAGCTTCCTGCCCCCTGCGTTCCTGCAAGGTGTGCTACTCGGGGGTTTGGTTTCAGCTAGCAGGGAACACTGGGGTTCCAGTCAGGACTGAAGGGACTTGAGTCCAGTCCCAGCTCTCATACCCATTGACCTTTGTCCCACGTCCTCCTTATATAAACCTGGAAGTATTTTCAGCACTTTGGAGACCGTCTTTGAACCGTTAGTCCCCTGACTTCCTGATGTGGGGCTGCAAGCTAAAGGTCAAGAAAGAATTCTTGAGACGTTTTTGGTGCAAAAGGGTGCTTTTTTTAAAGCACGGGGACAGGACCCGTGGGCAGAAGAAGCTGCAGTGGGATTGTGAGGGGTCACTGATTATACACTTTTTAGTTAGTGGGGCTTAGGGATAGGGTAGGTCTCTAAGGAGTTTTTGCATATTAGAAGCAAGGTCTCCAGGACCTTGGACGGCTAGCTGTTGTTAGGAAAAGTTTGCTTTTATTGTTGTCTAATAAAACCTTAGTTATGAGATCCTTCAGATGTATGTCAGTGGGCCATATGTTTGAAAGATGATTGCCAATATATATTTTGGGGGAGGTAGTTTATGGTTATCGGAGTGAAGTGACACTAACTAGAGCAAAGCTATAATGGTAAAACATTAAAGGAAGTCCTTGCGGGAACTGTAAGAGTTACAATTAGGAATCCTGCCTGGAGCCTATGAGCTGCAACAAGGTCGGGTCTTTGTTTCTTTTTCTCCCATTATTCCCAGTGTTGGCCTCACGGAAATAAGTTTCTTTCTTGTGTCACCGCCACTCATCTCAGCCTTTGGATTTTATCAGTGGCGGGTGACTGAACCTGGTCTCTTTGGGACCCCGGGAGCCAGGTGCTCTTGCACCCTTGAACCCGGGTTACAGAATAATTAGAACAGGGCACAAAAAATACACGTAAAGGGCATTCATCTCTGAATTGTTTATCATATGAAAAAAAAATGGGCCATAACAAATGTTTATTAAATGAACATGATTTTAAAAAGTCTAGTATAAACATCCATTGGAATACTATGGCATTGTTTACAGTAATGTCTATTACTTGCTTTAAAAAATTTCACCATAGGCACTATTTTAAAAGTTATACCCTGGAGGGGTGGCCTGCTGGTGCAGTCAGTGGAACATGCAACTCTTGATCTCAGGGTTGTGAGTTCAAGCCTTGTGTTGAGTGTAGAGATCCCCCCCCAAAAAAAATCTTAAAAAAAAAAAAAGTTACACCATGGATATAGTTGTTTATTCCCTCAGAAATTTGAACCCTGCAGGGGTAGTCAGCTAACATTCTAATCAGGAAGCCTCCACTCAGTGTGACCACAGCCAGGGATCCTCTCTCCCATTGCTTCCTCAGCCCCACAGACTTAGCTAATTACCCTAATGATTGTTAGAGATGGGCCTCATTGGCGAAATCAGTGGTATTTAAGATCATGGGTTGAATTCATTATTTGAAATATCCCCTACCTTCACCTGAAAAGGGTGTAAGAATTTAGCAAGGCCTGTGGCCCACACCCGAAGGTGTGATGCCTTGAAGCTTGATCCTAAAAAATCCAGTGGCTGATTCAAGCTGGTCTTTCAACAGTGCTCCATTTGGGTCTGGATTCTGGTTTCTGCTTGCCCAGGCTGACTGAATTCTAGGATATTCTGTATTGCCGGACTGAAGCTTTCATTCAAGATGTAACCAAATCAACGTGAGTCTGCTCCTTGGTGAGTTACAGATAGAATTAACACAAAGGAAACTTTATTTGCAGCAAATCAGGAGAATCACGGGGAATAACTTCCAAAGCTGGGACTCCCCAGCAAGGGTGGATGGGTTCCTTTTATTTAGGGTTAGAATGAATATTCAGAAAGGGGAGCCTTGCCATCATATGTAGAGATGAGCATAAAGCTGTGCATGCTCCTTAAGGAAACATGCCTGTACACACATTGCATGTTATGTAAATGAGGCCGAGGTTCTTTTGGGTGGAGATATTAGTACTATAATGAGGTAGAGGTAACTGGGTCACTCCATGGTCCATCTGCCTAGGCGTGAGTTGGGGTCTTAGCTCAAACTGGTCTGGCTCGTCTGGGCCACCGGAGCTCTTCCTCTGGGCAGTCACTATTGCTTGAGGGGTAGTTTCTGTTTCCATCATGGGATGTTATGCCCACAGGGTCCTTTGCCTGAGTTAAGAGCTAATGTGGAAAGAAGAGCTTAAGGGAAAATGTGGCACAAAGGTCAGTGGGTACAAGTAGGTGACAGTAAAGGTCAAGTCTTGGGGTCTAGCTCATGACAAAAATGGTAAAAAAAAAAAAGAATAAAAAACAAACAAACAAAAAAACACAAAATACCCACAGTGCTGGGCTTTCACCTAGCTCATGGTACAGATGGCTTTGCTCGTCTGTGTATGTGTGTGGGTGTGAATTTGGGCCGAGCCTTGCTTTCATTCGTGGTGGGAAGTAGCTAATTCTCAAATACCTAAACATTCTGTGGCTACTATTATCTACCAAAAAGAACTTAAGATTTGTACATGGTCAGATTGGCTAAGGTCGGTTTTCCACACCATTTAATAATAATGCAGACTTATGTTAACATTGAGATGTCCATGATATATTGGTGTATTTGTTATTTTTTATTTTTTGCTGTACAACAGCAGCACAGAAGACAGAAGCAATATCTTTTTTATGACCTTGCCTTTGAATTCATACCCTGTCCTTCCAAAATACTCTGTTGGTTAGAAGCCAGTCACTAAGCCTGACCCACATTCAGGGGAAGCAGTAAGGCTCTACTTCTTAATGGGAGAAATGCCAAAGAAATATTTTAAAACAACCACGAGGGTGGGGGTAGTAAAAGGGAAACACAGAACATAAATCATAATCCTATTTTGGTAAAAAAAAATAATACATAAGAATTTTGGAAGAGCATGCACCCAAGGGTAATGCTTGTTATCTTTTATATGTTTTCTAAATGTTTAATGCACATGTCTACTTTTACAGTCATGAAAAGACGTAAAGAATTTCTATTTTCATTAAACATACATAATATATAAATATGTTGTAAAGAATTCAAACAATATAGTGGTAGAGTGAAAAGTGAAATCCCTCAGCGTTTCTGCAATGATTGGAAATGTTACCTTTTTTATATATAAAATTCACTGATATAAATGGTTTTCTTTCAGCTCTCTGGTTTGTTTGACCATTCTAGAACCATTTTCACAGTGTTTACGGATTGATAGCTTTATCATATGCTTTGGCATCTGTTGGATACATCGGGCTGTTTGTTGCCTCGCCCTGACTTTGATCATGCTTTTTCTTCTGCTTGGAATGTCCTCCTTTGTCTCCTTCTGAGCCCCTAGCCCTCTGTCTGTCTCTCCCAACCTAATTATTCACCAATTTGACCCCCAGCTTTTTAAGCCCTCACATTTTGGGTCCCTGCATGTGGCCATAGTCAGTACCCTTATTCGTCTCTATCTCTGTATTACAATTACCTCAGTAAGGTATTCTCTGGACTGTGAGTTCTGATCCTCAGTACCTCCCTCACACCGTGCCTGACAAGAGAGTGGGTTTTTTAAAAAGATTTTATTTATTATTTATGAGAGAGAGAGTGTGAGCGCACGCGCAAGTGAGCACGGGGGGAGGAGCAGAGGGAGAGGGAGAAGCAGACTCTCTGCTGAGCAGGGAGCCTGATGTGGGCCTCGATCCCAGGACTCTGGGATCATGACCTGAGCCGAAGGCAGATGCTTAACCGACTGAGCCACCCAGGCTCCCTGAAAGAGTGTTTAAGAGAATGTCTTTGAATTTTGGAATGAATTTTACTTTGGTTTCCATGAAGGAGTGTGCATCCCTCATTCTCGCCAAGGAAAGTACCAGGTGGGTGGGAAACCAAAACAATCTTAGGCAACCTCCCATGATAAACTCAAAAGAGACTTTTGTGTACATAAGTTAAGAGTTTGCTTTCCCATGATTATCTGCTCTTCTGAAGGATGGCAGCATACTATAAATATTCAGCAGGTTTTGCTGTTTTTGCCTCTGTGTCTATATATTTAACAGCTGTGGTATATTTGAGGGGTATCTGTCTTAAACGAAAAGGACGTTTGTTACCACGTATTTCTACAAGTCCAGAGATAGGATGATTGCATGGCTCAGAGATGTCGCCGGAACGCTGGTACTTTAACCTGACTTCAGTCTGTCCCCTTAGGCTCAGCCTTTGAAGGTAGAGAGAAAGCACACAGGACTCAGCAGCACTAGCTGCCAGAGCTGCACACAGTTGCCTGGAGGAAGAGGAGAGTATCCCTGATAGCTCCCCCTTAGGAGTGAGGAGCCTTTCCCAAATTCCCTCAACAGGAATTCTCCAGTCTCAGAGCCAGGGTGTGTTCACACATTCACTCCAGAACCAGCCAGTAATAAAGGAGATGGGATGACTCTTAGACCAACGAGGCCACCTCCCCGAGCAGGGGTGGGGTCAGCTTCACCTAAGAACACGGAGGTGTGGGGTGAGGTAGATTCAAATGACCGTTCTGTCAGGAAGGAGGGATGGAAGTGGGTCCTGGATAGCTCATTAATTTTGCTCATCTTCTTAGGTGCAGCTATATTTCTGTACTGAAAGTATAATATTTAATAAGCATCCCATGGTGATAATAGTGATGATGTCAATACTATAAATCTCTACCATTTTTGTGGGTGACGTGCACTGTGCTAAGCTGTTTAAACATATCCCATTTAATTCTCATAACTCTTTTCTATATATGAATGTCATCTTTTCCATCTTCCCAAAGTATACTCTGGAGCTTCCTGTGAATAGTGAATTTTGAACAGGGGTTTGAAGGCAGAGAGGAAGAGTGTGCTGCAGTCAGAGTGGGGGGTCTTGGGTAAAGTTCCCAGCAAGTGACCTAACAGAGGCAGCCGAAGCCTCAGGGGCCAGGAAGGACAAGGAGCATAGTGAGGGGAAAGCGGTTATGTGGATTGGAGGGTCTTGAAGGTCCTGCTGGGTACTGATGTGATAGAAGAGCTTTTTTTTTTTTTTTAAGATTTTATTTATTTATGAGAGAGAGAGAGTGCGGGAGAGTGGGCGAGCAGGGGGAGGAGTAGCGGGAGAGGGACAAGCAGATTCCCCGCTGAGCGCTGTGCCTGACATGGGGCTTGATCGCAGGACCCTTGAGGGGTCTCAGGACCCAGGGACAAATTGTTCAGATCCTCAAAGTCTTGGTAGGAGTTGAACTGTGATAAATTAAAAGTCAAGGTATCTCATATTAGTGACTTAAGTCACAGGTTGTTTGAACATCCTGTTGATGGAGATAAGGATGCAGATGTAGATATCCAAATACACTAACCAACAAAAGACACGTACCAACAGAAGGGCTGAGGGGAGAAGGCTTTCCTACTGAGCTTCAAGGAGGGGAGCACAGACACCTGGCCACTGGCTTCTATTTATAAATTCTGTGCAAGCACCTAAACAGAGGTATGGAGCCAAGGCTTAAATGGAATACTGTAATTTGATACTTCCAAATTAAAGTGGAGAAAATAAAGAGAAATATTAGAATGAGGAAGAATGTAGGGAAGTGCCACTGTAGAAAGGACATGCTCTTTGGAATTGGGAAAATTCAAATCCAAATTTGGATTACCAAGTGGATTAATGAGTGCTCTGGGTTTCAGTTTCTGAAGCTGCGTAGAAGCTGGAAAGTATTAAAGCGAAAATTCAAAAAGCTTTTTGAGTTGGAATATATGGGCATGTCCTGCAAAATTAGGGATTTGATTGGTTTCTTCTTTAGTTCCCAGACTTTTAGAACTGGAAGTGTGTTGACCTCTGGGTCAGCCTGCTTGGTTCTGTGGTGTAGTCCACGGACAACATTAATTCGCCATTCATTCATGAAGTATTCTTTGCAGGTCTATATATAAATCATGCTCTTCTGTGTAGCCTGAGCTTTATAAAACTCAGAAATCTCTTTTTTTTTTTTAAGGTGTTCATCATAATATTGCCTACTTCATAGATCATTGTGAGCATTAAATAAAATCATCCGTGGAAATTGCTTACACGGTGTTTGGCATGTTGTATGTGCTAAAAAATGATAATTGTTATTTTATGCTTTCTAAACATTTTCTTCAGGGGTTAAAATGCACAAATTAATATTTTCCTTTCAACACCTCTGTTTCATAGAATAACCTTTCACTTGGATAAGTTCATCAGGGTGGACTCATGATTAATTCTGCATCTCATTTTGTTTTTAATTTTACCCAGTTCATCGTTAATGTGAAATAAACATTGCAAATGTCATATTTAAATCACACTGTTTTTGTGCTCTCTCCACTTTTCCATTAATATATTCTAGTATATTGTTTATCAGACCTCAGCTGGAGAAGTACTTTCATTGTGCTACCACATTCCAGGTTTTATTTTTCTTTTGTGGCCAGAAGATGGTTCCTGAGGTACCAGAGATGAAAGAGAGAGAGAGGAAGGAAAAGAAAGAAAGAAGGAAGGAGAGAAGGAAGGAAGGAGAGAAGGAAGGAGAGAAGGAAGGAAGGAAGGAGAGAAGGAAGGAAGGAAGGAGAGAAGGAAGGAAGGAAGGAGAGAAGGAAGGAAGGAGAGAAGGAAGGAAGGAGAGAAGGAAGGAAGGAAGGAGAGAAGGAAGGAAGGAGAGAAGGAAGGAAGGAGAGAAGGAAGGAAGGAAGGAGAGAAGGAAGGAAGGAGAGAAGGAAGGAAGAAGGAAAGAGAGAAGGAAGGAAGGAAAGAAAGAAGGAAAGGAAGGAAGGAAAGCAGGAAGGAAGGAAAGAAGGAAGGAAAGAAGGAAGGAAAGAAAGAAAAAGGAAAAAAGGAAGAAGGAAAAGAAGGAAAGAAGGAAAAAGGAAGGAAAGAAAGAAGGAAAAGGAAAGAAAGAGGAAGGAAAGAAAGAAGGAAAGAGAAAAGGGAAGAAAGAGAAAAGGAAAGAAAGAGAAAGAAGGAAAGAAAGAAAGAAGGAGAGAAAGAAAGAAAGAAGGAAAGAAAGAGAAAGAAGGAAAGAAGGAAAAAGAAAGAAGAAAAGGAAAGGAAAGGAAAAAGAAAGGAAAGAAAGAAAAGGAAAAAGAAAGGAAAGAAGGAAAAAGAAAGGAAAGAAAGAAGGAAAAGGAAAGAGAAAGAAAGAAGGAAAAAGAAAGAAAGGACAGAAAGAAGGAAAAGGAAAGAGAAGGAAAGAAAGAAAAAGGAAGAAGGCAAGAAAGAAAAGAAAAAAAAAGGAAAGAAAGAGAAAGAAAGGAAAGAAAAAGAAGGGAAAGAGAAGGAAAGAAGGAAAGAAGGAAAAAGAAAGGAAAGAAAGGAAGGGAAAAAGAAAGGAAAGAAAGAAAGAAGGAAAAAGAAAGGAAAGAAAAAGAAGGAAAAAGAAAGAAAGAAAGAAAAGGGTAAAGTGAGAATTTAGGGAATTATAATCTTGCCAGTGGGGTGAGATGAGGGGAAGGACTCATTCACAGGAAACACAGAACATTAAGTCAATTGGCCCCAAACCAAGGGCACCAAGTCATCCTGGAGGTGTCTCAGGGCTTTGGTGTCATCTTATGGAGGCCGATACAATAGATTATATTAAGCTTGTCTGCATGGTAATTGCAAAAAGGTTTGACTCATCGAATTTAAATGTGACTTTGACAGAGGGCTTCTTCCCTGGCCTTCATTATGGGCAGACTTATTTATGAGCACTTTCCCATCATTTGTCTCTACAGCTTCCTGGGTAACAGCAAATGCCAGAAACAGCATGCTTGCAGGTGTAAACCATTTGAAGGAGACAAGGAAGATAATGTGCAGAGTATTAGCAGGAGCATGGAGCCTGATCTAATAGCCTAATGTAGAATACGATGCAAGCACATAAAAGCACCACTGACCCTGGTGTCTGCCTTCCGCATACCCAGGATTTACTTTAGAGTGCTCAGCAAAAAAGCCAACACACACGCTCCTTCTTCCCATCGTGGTCAAAGAAAAGTGATCTTGTGAAAATGGTTTTCCTCTATGTGTTTGACTAGGCCTGTGGGAAGACACAGAGGGAACAGATACTACTCTGCCCTTCGGGACTCCTGATGGGCATGCTGGGCTTCCTTATTTTTTGAAAACTATAGGCCTTTTGGACAAGAGGCAGCTAACCTATACCATAGGGAAAAACAAGTGACAGCTGTGTACAGGAGGGCACAAAAAGCGTTGTCACCATTGTGTAAACTGAAACACACATGCACTTGAGGCTTGTTTCAGGACTGACATGCAGGATACCATTGAAGACTGTTGCTTTCAGGAAGAGCAACGGGGTGGGGGGCAGTGGGTGTTCTGTTCTTTTCATTTGGCTTTTGTATGTGGTTTGAATTATTTTGAGTCATACACTGTAATATTTTTATTGGTAGGATTATGGGCCCTTTCATTGTCTTTATACTTTTTCATATTTAAAAATTGTTTACAAATGTTGCCTTATAAGACAAAAAGACGGGTAATAGGAGTTGGTGAGGCTGTGGAGAAATGGGACCTTCCTACACTCACTTTGGAAAACACTCATGAAGCTCCTAAAATGTTAAACATAGAGCTACTATGTGACCCCCATAATCTACTCCTAGGTCTAGATCCACGAGAAATAAGAACCTATGTCTGCACAAGAACTTGTACACACAAACATTTATACCAGCATTATTCCTAATGGCCAAAGATGAAAACCCAAATGCCCATCAACTAAAAAAATGAAACAAGGAATATTATCTAGCCATAAAAAGGACGGAAGTATTGACACATGCTACAGCATAAATCAACCTTGAAAATGTTACGCTAATGAAAGAAACCAGTCACAAAGGGCCATATATTATATGATTTCATTTATGTGAGATATTCCAGAATAGACAAATCCCTAAAGACAAACAGTAGATTAGTGGATTTCAGGGGCTAGGCAAAGGAGGGGCAGGGGAGTGACTGCTAATGGTATTTCTTTTGGGCTGATGAAAATGTTCTAAAATCGAGTGTAGTGGTGGTTGCACAACTCTGAGTGTACTAAAAACCATGGAAGTATACATTTTAAATTGTATGGAATGTGAGTTATATCTCAATAAAACTATTAAGTTATATGAGAACCAAAGACTAGGTTTCTGAAGAGAAAAAAGGGCTCTAGTTGCCGTTGGATTTGTAATTTTTCTTTGGGGCATTTTTATGCTTTGGTAAAGTACTTTTCCTCAAAGGGAAAAAATGAGTTGTGGGTGTTTTGATAGGATATCAAAGTCTGTGGGTTTTCTAATTGTCAAAAGATTAAGACACTGGAGTTTGTTAAAAGGAACAATCCTTTGTTTATCCTGAAGCGTTTTCCATTCCTGTGAACCATGAGGACTCAGGGAGTGAAGAACGGGTTGCTAACAGAAGCAGACAGTGTCCATGTCCTAAAAAGCCGGCCTGGTCAGGGATTCCCACCCTAGGGAATGAGTATGTTCTGGATACATTCAACCATTCTCTGGGGATTTTCTAGGCTCCTTTAAATCTGGTTAAATTATGTCATAGTTTGGTGTGATTCACTCAGCAAATGTTCCCTATTTCTGGCATTTGCTGTTCCCAGGCTGTGCCAGGCCCTTTGTCCTGGACAAGGACAAGGGAATTTTTAGGATGAGAGTCTGAGGAGATCTGGGTAGCACAACCAGCTGTGAAGGCAACTGGCAACAGGAACCAGACCTCCCAACAGCCATGTTGTTGGTCTCAGGGCACTTCCTGGGTGTGCCCTTTGCCACTATGAGGAAATAGTGACTGGTAGACCATGGGTTTCTCTCCCTAGGTTGGTGCTTGTCTCCTCACCCCCTCCTTGGCAACACCCCTAGGTCTACCCTGCAGAAACAATAAGGCCAAATAATCACGAGGGTAAGAGAACAGATGCTTCTTTGAAAACTAAACTCATAGGTATCTTTGACCCATGGAAAATAAAGTCAACATGCTGAGAGAGCCCCGCTTATGTACTGATGAGGGGATGAATTACCAGACAGGCACATGGGAAGAACAGCTGGTAAACATGCAGCAGTAACTATTATAATCCAGCCCTTACTCCAATATTGAGATTAAAAGATAAAACTTGACCAGTATATTTCATTTTGTCCAGTATCATTGAAGCCTAATTCTTTATTTGACCACCATCAATCTTTTTACAGTCTGCACTTTGCCCTCTGCTTCTTCCTCTCCCAACCTATTTGAGAGACTTCACTGGATTTGGCCATTTCTTGTCACCTAACTCAGCTATTGGGGGTGCTGGAGAAGGTGATTTCTCTCTCTTTGTCAAGGTCTTTGGTCCCTTCCATAACAGCAAGGACGAAAGAAGAGTACTTCTTGAAAAAAATGAGAAAAGAAGAGGTTGGTAAGTGGCAGGACCTTCTAATTTCTGCTCCCCCTGGCCTGTGGCTATTGCAATAAGGCTTCCTCAGACTTTTATTGAAAAACAGCCAGGCTTTAGCTCTCAGAAGGCAGAAGCATGCTGTAGTGTAGGACAAAAGCACATTGCCAGCTCACAGCATGAAATTCCTGAGCAAGGAATTATGGGAAGTAGAATTTCCAAGGCATAGCCAGGAATCAAGACCAATGAAAATGACCGAAGGAGATTCAGAAAATTCCAAGAGCCAAGAATTTAAATCCAGAAAGATAGAAATAATTTAGTCCTTATTTCAGATGTGAGAAAGTCAAGTCTGTAGAGGTTAAATGTTTTACCAACAGTCATGTAGCTAGTATCCTGGTCTGAATATTTTGGGTGAAGAGGGGGGCAGCAGGGGCCAACAATCTCTATTAAAAACAATAGGCTTTCTCTAGAATGGTCACTGTGATATCAGGTTCAATTTTCTGTTTTCTGTTGTTTCTCCTGTTCTCAGACCATGTAAATTCTCTGTTGGCCATTGAAATAGATCACTCTAATTTCAATTCCTAATGCAAAAGGGAGTTTATTTTGTTGAACATGAAGATATAGTTTCAATACATGGTGCTCAAGTCAAGATGCTATTTCCCATCATCTGCCAACTGCTTTGGGTTTTCTTAGATTTGTCCTAAGAGGAAATTCTGTTTCTCTGGAAAGTGACAGAATGATGGAATCTTAACACTTCTTAGGTCCCTAAGTGGTCAATGACCAGCAGATTTCCATCCTTATTGACTGAAAATGTTACTTTTTGTCTCTCAATTTTATAGGTTTTATGAATCTAAGATATTTCATTGGCTTATTTTAAAGCTCCCTTGCTTATGGGCTGATTAGACACAGGGAGCAACAGCCCTCCAGCTTGCTAACACTGAGGACATAGCAGTCTAATAGGATCTGCAGTTCCCAAATCACATAGTATCAGAAACTAGAGTGATGGCGGAGGGGACCCCTGTAGGCTGGATGAGGTACAACCTAAGGAGGAGGAGCTGACACTGGACTATAGCAGATCTTACCTCTGCAAATAGGTGCCTATCCTTAAGGAATTTGCAATTAGAACTCTTTTATATAGCTAATAGCTAGTCTGAGTGCAAAAATAGAAATACTTTGGAAAACAGTTGGGCAGTTACTTATGAGGTATGCACTTCCCCATGACTGAACAATTCTACTTTTTCTCATCCAAGATGAGACATCGCCACAAAAGAACAAACAAACACCTAAGAAATTTTAGTTACCTGTTGTGCCTTTAAAAAAGTCACCCCAGAAATGTAGTGTCTTGTAAGAGTAGTAATCATTTCTTTCTCATGGTTGTGTAGAGCAGGTATTGAGAACCAGCTCCGCTGGGTGGTTCTAGTGCAAGGTCTTTTATAAGGTTGCAGGCAGATGTGGATAGGGGCTGGAGGATTCCCTTCCAAGGAGGCGCTCTCATGGCTGTTGGCCAACAGCACTAGAACCACAACACTAGAACCTGTTGTGCCTTTAAAAAGAGCTCAGTCCCTCTCCTCAGGGCTACTTCAGCATCCTTACTGTGGCAGGACAACTGGCTTCTCCAAAGACAAGGCAGAAGCTGCATGGTCTTTTATAACCTATGCCCAGTCACACTGTTACTTTTACTATGTTCTGTTGTCACAGGGCCAGTTTGGTTCAGAATAGGAGGAGATTGCATAAGGTTGTTGTACACTAGGAAGGAGACTGGTTACCAGTGTTTAATAACCCCAACCTGGAAACAACTCAAATGCTCATCAATAAGAGAAAAAATAGAAATAGGAGTTTATTCTTTTTTAAAGATTTTGAGAGAGAGAGGAGAGAGAGAGATGGATCATGAGCAGGGGGAAGGGTAGAGGGAGAAGCAAACTTCCTACTGAGCAGGGAGCCTGAAGCAGGACTGAATCCCAGGACCCTAGAATAGTGACCTGAGCCAAAGGCGACCCTTAACCAACTGAGCACCCAGGTGCCCTAAGCTCATATTTTTAAACGATTTTGAGAGAGAGAAAGGGGTGGGGGGAAGGAGAGAGAGAGCGAGCGAGCAAGCAGGCGGAGGAACAGAGGGAAAGGGACAGACTCTGTGCTGAGTGCAGAGCCTGATGGGGGCCTCAATCTCATGACCCCGAGATCATGACCTGAACCAAAAATCGAGAGTCGGACACTCAACTGACTGAGCCACCCAGGCGCCCCTAAACTGATATTTTTAATGTAATGTACATAAAAGAACTATTGACACATGCAGTGTAGATCTCAGACACTAAAGAGTCTAAACAGAAGAGTATGTATGATTCCATTTATATGAAGTTCAAGAACAAGTAAAACTAACCTCTGGTGATAGAATAGTTAGCACCTTTAGGAAGTTTGACCGGGAATAAAAATAAAGAGACTTCTGGGGTTGCTTCAGTTATCTTTTGATCAGGGTGGTGGTTAGACAGATATATTTTCAGGAGGCTCTCTACAACATTGGTACACCTTATATGCTTCGTTGTATGTGTAGTAGGACTTGATAAGTTAAAATCGGGAACTGTTAAACATCTGATGTTTTTGTCATATGACTAGGGGATTTACTTTCTTCCATCCTGGCAGTGAACAGATGGACCTGGGATTAGGGATTTTTGGAATTTGGGGGTGTTAGACACCGTAGAAAACAATTGTTATAGACCTAGACTCTTCCAGTGTTACTTTGAACAAGTAGATCCATATAAATGGGGAAGAAATATGAGCTCTGGTAATTTGTGGTCAAAGTTGGCGCTTATTAGTCTTCAGTTACAGAGCTTCCAATTGGCTTTAGTACCATGTGAATGGACAAAGTTGATATTTGAAGACATACTATCAAGGAAAAAGTTGAGAAGACAATTCAGGATAAACAAGATTTATATTTGAAAAGTCAGAATGTACAATATTTCTAAGTCTCAAAGTATGTGCCTAAACTAAAGACAAATCAAGGAAATGAAGAGACAATTGAAGAACATTTCCTTTGGAAATGAGCCAGGGGGATAGAAACAAGACAGAAGAGGGGGTAAATCAGAAATAAGAATTTTTCCTTGAGTTCAAAACCATGTACTCTAGATTTAAAAAAATTTTTTAAAGATTTTTTTTGTCAGAGAGAGGGAGAGAGCGCGCGCACAGAGCAGTGGGGAGCAGCAGACTCCTGGCTAGGCAGGGAGCTCAACACTGGGCTCAATCCCAGGATCCTGGGATCATGACCTGAGCTGAAGGCAGATGCTTAACTGAGCCACCCAGGCATCCCTTAATATATATATTTTTTAAAGATTTTATTTGACAGAGAGAGACACAGCAAGAGAGGGAACATGCAAGCAGGGGGAGTGGGAGAGGGAGAAGCAGGCTTCCCTCTGAGCAGGGAGCCCGATGCGGGACTAGATCCCAGGACCCTGGGATCATGACCTGAGCTGAAGGCAGATGCTTAACGACTGAGCCACCCAGGCGCCCCCGCTTAAAATTCTTTTCTATCAACCAATCACAGATAGAAGACCAGAGAATGGTGACAGAGAATATTCTAAAGCATATGGAATAGCCAAAGACAGGTGATCAGAAGTCAGAATAACAGGATGCAACGCTGAAACCTGAAGTCAACGGAGCAATACCTTCAAAATAGAGAATAGGCCACTCATCTATAATTTGATACCTGCTAAACTGTAAAGAGCCAGCTTGGGGGGAAGGGCAGGGAGAAAAATACTCTCAGGCATCCAAGTTCTAAAAATTTGCCTTCTATGCCATTCTTTCTCAAATGAATACAAAAAATGATATATGCTGCCAAAGCTAAGTAACAAACTGAAACATGACTAGAACTCATCCAAGAGAAAGGGAAGACCTCAAAGGGAAATCTTAGGCTGACAGCTGTGTAACAGGCCTAGGGAGCCACCAAGAGAGGCTATGTTATCATGTGAAGACTCTGCAAGATAAATTAGTGATAGGCACACAGAGGAATAAACAAAATCAGCTATGATTTTATCCGGGAAAAACCTAAAATACACAAGAGTGAATTACATTATTCTGGCTAGATTTGAACAGTCCTTTAGTCAATGGGTAAAGAGTTATTACCTAGAAATCTGTTTCATTAAGTTTGGAGGGTATTGTGAAGGTAGGAAAGAGTCTGGGGTGGGAATATAAGCTTATAAAAAGTTACCAGAAAAAGCCTCTTAAAATTAGACAAATGCCAAAAAGTAGTATAAATTTGAGAATGTTTAAGAATTATCCCCTCTGGGGATAATAAAGTTTCCAATTTAGCTAAGAGACTATATTAATAAGCTACTCAAGTTAATGGTCCCAACTGATATTTCACTTTAGAGCAATGATTTAACTTTAAGCTAGGTAGTTTTGGCCAGGGACTTTTCAATTCAGAGGTATACTGTAATAATTTCTCCCTGCAATATTCCTTTCTCTCTGTTGAGCAGGCTAAGTTCCAATAAGGATTCCATGGTTAGGAAAGCAGAAACACCCTAGATCTATAGAAGTATGTTCTGTAGAACACTACTCCTGTAAGATTCTCGGGGGGGGGCGGGGATGGAGGAGAGAAACAGTTCCATGGTCAAATATGTTTGCGAAATAGTTTTTAGCTCCCTTTGGAGGCTCACAGGACATTAATATCAATCTGAGAAGCCCTGCTAGAGAGAACCTGGCAGGTTCTAGGTCAAGGCTTAAGAACCAGGATTTTTTTCTTCCTTTGATTGGATCTAGTATAAATATAAATGTTACTACCTTTCCTCAAAAAAAAAAAAAAAAAAAAAAAGTAAAAGTGGGGGACACCTGGGTGGCTCAGTTAAGCATCCAACATTTTGGTTTTGGCTCAGGTCATGAGCTCAGGGTCATGGGATCAAGCCTCAGGTCAGGCTTGAGCACAGCACAGAGTCTGCTTGGGATTCTCTCTCTCCCTCCCCACTGTTCATGTTCTTTCTAAATAAAATCTTAAAAACAAAAGTCCATTGTCACTGAGTGAATAACTTAACATGCCAGGTACTCTGCTACCAGAGCCTTTTCTCTGTTGTAAATCCAGATACTTGGCATAATCAGTTTCATTTATAGGACCCCACACACTTGCTTTTAGTGGGATAAGCAAAGAACCCATATCCACTTAGTTTTCTCACAGGCAGAGCATGACAGGACTTGGCAATTCTTCTCCCCATCATTCTTTTGATCCCCCCCCACTTATTTGCCATCAGACATTTGTCTGCCCTTGTTGCTGGGACATCTTTCATGGTTTATGTTGCTTTACTTTCCATGCTAGTATGCCTGTCAACATAGGATGTCTAGTACAGGTTTGAATTTAGTGACTTCATGCATGCTGTAGCTCCTAGCTCAAGTAGCTCCTAGCCAGATGTGGCTATAGACACATGAAGTGTGGCTAGTATAAGAATTTTAAGTTTGGAAACACCTACTTTGTTCAGCTAAAAGAAGACTTATGTTTGGAACAATTTGGGTACGTGAACCTGTTTAACTGTAAGTCTTAGGAGACCTAAAAATATGGTACTTCTAGCTATTTTTTAACCTGCAAATTGAGATGTACTGTAAATATACATGGATATAAAAATCTCAAATTTGCTTTACCTAAATGATAAAAATTGAGATATAATTTTTATTGTATTTAATACATCTACTCATGATTGCCCAGGTTACCTACAGTTATACTTGTTTAGTGACCAAGTTAACCATTATCACCACTGAAATCCAAGATCATTGTTCTTCCTCTTCAGCACGGAGGGTAGTCAGTCATTAGTCCCAGACCTTTGTTCTAGGCATCTATTTTAGCAACATCCCCCAAACAAGCATCAGGCAAACAGGCAAGCTTCAGAAAAACTTTGGTCAAGCTGAATCTCTGTACCACTGGAAATTGGTCCTATGGAAGAACTGAGTATTTGTAGTAGAATATGCAGTTAAAAGCACAATATCTGAGATCAGACTTGAATTCATGGTCCAGCCTTGCCATTAGTTGACTAAGTGATGCTGGGTAAGTTACTTGGCTTTATAGGTATTCCAAATTCTGGAAATCAGGGATGAATGTTTACCTCTTTAGGTTTTCATGAAGCTCAAGTGTGTTATTGAGCATCTAGGATAGTTCCTGTCACATAAAAAGCATATAGTGTCCCTGTCCGTTGAATAAGGAAATATTCAGTCCCTGCTTAGAAGCAGTTTGAAGTGGAGTTGACTTGCCTACAAAGCAGGTATTTAAGTACCAAGATTAATGCCTTTAACTTTGCTGAAATATAAAGCAACCTAAAAGTTATTCCCTGCAGATAAATGGGGAAACTTTGTTTAACCAGAATTAATTTCAGAACTCCACCATGATGAGAGTAGAGACTGACAGTATGGCCAACAGTGTTAGTTACTAGAGTTCTTTGAGCAGAAGATTTACCTTGAGAAGTCACCATGTGTTAGTCTTAAGGACTATTAAACTAGGGAATTACTTGTTGGTCTGGCTCAAAACTAAGACTCTTCTGATCAAACCACTTCCAGTTGACCAATCCATGATCAGATAATTCCTTTTAGTCACTGTTCTAGACATTGGTTTTTAGTGTGGTGCTTAGAATACCATAATCACCTGAGAAATGGTTAGAAATGCAAGTTTTTAAGCCTTAGCTCAGACCTATTTAAATTCTGGGGGTGGGGCCAGTAATCAATTTTCATCAGCCCTCCTTTGATCCTGATGCACACTGTCTAGAAGATTCCACAGTAGCTCTAGGCTAGTTCTACCTTAGTTTGATTGATTTTGTGGAAGAGTTTTTTTTTATACCCCTCTTAAGCTTGTAATCTCTGTATTTAGTTCTTGTATATACTACCTGACTTGTCAACCAACTATGAATCTACTGAAATGTTGTTCTATTCAGAAGCTAGAAGGGCTGGAGTAGAGGCCTAGGGTATCATGTTGTTATTCTATTGTCATGCAAAATACTGCCCCAAGCTGGAAAGAGGAGATGCCAACAGCAGATAGCTTACTTACTTTCTTTCAAATGAGAAGCTGGGCACAGGCTGGTAGTGCAATCTGGTTTTATTAACACAACTGGAATAATTCATCTCCATTTCCTGATAGCCAAGTAAGACACTAACAAGGCTCCAGTGATTAAGGTCCCAGAAAGGCCTGCCATCCACAGAGCTTGGGAATCTATAGGAGAACCTGTCGGGTAGAAAGGTAGGTTAATGTATGCCAAGACCAAGTGATTCTGTCTCCTGAAAAAGACATCTTTAGCTGTAGGAAAAACAAGCCAGTCAATTTGAGATTCACATTGGTCATATCAGCAAGGGAGAAAAATTAGGGATGAGGAAGTAGCTTTGGCTTGATTATTGGTTCAGGTAAGGGGCTTCCAGTAGCTAAAGTCTCTGCCCACTCACTTGAGTTTTTATGGAGCTTTTCTGAGGAGTCCTTAGTGGCTTGGAGTAGAATCATGGGACCCTTGCTAGAAATGCTAGCAGTATGGTTGTGAAAATGGATGTTAGAGTTTCTTCTTCCTGTTGGAGAAAGGAGAGCTAGGGATTAGTTAGGATTTTTTGCACATGGTAGTGTAGGAATGGGAGAGTTAGGTCCCTCAATATGTACAGCTCTGTTCCATGTCTTAAGTGTGTTAACAGAAACTCAAACAAGTCTAAGACTTTGTACCTAACCCTGCTACCTCATTTTCACCAGAATTTGGTAATAGAGATTATGATATTAGACTTTCCCCAAACTGCCATTCTTCTGTAAAAGAGGTATTTGGACAGTAATATGTTAATACCAAGACCTCTTCCTAAGCTGCAAAGGTAACTGGTAAGACAGTAACAGAGCAAAGCTGTTTGAATCCTATTTCTATTGCCAGTTATAGGATCTAAGTTTTCTTTTAGAAGGATATACATTTCTTTTAGAAAGGTATGGAATAGATGTCATCGGAGTTAGGTTCTAAATATTTATTGAAGTATTTCATAACTATCATTACATTACTATGAGTCTCCCCCCACCCCAAGAAGGGACTTAAAGCTTTAGGGGTCATGAATCCCAATTAATTCAGGCGCTAGACAGGTAAAAGTTAGTGGACCAGCTAGGAGTACACACACATTATACGAGGACTGGGTCTGACCCACTAGAGCACCTACTGTCTGCAGGCATACTCCACCTATAGATCTTCAGGCAATGTTGCTAGACATGCCTTCAGGCAGGTATAAACGGCTTGATTTGTGAACTAGCCAGATAAGTGTTTTTGTTAGACTGAGCCATGTGTAGGTCATGAGCCAGTTTGAGTCCTCGCTTAGCTTTTTTCATATACATTTTGACTAAGGCTGAGACTTGAGGATTTGTAACTTATATTTAAAAGGCCTGGAACTCTAGGAAGCTGGTTGTCTGTTCTACTGCATCATAAAAATACCTAAAGCAGCCTCATTAATAAGATGAATCTTTACTTTGAATCATTTGCCTACAGGCTAAAGAAGGTTAGCAGGGGGACTCAAGATTATTTCAAGTTTGTCCTCCAGTGTGGACAGCTTGGATACTCACGCCTGGCAACAGGACAGGTTATCATACAGGATGGTGTCCCAGCAGGCTGGCAGACAGATGCGCTACAGTGCAGATACACCTGGGAGCCAATAGAATGGAGATCATGGTGTAGAACCACATCACAAGTCTTCAAACTTAACTCCCCGGGAAGAAGTTGAAAGAAAGTTATCAGAAAATCTTGACATCCCAAGCTGATATCACAATAACACTAAAGAAGTAGAGTCCAGTAGGCAAATGTCACTCATGGCTTTGGGATCAATGGTGGCTCTGAGGGAGTACCAACAGCTACATTTAAAGGGTAGCCCTGGCCGAGGAATGGTAGGATGTGGAAACAATTCTGAGTTGGCGGGGGCGCGGTTCTGAGCCCTGCTGAGGAACACAGAGGGAAGCATCATACCGGTCCCCCAAGTGCCTTCTTTGTCACCGAGTCCACAAAGCTGAAGGTGAAAATGCTGAAGCGCTGGTAGTAAGATGGAAATGGAGGGTCCAGGGCTTTCTGGACAGGGATCAGCTGCGTCTGATAGTTGTCTCCAGCATAGGGGCATCTAAGCAAAGATATCTGGCAGTCAGGAGGGGCTTCTCAGAGGGACCCAGCACAGGTGCATGGAAGAGCCACTTACCCTTTCACCAGCATGGGCCACTGGGGCTGATGCTGCGGGTTTGTGCTGGGTGTGGCCCAACAGTGATGGAGAAGTAGCCCCAGGTAAGGGTCTGTTCTGTGGCGGATAGACACCTCCACGTAAATGGGATCCCGAAGTAGCTTCACCACTGGGTAGTCACCGGCAGTGTAGTAGGATCCATATAGCTTATCTGCAAGAGACCAAAAGGAGTTGAAGCAATAAAACCAGAATTAGGAACCTCTACATTGCCTGAGACAGCATATACACATAAATACCTCCAGCAAGTGTCTTATTACAAAGTTGTCTTAATGCCCAGAAAAGAGATAGGGCTTTAGACTGTAGGCCAGATGCTCCAGCCAAGTGGGTCTTACCTTTGGCAATCTTGAGTTCCAGAGTGAGGGGTCCAGCCTGGGTCTCAGGATGGGGTGGTGGGAGCGTAAAAACCTGGACATTAACCGGGGAGGCATTGCTACTGATCGAGTAGCTGCAGCTAACTCGAAGCCTACAGAAGAACAAGAGCTTTCTTAGCTAGTGTGGGTGGTAGGATGGGCCATGCCACCGTTCAGCTTTTAAAGGTTTTAGGAACCATTACATGCTAGGTGCTGGACAAGTTTGTAAACATGATGGGTATGGTTCCTGAGCTTGTGAGAGCTAGATCTTAGTTTGGGAGACCAATATGTAGATGGGATCAGTGTCAGTGCAGTACTGTGAGAAACGTGCTTTCTGTAGAAAGGGTAGTTAGGGAAGAGCTTGCAGGGAGTGGTCTTGAAGGAAGACAGAAAGTAATGGAGGTAAGAGGAGGGAGAGAAACAGCGGGCAGAACAGAGAATGGAGACCAGTTTGTCCTTCTATAGAATCTTCAAGGGACTTCAGTTGGAGTTTGGGGAATAGTGAGTGAGGGATGGAGGGCGTTCAAGGAGGTTGGGCTGAAGAGGAAAGTAGGAGGTGTTTGATGCAGGGTCCTTCAGGTTACATTCATGATGCCTAGTTTAAGCTGTGGCAAGACAATGAGGAAGCTTTAAGGGTGCAATCTTCTGAGGTGTTGAGGGGATTCTTTGTTACAGCATGGACTGTGGAGGGAGAAGGCCAAAATAAGAGTCCATGTAAGTGAAATAGTCCAGGGGAGTTTGATGGCAGTGATGCGGGGTGACTTAAATAATGGTCCTTGAGATCGGACAACCAAGTCAGGAGACAGGTTCTCTTGTCATGAGGAGAGGTTCTGTGGATTCAGAGCTTACCCTAGAACTCCTGTTTTATGGGAGGGAAGGCATTCTGGTTAAGCAGGGTCAGGTTAACTAAGACCTTTACCTGAAAATACTGTCACGGGTGATAGAACCATGGCTCCAAGTTCTCACATCTCTAGCTGCGACCAGCTCATTTTCATATAGTGCCTGGTCTCCAATGATCTAGAGGTATGGGGAAAGAAGTATTATTCCTGCTAGCCAGGTGTCACTTCACTCAGAACTTGCTCTGACCTAACAGTCAGCAGTGCTAAGCTATTTTAGGCTGCATTTTCTGCTCCTTGAGCAGAGGCAAAAGCAGGTGGCAACTAATCTGGGACATTATCACTTCACCTTACCTCAGGATAAGGCAATAGGGCTTATTATAGAGGCAGCCAGGAACATGACCACAAGGTCAGCCAACCCCTGCTTGCTTTCCAGGGCAGTATGGCAAGAAGAAACTATTACTTGTTCCTCTTGTCTATGGCTTGGTAGAAGTACTAGCCCCTTGCTGGAGCACAGCTGTGATCTTAGCTGAATGCCCAGGGGAGGTTTCTGCTTTCTCAATGGTGAAGCATTCTTCTGTCCTAGAGACCATCATATGCGCCAAGCAGTGGTCAGCTGTCTCCTTCATGGCTAAGATATTCCACCTCTCCATCCAGTCACTAGGACATTTCTATCGGACTTCTAGAGTTAGGAACAGAGCCAAAGGTCAACTGTTCTTACCTGTCTTGTGGTACCACAGGAATTAAATGAAAACCAGAAGAGAGCAAAGGTACGTGTTGCCATCACAGGGGTACATTCATGGTCATTCCTGAAGGCCAAGCGCGCCAAGCGCACAGAATTTAAGAGCAGCGGGGGTGAGGTCACCTTCCGAGACACGGCGATGGAGAAGTGGCCATCTTGGGTACAGTGTGAGGTCACTGAAAAACCAGAGTGGCTGTGCTGAAAACAGGTCATACCTCCTGTTTTGAGCCAGCTAGATATTTAGAGAGTTTTGATCCCTCCCCAAGAGGTTGGCAGTCCCACCGAGTGGACTCTGCAAGTTCAGCTATCCAGAGCTCAACGGAAGGACTGAACGAGCGCCTGGATTTGAATGTTGCCTCCACCACTTACTGAGCAACCTCAGGCCAAGCATCTAACCTCCTTGCTCTAGCTTCATTTATAAAATGGGGATAATAGTACTTGCTTTGTTTTACTTATCAGTTAGTATTCAGAGCTTAGGGTCTGAGTAGTGATCACTTAGGGTCAAGTATTCTAGGATATGCTCATTGCTTATACACTAACTTCTGGTCATCTTTAACATTTGTCTTCTGGGGGAGGGGGGAGGGAAGATCACTCTTCTCTGGATTTAATTGCAAGTTATTGGTACTTTAGCTGGTTTCAGAGATGCAGTAACTCACCTGTGTTTCCATAGTAACAGGAACTTGCCTCCAAATTGTAGCAGCAGCCAATCTTCTCGCAGTCTCCTTGAGTGATAGGTGAAGGAGCACAAGGCAGCCTGTCCCACACTGGGACAGAGTCACACAGGTCAGCGTTTGGAGCATCTAGGGCTACATTTTGAAGAGGCGAGTAACTCAAGCTAGATAACAAAGTTGTGTCTTAAGAAAAAAAAAAAGATCATTTGTTACAAAGTATTAAAATTCCCACAGATGTCCAGATGATCAGGGTAGGTCTGTATTATATACTAGCAATTAAGTTTCCGAAAGTTAAGTAAATCTTAAATTCCCTGAAATTAGTACTTCTTGAAAGAGAATACCAGCAAGATCAGTAGAAGCAGTGGGGCTCCTTTTTTCCTTCAAGCAAAGAATTCTGTTCTGCAGAGGTGCTTCTCAATCTTCCTGTACTGTGAGTTACTGGGGGATCTTTTTGAAATGCGGGTTCTGGTATAGCAGGTCTGATACGGGGACTGGGATTCTGCATTTTATCAGTGTTACCTCTCTGGATTAGATTTTGGATACAAGGCAGAGGAGAAGAGTGCACTACAGGTTTGAATCCCTTAGGACTTTGAGGTAGGGCTTGCAGAGGGCAAGACAAGATTTGCTGAAGCTGAGTAGGAGTCACACTTCCTGCTAATTCCCCAGTTAAGTGATCAAGTAGCCTCCAGCTGAAAGGCCTGAGCCCTATTTTCAGGGCACAGTTGATCCTCGGAGGCATTTGGCAAGTATCCTTAATAGCTTTAGCTTCCCTCCCTACACTTCTCAAGACCGAGGAGCTCCTGGTCTTGGGTTAATTCTTGTTCAAATCCCAGCTCTGCCACTCACCAAGAGCTCACCAGTCGGGGGAAGGAATAGCATATACAGCACTGGTTAGGACTGGGGAGGGGACGGCGAAGTGCTCTGCCCTCCACAGTGCCTCGCACCAAGTCATCTAATCACTCATGTGGTAGTTATCTTAAGGACCGCATGTGCAGGGGAGCTGGAGGACAGTCCTTCATGTCACTATTGCTGCACAGAGTGGGTAGAAGAGGCTAAAGAGCGCACCACCCAGACCCTGAAAGTTTCCAGCCCTTACCTGGGGGATCCGTAGGACACTTGAGCATCTTTGTCTTCGTGACCATGCTGCGTCCAGCCACATCTGCTTCCTCAACTCCAAGTAGCATGATATAGTGGTGGTCCTGGGGAGTCACCCCTGATGGTGGTGCAGGGGGCCTCAGCATTCCTGGTGACTGAGTCATCCTGGTCCACTCAGTGACGTAGCAGCCGCCGTAAGAGGCTTCTAATACCATGGAGCTGCCTGGGCCCTCCCTTAGCCAGATACCACAGCCAGAGTCATTCTGCAGCCTGTGTGGCAGCCCGCGGTTGTCTGGAGGGCAGGGGGGAGCAAAAAGCACAGGGGGGTCAGTCGCCACAGTCCTCAGTGCTGGGAAAGGACAGCCAGCTTTGCCGTCACACCCCAAGGGGGCAGCAGCAAGAAGAGAGAGGAACAAGAGGGGGCTCCGATTGGGAAGAGAAGTTCTATCTTAGACGATTCAGTCTGTAGGAGAGGCTGCAGAGTTTACCAAAGGGAGAAAGTGTTAGGAGGGGAAGCTAGAGGCCTAAGCCGAGTGAGTCAGCAAACTTACCCCAAGCTATCAGTGCAGGAGTCGCTGTCCCCTGGCTCAGGTTTATGGTGAACTGAAGACTCTGTAGCCCGCAGTGGAGTTCACCAGGATAATCTGGTGCCTCGGGGTTCTGGTGACTGCTCAAAGCAAGAGCCAAGGGAAAACAGAGCAAGATGGACTGTAGCAGCCACATAGCACCGCTAGGAACCCCACTGGCCGTAAGACCTGCCTTGTTTCCCAAGAACCGGAGCTCCCCATGCTCCGTGAGGTTCGTTATATACAGAAGGAACTGGTTTCAGGGGACTGGCTTCAGGGGCACACCTGTGTGATATGCAGGTGGGCCTGCTTTGGAAAGGGTGATTCCCCCAGCTTCATTCACTTTAGGCTATAGTCTGCAGCTGCATTACTTTAAACATTGCAATCCAGGCAATTCCAAGCTTAGGAAAAATGTGGTACCTTTTAGCTAAAAGAGGCTTTCCCAAAGTTGCTCAGGGTAGCACTTATTCTAGTAGCTTATTGACTTTAGAAGACCATCCTCTCGTTTTGCACATTTGGGTATGAGTCTGAGCTCTGCCACTTATGAGCTATGCAATCTGGCTAAGTTACAACCTTTTGGAAACTCAGTTTTCTCTTCTGTAAAATGGGAATATCTCCCGGTAGTAGTATTCTTGAGGGTTAAGTGAGAATATTCTATGTCAAGTGTGTGGCAAATACTTAGCCAAAGAGCACTCGGTAAACACTGTTGGGGCCTTTAAGGACCCCCGGTGCCTTCATGGTTCTAAGCTTTCGCAAGAAGTCACTGCACAATTGGAGCCTGGCTTGAAATTTCACAGAAATTTAACCTTGATTAAAAAAAAAAACAACAACCACCTGATTTAGAACCTTTCCCTGGTCCTAAGGGAGAGTTCCACCACTGAAGTCTTTTCTTGACAAATTTCAAAGCTTTTATTTGCCATACTTGTCCTATTGGGCTCCCCTACAGGACCTAAGAGGAAATGTGGATCACGACATGAATTCCCCAAAGGAATTTTGCCTCTTACGGATATTTCAAAATCTCTCATCACTTTCCTATGTTTTAGACATATTTTCATAAATATGTGGGAGTTTCTTATTTGCTTGGTTTCCACATTGTTGTTCTCCTCCTTACAAGGTATATGGTTTACATGTTCTGGCCACTGTTTGGGCCATAGCATCAGGCCAGATTATAGAGACATTCTAAGAGATTGAGGAATGGATGGATCTACTACCCCCTGGTGAGGCAGGGACATGAAAACTGGCTTCTGTGGTCTTCTGGCTATTTTAGCTCAATATTTATTATACAAAAACATTTCCCGAGTCAGCAGAAGTCTTAGCCAAAGCACTGAGAATGTATATACAGGTAATAGAAGAGAGCAAATAAGCATATATCTTCCGGGGGAAATTGGATGACTCATTTAACCACGTGGTAACAGAAAACATTGAAGGGATGCTGGACTCTGCCTTCCTGGGTGGGATGTGGCTTCCTGACAGCCTCTCTCTGCACTGGATTTGGCCACTCCTGACAAACCCCATTTACTTGCTCACAGGACTTACCACATTGGATTCTAAGGGCCTCTTATTTTTCATTGCATCCTGAATACCTTAGATAGTGTGTACTCTGTGTTCACTGAGTCAAGAATGAATCAGTGAATGTGCTTTCATTAGTGGCCATGTCCTGAGGCTGACCCCCTTGAAAACGTGGCTCCAACTCATGACCTTTACCTGTTTTTCCTTCAAGTCACTATATATGTGTTTGCAAGTATAAGAAAGAAGGTGATGTGTGTTATGTCTCAGTAGCTTAAAGGCCAGTTTCCCCGCTAACTTACGAATGCTGTTCTCTAAAGCAGGGAAGGATCAAGGAGAGTTGCTCTTTTTCCTAATGCTTGGGGGCAGTGTAGCATCATGGTTATTTGGATTTTGGCAACAAATGAAAGTGGGTACAAATTCTAAGTCATTACTTCGTAGCCCTGTGACCTCTGTCAGTGAGTTCCAACTTTTACATCTGTGAAGTGGGGATAGTAACACCTACCTCACATATGAGTATTAGTACAACCAACAGGTATTGTTTGATGAAATAAGATAATGTGTGTACAGTGTCTGTTACAAAACTTGCTGTGTAACTGTTACTTGTCAGTGTCAGGAATGTCAACAAGACCAGTCCATCTGCTTGGGACACAAAGGTGAAGCAGGTGCCAAGCAGTGGCCCCCTTGGATTGGTGGGGAGTCTGAGGAACAGCCTGTCCTGGTGGGATCACATTCTGTAGTGAGGTTGTGTGTTTACAGAGTTAAGAAATGAACATACAAATCTGAGACTGGGTTGAGATATCTGGGGGTCCACCCAGGCTCATACCAGTCACCCTGATGCCACAGAGGATGAAGGATGAGTTCCCAGGAGAATATGCCAGCAGGGGTCTGGGGTTAGGTGATTTCATGCTCACTCGCTCCTGTGCTAAATCCTCTGAAGACATATTCATTCAACTATACCACTCAATTTCGGGAGAGGAAATGCACGGATAGCATGTGATCCACCTTGAGGAGCCCCAAGTTTAACTGGTAAGATATCCTATCCCCCTATTATCTCAAAAGTAATGCTCTGCTCTTTGAATTTGGAAAGGCAGATGCTGTTTTATGTTAGAATCACTCGGTCATTTAAAAATAATTTTTGTGGAATTACATATGGAATACAAATCAGCATAACTTGTAGAGACTTACCAAAAGCCCTGTAATCATGGTGACATTCCTTTGATCTATATTTTACAGGCATATTTAAGGATCCACCTTGTGTCACCTACCAAAGTAGTGAGGAGTCCCAAACAGGAGGCTAAACTGCCTATAATGGTTAATTTTATGTGTCAGCTTGACTGTGACATGGAGTGCCCAGATTAAACATTATTTCTGGGTGTGTCTGTAAGGGTGTTTCTGGATGGCATTAACATTTGAATCTGTGGGCTCAGAAGATTGCCCTCCCCTGTGTGGAAAGGCATCATCTAATTGGTGGAGGGCCTAAATAGAATAAACAGATGAGGAAGGAGGGACCCCTCCTACCGCCGCCACCTTTTTAATTCCTGCCTGCAAGCTTGAGTTGGGTTACTGATCTTAGGACTCTTGGACTATAATTTACACCCTTCACTCCCTGGGTTCTCAGGACTTCAGGCTTGGACTGGAATTATGGCCCTAGCTTTCCAAGGCCTCCAGCTTACAGACAGCAAATCGTAGGACTTCATACGTGAGCCAATTCCTCATAATAAATCTCTATATAGAGATATATAGACGTGTGTGTGTGTATATATATATATATATATATATATATATATATATATATATTATTCTTTCTATTTCTCTGGAGAACCTTGACTAATATCCTGCCCATTCCTCTTTCACTGGTCTGCCACTGAGTGTGCCGGTAAGAGGGGAGGAAAGGGTAGTTTCCAACCCTGGGACAAGGCAAACTGTGATTTCCAGAATCCTTATTCAACCAGGGCATATTTGTCCGAAGTCATATTTGCATGTTTCAATTTAAACTGGAAAACAAGGGTATCACTATGCAGTTTACTAATGGTCCCTTTACTGGAATATGGGCACACACAGCGATTTCTCTAGAGATTGGCTGCATTTTGATAGTACCAGGGTTGTTATAAAGTTTCCTGGCTATTCCTCGGGATAGGCATTTACAGTGGTTCCCTTGCTGTGACTGGAGTGTGTCCTTCTGACTGGAGGGTAACGTATGGGGTAAACAAAGCCCCAGGAAACCCTCTTCAAGTCTGATAAAGCAATAATCAAAATTACCCCCAAATATGGAGGAGCGATTAGACCATTGTGTTTGCTAATCAGTAATTAGGGAGCAGTGAGGGAGCACCCAGCTGTTCTCGGCATGTGGTGGAAATTAGGACACTTCTCTTCTGAAGGAAGATGTCAAACTTAATTTACTATAAATACTTACATGGTTTTTCTTTTCAGCAAACAAGAATGAGATGTAAGCCTGAGTCAGTTGTGAGGTGATGAGTCCCATTGCTGGGTCTCTTCTTTCGACTTCCTGTCTCCATCCTGGGTCACACAACGCACCTCCCTAGTGCCCACTCTGCTCTGAGGTTGTCTTGCCTCTCCCCTCCACCCCTTTCTTTGTCACCAGGACCAACGGCTACCTGTAGGGAGAAAGATCCCCTTGCACAGACAGGAGGACCCAGATGAATAGCTTTTTGGACTTTGAGAGGAAGGTCAATATATTGGTGTTCCTCTCTCTTGAAGTGGAAGGAATGTTAAGAAAGAGGTAGGAGAGTAAGTTGCCAAAAAAAAGAAAAAGAGCTGAAATTAAGGACTTTGGGGTAGGGATTTACAGATACTGTTGCTGTTTCTGATTCATATAGGGTGTCAATTGAAATGATTCCCCCCCTTTCATTATGCTCATCTACTTAAGGGTAAGGCATCAGTCATATTGGATTAAGGCCCACACTAATGACCTCATTTTAACTTCATTACCTCCGTAAAGACCCTATCTTTAACATGTCTGTTAGGCATAATTCAACTCAAAACATCTTGCAAAACGTTGTAAAGCTGCATCAGCCAAACCAATCTTTGGGTGTATATATATATATATATATATATATGGATGACATGAGAACTGTGTGCATGTGAATGCCTTTGTTTCTTCACTTTCATAATTTTTATTTCCTTATTAAAATTCCTTTTAAAAATTTCCCACCTTGCTTTGGCAAAACTGAAGGGATTTTTATTTATTTTTTATCTGTTTATTGTTTAAAGTTTTATTTTTATTTATTTTTTTTAGAAAGAGAGGGAAAGGAATGAAGGGGCAGAGGGGAGAGGGAGAGAGACTCTGAAGTAGACTTTGTGCTGAGCGTGGAGCCCAATGTGGGGCTGAATCTCATGACCCTGAGATCATGACCCGAGCCGAAATCAAGAGTTGGATGCTAAACTGACTGAGCCACCCAGGTGCCCCATAAAGTTTTTAATTTTAATTCCAGTTAGTTAACATGCAGTGTAATATCAGTATGAGGTGTATAATACAGTGATTCAGCAATTCCGTATATCACCTGCAGCTCACCACAAGTGCACGCTTTATTCCCTATCACCTATTTCTCCCATCCCTCCACTCCTTCCCCTCTGGTAACCATCAGCTCTGTATAATTAAGAATCTGTTTCTTGATTTGTCTTTCTTTCTTTTTTCCCTTTGCTCCTTTGTTTCCTAAATTCCACATATGAATGAAATCATATGGTATTTGTGTTTCTCTGACTTATTTCACTTAGCATGATACTCTCTAGCTCCACCCAGATTGTTGCAAATGGCAAGATTTCATTCTTTTTTTATGGCTGAGTAATATATATTGCTATATATATTGCTATATATATCAATTCTTCTTTATCCATTCATCAGTTGATGGACATTTGGGCTGTTTCCATAATTTGGTTATTGTAGATAATGCTGCTATAAACATTGGGTGCATGTATCCCTTTGAAATACTATTTTTGTATTCTTTTGTATTCATAGGGTAGTTCTATTTTTTTTTTTAAGATTTTATTTATTTATTTGACAGAGAGAGACACAGCGAGAGAGGGAACACAAGCAGGGGGAGTGGGAGAGGGAGAAGCAGGCTTCCCTCAGAGCAGGGAGCCTGATGCAGGGGTCCATCCCAGGACCCTGGGATCATGACCTGAGCCGAAGGCAGACACTTAACGACTGAGCCACCCAGGCGCCCCTGGGGTAATTCTATTTTTAACTTTCTGGGGAACCTCCATACTATTTTCCACAGTGGTTGCACCAGTTTGCATTCCCACCAACAGTGCAAGAGGGCACCCCTTTCTCCACATCCTTGCCAACACCTGCTGTTTCTTGTGTTGTTGATTTTAGTCATTGTGATAGCTATAAGGTAGTATCTCATTGTGGTTTTGATTTGTATTTCCCTGATGATTGGTGATGTTGAGCATCTTTTCATGTGTCTGTTGGCCAGTTGGATATCTTCTTTGGAAAAATGTCTATTCATGTCTTCTGCCCATTTTTTAATTGGATTATTCACTTTTTGTGCGTTGAGTTTTATATGTTCTTTATATATTTCAGAAACTAACCCTTTACTGGATATGTCATTTGCGAATATCTTCTCCCATTCCACAAGTTACCTTTTAGTTTTGTTGTTTCCTTTGCTGTGCAAAAGCTTTTTATTTGATGTAGTCCCAATAGTTTATTTTTGCTTTTGTTTCCCTTGCCTTGGGAGACATGTCTAGTAAGAAGTTGCTATGGCTGCTGTCAAGGAGGTTATTGTCTATGTTCTCCTCTAGAATTTTTATGGTTTTAAGTCACATATTTAGGTGTTTAATCCATTTTGAATTTATTTTTGTGTATGGTCAAAGAATGTAGCCCAGTTTCATTCTTTTGCACATTGCTGTCCAGTTTTCCCAACACCATTTATTGAAGAGACTGTATTTTTTCCCATTGGATGTTCTTTCCTGCTTTGTCAAAGATTTATTGATCATATAGTTGTGGGTTCATTTATGGGTTTTCTCTTCTGTTCTATTAATCTATGTGTCTGTTTTTGTGCCAGTACCATACTGTTTTGATTACCGCAGCTTCATAATATAACTTGAAGTCCAGACTTGTGATGCCTCCAGCTTTGTTTTTTTTCAAGATTGCTTTGTCTATTTGGGGCTTTTTTGTGGTTCCATACAAATTTTAGGATTGTTTATTCTAGTTCCATGAAAAATCTGTTGGTATTTTGATAGGGATTGCATTAAATGTGTAGATTGCTTTGGGCAGTATGGACGTTTTAACAATACTTGTTCTTCACATCTATGAGCATGGAATATCTTTCTATTTCTTTGTATCATCTTCAATTTCTTTCATCAGTGTTTTATAGTTTTCAGAGTACAGATCTTTTACCTCTTTCGCTTGGTTTATTCCTAGGTGTTTTATTACTTTTGGTGCTATTGTAAATGCGATTGTTTTCTTAATTTCTCTTTCTGCTGCTTCATTATTGGTGTATAGAAATGCAACAGATTTCTGTACATTGATTTTTGTATCCTGAAACTTTACTGAATTTGTTTATCAGTTCTAGCAGTTTTTTGGTGGAGTTTTTGGGTTTTCTATATATAGTATTTTTCATCTGCAAATAGTGAAAGTTATACTTCTTCCTTACCAGTTTGGATGCCTTTTATTTCTTTTTGTTGTCTGATTGCTGTGGCTTGGACTGCTAGTACTAAGTTGAATAAAAGTGGTGAGAGTGGACATCCTTGTCTTGTTCCTAACCTTAGGGGAAAAGCTTTCAGTTTTTCCCAATTAAGGATGATGGTAGCTGTGGAGTTTTCATATACGGCCTTTATTATGTTGTGATATATTCCCTCCAGACCTACTTTGTGGAGGGTTTTTATCATGAATAGTTGTTGTACTTTGTCAAATGCCTTTTCTGCATCTACTGAGATGATCATATGGTTCTTATCCTTTCTCTTATTGATGTGATGTATCACGTTGATTGATTTGTGAATCCTGAACCACCTTGAAGTCCAGGAATAAATCCCATTTGATCATGGTGAATGATTTTTTTGATGCATTGCTACATTCTGGTTCGTAGTATTTTGTTGAGGATTTTTGCATCTATGTTCATCAGGGATATTGGCCTGTAGTTCTCTTTTTTTGTGATTTCTTTATCTGGTTTTGGTATCAGGGTAATGCTGGTCTCATAGAATGAATTTGGAAATTTTCCTTCTAAACTAAAGGGATTTTAAAGTTCCTTTTTGTTTAGAGGAAAGGGATCAGTAATGCACACCATGGCTGAGTTGGTTGGTACCAATGGGCTGTTTTGGTTTAGAAAGCAGGGCGGACCTGGTGAGCCAGGACAGCTGAAGGATAGAAAATTTAGGAGGAAAGGTGCAGCCCACTTGGAAGCCATGCCCACTTTGGTCATTGCAATTGTTCTCAGCTGATTGGAGTCGATTGGGTAATTAGTTTACAAATGTTGTGTCTGATGCTATCTTTTATACTCAGGTTTCTTACATTCTACCCCAACTTGTAACCAGGATATAGCCTTGCTTTTCTAACCAGGTGCCTTTACATACATAGCTTCCTCTTCATGTGATGAATATGGTCTCATCTCTGTTGGACCAGTTCCCTACTTTCACTGCAAGCAAAGGTTCTCCAAAGACTTGTCCCTGGACCAGCAGTGTCAGCCTCAAGTGAGGACATATTAGAAGTGTAAATTTGGGAGCATGACTCCAGACCTGTGAATCAGAAGCTCTGGTGTGGGCACCAGTAGTGTATGGTTAAGTCTTCTAGGTGGTTCTGATGCATATTCAAGTTTGGGAACCAGGGCAATGGGGTAGTGTTTTCCAGGTCCTCTTCTAATGAGGCATTTCCTGATCCCCAAACTGGAGGTCATTGCCTCTTGATTTGGTTTCCAGTGCTCTCTGTGTTCCTCTTGGGACCATTATGATCCAGTATTCTACTTCTCCTCATGGATTATAAAGTCCTTGAAGGCTGTGTCATACTCACCTTTGAATTAACCACATGATTTGCCCATGTGCTCAGACAGTATTTTTGAGACAAATGAACTCTGAGTATGTATGTATGTATGTATGTATTTAAATTCTGAGTATTTAGACAGTTTGCGTCATGTTCCGAGGGGAGCCAGTTTTGCAGGGCCTACTTCATATTTGCCACCAGCCTGTGTTTTTGTGCTTATCTCAGCATGTGAGGAGAAACTTCCTGTTATCTTTAGGCTAAGATGCAGGCTCCTTGGCATGGCCCCCAAGTCCTCCCCAGTCGTGTCCCTGCCCACAGGTCCACGGCAGCCTCTTCCCTCCCGGTGGCAGGACAAATGGAATTCCTCTGAGGTTTCCCATGTCTACTCTGACCTCTCCCACCCTGTGCTGTGGTCTGTGCTGTTTTTTCTTCTGGAACACCCTCTCTGGCTTTGTCTGCTTGTTTGCTCCTGTTTGGCTTATTTTAACTTACATCATTGCATTTTTTAAAAAAATATATTTATTTACTTGAGAGAGAGAGAGAAAACACAAGTGGGGGGAGGAGCAAAGGCAGAGAGAGAGAGAGAGAATCTCAAGCAGCCTCCCTGCTGAGTGTGGAGCCCAGTGAGTGGCTCAATCCCAGGACCCTGAGATCATGACCTGAGCTGAAATCAAGAGTTGGATGCTCAACCAGCTGAGCCACCAGGAGGCTCATCATTGCATCTTATTCTTTCAAATGTCTGTCTGAGGCATCACCTCCTCTGGAAATTCTTCTCTGGCCACTGGTCCCTGGGACTGGGCTGGGGGCTGTGTCCCGGGGCACCTCAGTGCTTTGTGTTCCTACAGCCCTTCTCAGTGCATCTTAGTTGTTATTTCCTCTGTCTGGGGCCTTCTTGGCCACAGGGTCTTTGAGTGCAGGATGTGTCCCTTCTACTTTCATGCTTTCAACACAGCAAGGCCTCAATAAATAATTCCAGAATGGGCAGATAATGTTCTGGGAATGAGGCTTAAAGGAAATTTAACTAACCCATTGAATGCCCCTCCTACCCTCTTGCATCTGTCCTGCATTCTACACTGCTGACTAGCAGTCCTATTTGCGTTTAGTTAAACAGAGTTTTTTTTTACTTTCTTTACAACCTTCCCTAGAAGTGGGACTAGTTAAATGATTTTGCCAAAGTATATTTGTGCATATACAAAATTATATCTTGGAGAAGAGCAGACGTAACTGGGTTCATTTAACTCTAAGCAAGTATCAGTGGAAGCCTAAAATTTTTCTGTTAAGATCTTTTTATCCAACCTGAACACAAATAAGTCATACAGTTAGTGAATGTTCTGGGAATCAATCAGGTTAATTCATGGGGCGCCTGGGTGGCTCAGTCAGTTGAGCATCCTACTCTGGATTTCAGCTCAGGTCATGATCTCCAGGTCGTGAGATCGAGCCCCAAGTCAGGCTCCACGCTGGGCTGGGTGTGAGCCTGCTTAAGATTCTCTCTCCCTCTCGCCCTCTGTCCCCCGGCTCACTTGTACTTGCACTCTCTCTCTCTCTCCCTCTGTCTCAAAAAAAAAAACAAACAAAAAAAAAAACAACTCATGTTAATGCCACTGTATGTATAAACAACAAGTAACATTCACTGAGCCTCTATTCTGGATCAGATATTTTCCTAGATCCTGGGGATGGAACTCAGCTTTCTCCTGCCCTCATTTTCTGGTTCTCTCTTTCATCAGACATACTCCCTGCCACGTACTATGCTAGGCTTGGGGGGTCTAGTAGTAAATAGGAGGTCCTTGGTCTTATGGAATTTACAGATGAGATGCTATCTGAACAACAGTTAATCACACATGGATTCCTATGCCTAGCCCAGTATCTGGCAATGGATACTTGAAGAATGAATAAATGAATAAAACTATAAAATCATGGATAAACCAATTTCAAATGTTTCTATACATTTAAGAACAACCAGCAGCTGGTTTTATTAGGGCATGTGGTTTGGGGGCTGTCCTTTCTGACAAGGTGCCAAGTATTCCAGAGAATGCCTCCAGTATTCATCTTCTCCGTGTATTTTTCACTCTCCTCCTTTTCCTTTCTTCCTGCATGTGGCAGAATCTGAGCTAGGAAACCTATTCAAGGTTGCTTTTTTATTTCCCCTCAAACTTCAAAACCCTCATTTTACAAAGCCATCTGATTTCCTTGATGCCAATAAAATTTTAAGTAAGATTCCTCCAAATTCAGCAGGAGCCTACAAACAACTAGCTTTTGGGCTGGTGTCTCTGACTGGGGGATCCACAGGTTCTGAAGGCCAAGAGGGCTGCCTCTGTGAGTCTCCCCTGGAAGCTGACTGCAGACTCACCCGGTGTCCTCTCTTGGAGGAAACGCGATCTCTCTTTGCTCCCTGACCTCCACTCCTAGTGATACTTTGCACAGCTTTATCACAAAAATTTCTCCAGAACTGATGAAAATTGTTGCAAGGACAAATTGAGGTAACAGCTGGAGAAAGATTACTTATGGATCAGAGATGCAAATTGGCCACGGCATTGGGTAATAAATGATTCCAATCTGTATAAGAGGCTGGGGTCATGCTTATTACAGCCCCATGCACCCACACTGGTGAGAGCTAGACTCTGGCAGGGATTTATCATGGAGTATATTAAAAATGTCATTAGTGAAAAATTAATATTACAAAACATTTTAGAAGGGCTGAAGCAATCATCTCACTTTAATAACACAGGACAGTTCCCATAAATGCCCTTTATTTTTTCCTCAAGCAGAAAATGAGGAACATGCCAGGATTATCAGCTATCACCCTCTCTTTCCAAATTGCAAACTGAATTGCAAACGAAATGTTGACAATTTCGTTTCTTTCTTTTTAAATTGGGTCGCGTTGTTGGCTTGTTGTGTGACAGGTCATACCTTCCCTTTATTTAAAAACACACAAGACGGGCGCCTGGGTGGCTCAGATGGTTAAGCGTCTGCCTTCGGCTCAGGTCATGATCCCAGGGTCCTGGGATCGAGTCCCACATCAGGCTCCCTGCTCCTTGGGAGCCTGCTTCTCCCTCTGCCTCTCTCTCTCTCTGTCTCTCATGAATAAATAAATAAAATCTTTAAAAAAAAAAAACAAAAAACAAAACAAAACAAAAACACACAAGACTTGTGGCCTTTGGAGGTAAAGGAATTGCCTTTCATTGGTTGGAAATCATAAGCTTTGAAGATGGATTTTTAGGGAGCTTTTTTCTTGCAATAAGTAGTGAGCTGTGTGTATAGCATCCTCTTCAGTGCTTTGAATGGGGAAAAAACATTTTGATGAAGCTCAGAGCTAAATAGCAAAAGCCTTAGGAGTTGAGGGACCCTTCCAAAGACACTTCATTTCAACCCTTGAATTGTGGCACTTCCACAGAGTAGCCAGGGTTAGGGTTAGATGATCTCACTGGCCTCATTTAAACTTTCTCCTTGATTAAACATCTACAGTTGACCCTTGAACAATGTGGGGATTAGGAGTGCTGACCCCCTACAGAGTCGAAAATCCATGTATAAATTTTGACTCCCTCAAAACTATTGCCTATTGTTGACCAGAAACCTTACTGATAACATGAACAGTCAATTAATGCATATCTTGTATGTTCCATACTGTATTCTTAAATAAAGTAAGCTAGAGAAAATAAAATGTTAAAAAAAATCATAAGAGAAAATACATTTACAGTACTGTATTTATCGAAAAAAATCTACCTACGTATAAGTGGACCTGTGCAGTTCAAACCTGTGTTGTTCAAGGAAATACTGTATGAAATGCTATAATTGTGCTAGGAATTGAAAGGAGTGATAATAATAATAAAACTCAAAGGAACAAATCTGAATTTTTAAACAGTAAAGAAAATCTCAGACTTACATGCTATTAGAGCTGGAAGCAATTTTAAAGATCTTATTTTTTATCTAAGAAAATGGAAGATTGTTGGTTTTGCCCAGAGTAGTTAGAAGTAGTTGAGATTTGGAGCAAGAAACTGGGACTTTTGATTAAATAGAGTAAGAGTTCAGAACTCAGATGGGAGCCAAGGCAAACCCAGTAAAGCAATGAATAAATAATGCAAACAAATTCTGAAACAGTAACATGAGACATTATATAACCAAGCGAAAAATGTGTGATACTAGCAGAAGGAGAGAGGACTTCAGAGCAGGGCAAGGCCAATGACATTGGAATTGAAGCTATCCAGAGGTGGAATTTGAGTTCTTATTGAGGATGGTCTCGTGGGAAAGGGTAGATGGTAAGGAAGGAGGTTAGTCTAGATTTGATGAATGAGTGACTGGTGAAAAGTCAATGACTAAAGCCATGAAGGAACACTTAGAACAGGAATCAATAGGATATAGGTGGGAGACAGTAAAGGGTCATGTCCAGTGGAGCAGGTGTCTGTTGGGAGAGAAATTTGACATGTGCCTTGCATTGGGAGCAAATGTACAGGGTGAGTAATTTAGATCTGGAGATGTTTATATTTGAATGTCAGACCTGGAACCAGAATCCAGCTCTCCTAAACCTAAGCCTAAGGACTTTTCCATGGAAGCAAATACCTTCTTCCAGCTGTGTCCTCTGGTGGTGCGTACATACTCATTTTCCTCCATGTATTTCAAAAACATGGATTCTTGCTTGCCAAGTTAGATAAGGAATCTGGATTTTGTCTCAGCTAGGGAAACCATCAGTTAATTAGGAAAAAAAAAAAAAAAAGAAATTTAAAAGGGAAACACCAAGATGACAGTGATGATGATGGTGTTGTGGATAACCAGAAGGGGTCAGTGTGTGGGAGAGAATTAGGAGTAAATAAAAAATCCAGACAGTCTGGGGAGGGGAGGCAATTCTTCAGGCCTCCTCTTTCATCTACATGCTAATAATACCTTTCTCTGAAACTAAGGAATTCACTTTGGTCAGAAATTCCAAGTTTTTTCCCAAGTGATCAGGCTGTCTGCTCATGCTTCCCCTCTCCCATCTGTATAGCCTTCTTCTCTGCGGCTAAATGATGTGGCAAATTGATATTTCTGTAACAGCACAGGAGGAAAAAAAACAAAAAAACAACCAACAACCTGTTTTTGATTTATGCACTGCATTTTCATGCTCCGGGGCATAGATAATTTAGTAGAGGCTTGAAATGAAGGAGAAAGCATTCAAAGTCATGTGGGGATTTGATAATACCACTGGATTCAAAGTTATTTGTATGACTTTGGAAATAATTAATTTTCCAAACCTTCTTTATTTTCATTTCCTTCTTTATTTTCTTTTTTTTTTTTTTTTTTAAAGATTTTATTTATTTATTTGACAGAGAGATAGAGAGAGAGAACAGGTAGGCAGAGAGGCAGGCAGAGGGAGAGGGAGAGGCAGGCTCCCCGCCGAGCAGGGAGCCCGATGCGGGGCTCGATCCCGGGGACCCTGGGATCATGACCTGAGCCGAAGGCAGCCGCTTAACCAACTGAGCCACCCAGGCGCCCCTCCTTCTTTATTTTCAAACAGAGGTTATTAGTATATGGGTGTGCAGGTGACCCCTTGACAGTAAGTGAAGCCCTCAGAGTGTGGGATTTTGGCTGGGTATTCTCTAATAAAACCAGGCATTAAATGCCATTCAATTCAATGTCCCAGAGGGAACAGAGGCCATTGCAATAGCCTGTCTTCTAGGGAAGGAAAAAAATTTGGCCTGGGATCGAGGAGGCCTGGGTCCTAGTTCCAGCAGATTATTCCATGTACAATGTCTTCATCCTTGGACTCGCTATCCGAGGGCTCGCATGTCAGAGTTGTGAACTCAACATGTTGCTGAATGCGTGGCAAGCTAGTTGGATCTTGTACGTTTGCCTGTCTGGGTGTCAGTTTCCTCTGCTGGGAAATGAAAGCATTCTTGATGATCGTCTTTCCGGCACTAAAATCCTATGACTTAGGCCTTGTGAGGCTGAAGCTTATTTTATTTAACTATCATTTTGACTCATTCTGATAAAAATGTTAGCTGTGGCCTGTGATGTATGAATTGAAAAGTCTTCCTAACAGTTTTGCTCATGATGAAAATTCTGTTCAAGGCAACCTCTATTTTTTTTAAATTATATATAGATAGCTATGAATTGTTAGGCATAAGAGATCATACCAAGACCAGTGAAATAAAATATTATTTAAAAAATGAACAGTTTTCCGTTAAATGTATGTCAGGGCACATTACCTTGATACATTCAGCTTTATTTCTAATTCTAAAAATTAGTCCAAATGAGGGATTTTACCGTTATGAGTTTGTTACCTAGTAAGATAAAGGTAATGAAAGAAAAGCTTTGTCTGACATAAGAGCTTAAGAAATCCCTATCAAGACCATTGGTGAATGGTGGGATATAGGCTCAGTAGGCTTTGTCATTTTTATGTATTCTCTATGGATACATGGGGATGTCCTTCTAGAAATTACATTTGTACCTTTTTTTTTCTCTCCTGAAAGAAGAGCCAGGAAAGTGCTTTGGAACCCCAGAAGGGAAACTGCTAATTTCGCCAGCCTGGGTGTTGGCTTCCTTGGAATCCCTGCCAGAGCCTCAGGTACACAATGGATTATTGAAGGAGTGCGTGGACCCTACTGTAGAGAGCCTCTAGGCAGGCAGCCATTCCCTAGAGGCTCAGATCCTGCTGTTGTTATAGGCACAGGACACACTTCCCACAGGGATAGAGCCTTCAAGAGGTGGAGAGTAGGCTCTGTCACTAGCCTTGCTTCAGCGATGAGATCTCTGCCCTCCCCCCAACCCTCACCCCCACGTGCTTTGGGACTGCTACAGTACCCGGACAATTCTGGAGGTAAGGGACATCTCAGCAATAGATAATAGACATCTTGCTAATGATATAGATCAGAGCTTGAGTCATTAATTTAAAAAGTGACAACTTGAGTTGATGGAACAGTTCATCCTATTTTATAAATAATATGTATACATTTAGAAGATGTGGAAAATGCAGAGACATAGGAAAAGAAAGAAAATTATTCAAACTTCCAAACCCAATGACAATCCCTGTGTGACTATCTATTCTCCTAAGAAAAGAATATTTTAACAAGGAGACTGTGAGTCTTTGAGGGGAGACCAACTGTACATCTTTTGATGGGGACATCTTGTGCTGAGTGGTGGGTTGGGGCCACTCCTCAGACAGTGAACCCTGCCAGGTTTTACAGGCACCTAGGTTTGGTTTTCATTATGGACTAAAAGCTTGGTGAGGGATTTTATTTTGTTCACTGCTGAGCCTTAGCAGCTAGAACAGACTGGCTCACAGTTGGCACTCAAATATATTTGAAGAACGAATGAGTGAATGAATGAATCAATGAGTGGACTTTGGTTAGGGTTATCAGATTCAGCAAATAAATATACAGCACACCCAGTAAATTTGAATTTCTAATAAATGAATACCTTTTTTAGTGTAACTATCTAAATATTGCATGGACATATTTATAGTACAAATTATTTGTTGTTTATCTAAAATCCAGACTTGAGTGAGTGCCCTGTATTTGATCCAGCATCATTTGTATGAGGTTCAGTATTCCTGTTGGATTTCTTGCTGCCTTGTTATTGAGAGATTTAAGCTATCCTTCCTAGGAGAAGGGAGATGGATGACTGGCATGTGACTTTCAGAAAGCAGAGGAGGCTTGTCACAGCCTCTTCACCCAAGTGGGTCCTTTATTCACACTCCTACCAGCCTCTCAGACAGTGAAAACTTTGCACCTGGCAGATATATGTGTGACACACCTGTGCTGCCAATTCCTGAGGGAACCATGCCTTGGGGACCTCTGGAGTAAACTTGATGATTATTTTTCTATTGCACATCAGTGAAAACAAGGGAAGTTGGTACTTATTTCACCCTAGGTTATGAGGCGAGTCTCTACTCCATAGTATATCCACAAGAAATTTCATACTCTGTTCTGTTAATAATTCAGGAGAAACAAGTAAAATTGGGGGGGGAGGATAACCTATGCTAAGAAAATACCTTTCCAGAGCTACTTAAAATATGCCTATTGGCTTAATTTCCTACAACCTTAACTACCCTACACATTCTTCCTTGGGTACCCATGGATGGCAGCTCTCTCAGGATCTGCTTCTCTTCTCATTCTAGCTGAGCTCATCTGCTCCTGTAGTTTTAACTGATTAATTACAAATCTAATATCCCTAATTCAGACATCCATCCAATAGATGTGTGGGGAACACTGGCTATGTGTGAGCAAAATGCTGAGGGATAATTTTAAAAACTGGTTTTTTGGAGGAGACAGATAATCAAGTACTCCAAAAATAAATATGTAAAACTTATGATAAAGGCAATGAAGAAAAAATGGAGAGTGCTATTAGATGGGCTGAGAATACTAAAGAAGGTTGGTGTGGCTGGAGTGGAGAGAGAAGAGGAGGGTGCTGTGAAGACATGTCTGGGTCAGATCACCTGGAGCCTTGGAGAACACATCAGATATTTTGTTCCTTATCATGACAGCAATGGGACTCCATCACAAAGTTTTAAGCTAGAGAATGAAATAAGCAGATCACAGTTTGAAAAGCTTACTCTGGCTGTGGTGTGAAGAACGGATTGAAGGTCAATTTTGGATATGGGCAGGGCCAGTTAGAAAGCTTGAGCAGAAGCTTTTTATCTTGATGAAGTCCCAGTAGTTCATTTTTGCCCTTGCTTCCCTTGCCTTTGGCGATGTTTCTAGGAAGAAGTTGCTGCCGCTGAGGTCGAAGAGGTTGCTGCCTGTGTTTTCCTTTAGGATTTTGAGGGACTTCTGTCTCACATTTAGGTCTTTCAACCATTTGGAGTCCATTTTTGTGTGTGGTGTAAGGAAATGGTCCAGTTTCATTCTTCTGCATGTGGCTGTCCAATTTTTCCAACACCATTTGTTGAAGAGACTGTCTTTTTTCCATTGGACATTCTTTCCTGCTTTGTCAAAGATGAGTTGACCATAGAGTTGAGGGTCCATTTCTGGGCTCTCTATTCTGTTGCATTGATCTATGTGCCTGTTTTTGTGCCAGTACCATACTGTCTTGATGATGACAGCTTTGTAATAGAGCTGGAAGTCCGGAATTGTGATGCCGCCAGCTTTGCTTTTCTTTTTCAACATTCCTCTGGCTATTCGGGGTCTTTTCTGGTTCCATACAAATTTTAGGATTATTTGTTCCATTTCTTTGAAAAAAGTGGATGGTATTTTGATGGGGATTGCATTGAATGTGTAGATTGCTCTAGGTAGCATTGACATCTTCACAATATTTGTTCTTCCAATCCATGAGCATGGAACGTTTTTCCATTTC
This sequence comes from Halichoerus grypus, assembly GCF_964656455.1. Taxonomy (NCBI): domain Eukaryota; kingdom Metazoa; phylum Chordata; class Mammalia; order Carnivora; family Phocidae; genus Halichoerus; species Halichoerus grypus. The sequence continues at coordinate 74,461,454 of NC_135718.1, forward strand.
TTTGTGTCTTCCTCAATTTCTTTCATGATATTTTATAGTTTTCTGAGTACAGATCCTTTGCCTCTTTGGTTAGATTTATTCCTAGGTATCTTACGGTTTTGGGTGCAATTATAAATGGGATCAACTCCTTAATTTCTCTTTCTTCCATCCTGTTGTTCGTGTATAGGAATGCCACTGATTTGTGTGCATTGATTTTATATGCTGCCACTTTACTGAATTCCTGTATGAGTTCTAGCAGTTTTGGGGTGGAGTCTTTTGGGTTTTCCACATAAAGTATCATATCATCTGCAAAGAGTGAGAGTTTGACTTCTTCTTTGCCTATTTGAATGCCTTTTATTTCTTTTTGTTGTCTATACATGTCTTTCTTTGATTGACTTATTTCGCTCAGCATAACACCCTCCAGTTCCATCCACATTGTTGCAAATGGCAAGATCTCATTCCTTTTGATGGCTGCGTAATATTCCATTGTATATATATATACCACATCTTTATCCATTCATCTGTCGATGGACATCTTGGCTCTTTCCACAGTTTGGCTATTGTGGACATAGCTGCTATAAACATCGGGGTGCACGTACCCCTTCGGATTCCTACATTTGTATCTTTGGGATGAATACCCAGTAGTGCAATTGCTGGATCGTATCACTGATATGAGGAATTCTTAATCTCAGGAAACAAACTGAGGGTTGCTGGAGTGGTGGGGGGTGGGAGGGATGGGGTGGCTGGGTGATAGACATTGGGGAGGGTATGTGCTATGGTGAGTGCTGTGAACTGTGCAAGACTGCTGAATCACAGATATGTACCTCTGAAACAAATAATACAATATATGTTAAAAAAAAAAAAAGACGATAGCAGGAGGGGAAGAATGATGGGGGGAAATCGGAGGGGGAGACAACCATGAGAGACGATGGACTCTGAAAAACAAACTGAGGGTTCTAGAGGGGAGGGGGGTGGGAGGATGGGTTAGCCTGGTGATGGGTATTAAAGAGGGCATGTATTGAATGGGTGTTATACACAACAATGAATCATGGAACACTACTAATGATGTAATGTATGGTGATTAACATAACAATAAAAAATTAAAAAAAAAAAGAAAGCTTGAGCAGTAGTCCAGGTAAGATAAGAAGGTCATTTGGTCTAGGGTGGTAGTGGTAGACACAGAGTGAAGGATATGGAAATTAGGTAAGTAGTAACTGGCAGGGCTGGAAGAAGGGGGTGTGGTGTCAGGATTGGCTCTTAGGTTTCTGGTGTGTGTAGCCTGATGGTGTTAGTTGCCATTCTCTAAGATATGGAAAGCTAGAGGGAGACTAGGTTTTTGGGGAAGAGCCTAAGTTTGGTTTGGTCCATGCTGAATTTAATGTGCCTTCAGAGCTTCATCTGGTAATGTTGAGTAGTCAGTTGGATGTATTGGTATTGGAACTCCAAGAAAAGGTCTGGGTTACATATTTAAATAGGAAGCTGTTGACATCTGGATGGTGTTTGAAGCCATGAGAACATCTAAACAAAGAGTATGAAGTGCAAACAGAGGGCAGACCTCTGGCTAATTCCTGAGGAGCCCCCTCTTATTTAAAAGGGTATTCGGAGAAGGATGAATTAACCAAGGAGATTGGAGAGTAGCCAGGGGAAGCCAATAGTGTGTAATGCCATCAGAGCTGGTAGAAGAGAACATTTTCAGAAGGAAGGTTGACGGAGTCTCTTGAAAGGTTAAGTGAGATGAAGACTGAACAATTTAATTGGATTTATTGTCATTGCAGTCACTGACAACCTCTGGACAGTTGTTTTGATTGAGAAAGAGATGAAAGTCATATGGAAAAGAATTGAGTTTGAGGAGGTGAGAAATAAAGAGTGAGTTAACACAGAATTATATTGACATTTCTCTGTCAAGGAGAAGAGATAGGGCAGTGACTGGAAGAGTAAATGGTAAAGGTAGAAGGAATTTTATTTTAGGATGGAGGGGACTTCAAACTGTTTTAAACCTGGAATGAAATCATTAACAAGAAAGGTAAGAAAAAATGCAGGAAAAGAAGAAGTCATTGATAGTGTAAGTAAGAATCCAGCAAAGTCAAGAGGAAATGGGCCCAGAGCATAAGCTGAGGAATTGACTTTACATTGGAGAAGGGACATAGTGATAGGGAGAAACAGACATGTTTCACCTCCAGAAGGTGTGTAGATCTGTTATCAGAAGGTGAGATCTCTATTCTTGTGAAGTAGATGAGGCTATTCATCTACTGAGAGGAAAGGGAACTGGGCAGAACTGGTTCCTAAATGGATCGATTGGGTAATATTATTCCTAAGTGAATGCCACTAGTGTTTACAACTACTACAAAAAGATGAACACATATTTTGCCCTTAAGCATCTAGGATAACCAATAGATAGCTTGGAAGGACAGATGGCTCATGAAATCCTGATAATTTGAGAAGACACAAAGCGGGAAATGATGTTAGCTCAATTCGTTAAGCAAATCATCTAGTGAGAGAAACTCAGGAAATTCAGTCCTCTGTCCCTTCACAAGGAGATACGGAAATTGGAACCCATGCCGAACTTGAGTCCTTTTGTTGGGTGAACAGAGGCAGTGTAAATGCCCCTTTTGCAAAACTTTCTGACATGCACACCATTAGTGTTTTCTTACTTCCAATATTTTAGCATATAATAATCTATGAGTAATGTATCTAATACAAAAAAGTTAGAATTCCCCTCAAATATAGTTAATTTTGTTAACTAGCTAAATATTGTTAACCTAGCTAAAAAATTAGATAGGAAAAGTTATTTGCATTATATAATGTGATGATTGTGTAAAAAAACGCCTGCACTTGCTTCCCTTTTATGCTTAGTTATTATCAACAACAAAAACTCTTCTGAAACCACTGAATTGGAATTAACTTCACAATGGCATATGAGATGCTAAGAATGTGAATGGCCAATGTTAATGAACAAAATATAACTCATTTTGAGTCTTTTCTTAACACTATGTCTTTCTTTTAAGAGTACAAAGAAAAGTAATTATAAATACCAATGTTTGAGGGAAAAGTAAAAGTTGAACTGTTCATTGAATAAGAATAAAGTATCTCAGAAAGGTTAGTTTTTCTTGTACTCTGTACTAAGTGAAGCAAGAATTATATCAGAATGTTTTTTCCTCCTCATTTAACAATTTTCCATTCATGCAGAATATGTATATTAAAACTTTAAAGCTACTATGGCCATTTGCCTTAATGTGAATGCTCTGAAGTTAAATTGGGGGCTGAAAAATCTTTTGTTAACCTTATTCAAGCTCATGTCAATGCAGAATTACTTTGTGGCTGATAGAACAATTCCATAAAGACTTTTCAACTAGTTTGCTGAGATCTGTGAGCCAGTTCTTTTCTCCAACATTCTGATGGTTTTTGTTTGTTGTTTTGTTTTGTTTTGTTTGAGGCTTTTATTAGGGGCTGTCAGTCATATGTGTGTGTGAACTTGTGTTAATCATGCTGCCGGAAGCTTTTCTTTCTTTCTTCCTTTCTTTCTTCCTTTCTTTCTTTCTTTCTTTCTTTCTTTCTTTCTTTCTTTCTTTCTTTCTTTCTTTTTTTACTGCAGAGAAACAAATATGCGTCTTTGAAATTGGCACCAGGTCAAACAAGATGATGGTGGTAGAAAGATGCTGAGATTAATAACAGTGTGATACATAGTTAGGCATGCAGGACCTTATTAGAATGTAGGAGTTTTCACTGCATGTGGTCACCAAGGTTCATCAAATAATCACTTATTGAGCACGTACTAAATTCTGGGCACCTAGCTGGAGGCTGGGGAAGATGAACACATATTTTGCCCTTAAGCATCTAGGATAACCAATAGATAGCTTGGAAGGACAGATGGCTCATGAAATCCTGATAATTTGAGAAGACACAAAGCGGGAAATGATGTTAGCTCAATTCGTCAAGCAGATCATCTAGTGAGAGAAACTCAGGAAATTCAGTCCTCTGTCCCTTCACAAGGAGATACGGAAATTTCCTTCTGTTTTTCTCCTCTCAAAAGTTGCATGATCCTCTTCTTCACCTTCAGGGTTTCCCTTAGTCTTACCTCTTTGTGAAGTATTCCCTGGATGGCGGGACACGGTACTAACTCCATATGCATGTCCCACACCAGCCCACACACAACCTTCACCTTCTCTCCTCCGTCACCACATTTCCCCTTCAGATTGATGGACTTGTCCAGTCCTTTGTTCAGTTCATGCATTTCATCAATGGGTAGTTCTCTGTGCTTTCTTTTTTGAACTTGAGAGCAGCATTGATAGTTTCAGACTCTAAGATGTCTGAGTGTGAGCGCCATGCTTGTCTGTTTTTTGTTTGTATGGCCTTCAGTATGCTGTCACAAGATAAACAATTAATAGTTGATATTTATTTAATATTGATTTGAGGCTAACATTCTGAATAGGGCTCAGTACAGTACTAATGAGCTACAACTTATAGCCACTTACTGCTTTTTAGACACTATGCTAAGTGCTCTTTATGTATGATCTCATTTAATTATTCCGACAATCCTGTAAGAGAATTAACTCCACACTACAGATGATAACAAAACTTAGGCCACATGACTAAAAGTGAAAAACCTTGGATTTGAGTCCAAGTTTTCCTGACTCTTGAATGCATAGCCACTAAATATGTGGTTATTAGCATGATGGGGAAGGGCAGAGACTCGGAGGTCAGGCCATCTGGCTCTGCCTCTCCAGGAACTGTGTGACCCCAGTCCCTTAAACTCAGTTTCCCTACCTGCAAAAAAGGGGATAATAATAGTACTTGTTGTATGGAGGCTTTTACAAGTGATAAATGAGTTCATAGATATAATAGAATTCCTTACATAGTGCCTGGTACATAGTAAGTGCTATTGAAGTCAGCTATGATATCATTACTATCAATCTTGTTATTTAGCTTTTCTGATCTTAAAGTGGTAGAAACAGAAGTCAGAAGCAGATCTATACTGTTCTTACCAGGATGTTCTGAAATCACATGGCACATATAGTAGTGGGAGAATGATAGGCTATTTTTTAAAAAGATTTATTTATTTATTTTAGAGAGAGAGAGCACAAGTGGGAGGGGCAGAGGGAGAGAAACTGAAGCAGACTCCATGCTGAGTGCGGGACTTGATCTCACGACCCTCAGATCACAATCTGAGCCAAAACCAAGAGTCAGATAGATGCTTAACCGACTGAGCCAGCCAGTCACCCTAGAACAATAGGCCATTAATGCAGATTTGATGAAAGTATTGAAGGGATGAGCGGATTGAGTGAAATGAGAGGGCTGTGTCCTGTCTTGTATAGGCTATGGTGGAAGTCTTTGGCACAGTGATATTTTATCGAAGTAAAGAAGGAAACAAAATCCAGGAACCCTTCAACAGTCATAGACGTAGAAGCCATAGAGAGGAATCCAAAATACTTGGGCTGTTTGTCCTACTCCGCAGCTTAATTCTGTACAGAGAAGCCAGAAGAGGTTCCTGGTACACATGTTGAATGCCACATGAAACAGCTGTTACTGGCGTAACTGACTGGGTTGAGGGTAAGTTCTGGACCCAAAGGAAGTCAGTACTTTACGGACTGGGCTTCAGAAAGACCAGCAGCCTGTGAGAAATCCTACTGTGAGCGCCGTGCCTGTCAGAGAGGGCTTCTCTGTGGAGTGACAGCTCGTCACATCTCCTCTTAGTCAGAATCTGAATGTAAACGCTTCAGAGAGGGACACTCAGACAAGGGAGAACGCGGAAGTCCCCTGTGAGTCAGAAGAATCCACATCGAAGCAGAATCCATGAGCTAGAAGGAGGAGGAAACAGAACAACCGTGGGCAGGCAGAGCCGCAGTGGAGGGAGGTGAAGCCCACACAAACTGAGACCCTAGATCGGATCACACCGGGATATTTTTAGAACAAAAGTGGCTTTGTGGATCTCTACCTGACATCGCAGGCCTTCCAGAGGCCTGACTGAACTTGGAGCTGGTTCATTAATTTATTGAGTATCTATCTGTACAGCCAGTCTTTCCACCTGGGGTGACAGACCTTGATCATGAGTCTGTGCCTGTGATCTGTGGTTCTCTAACACCTGGACAGGCTCATTCACAAACACACTGGATCTTTCATTCTGTCTAAACCACAGATGGATTGTTGCAATTTCCAGTTTTGTTTTTTGTTTTTTTTTTTCCCCTTCTGGGACTCTGCTTAAACATATGTTATTTCAATGACTTCCAGTACCAACTTTAGCCAAACATCACAAGTGAAGGTCACAGTCTGTCCTTGCTTCAGACACCAGCCACAAACTCAGGGGTCCCCAGGCCTCCTGTACTTCTAACCAACTGACTACAAGTTCAGGGGTTCCCACTACCTTCTCAGATTCCATAATTCACTAGAATGACTCCTAGAACTCAGGAAAAAGCTATACTTACTATTACAGTTTTACTATGGCAGAAAGGGTTCAAATCAACACCAGCCAGGATGAGGTCCAATGGGATCCCAGATGTGGAACTTCTGTGTCCTTTCCTTATGAAGTCAGGATGTATCACCTTCCCAGCACATTGTTATCTAAGAATATGCACAGAGTATCGTTAACCAGGGAAGCTCACCTGAGCTCAGTGTGCACAACTGTTATTCAAGTTTCATCATGTAAGCATGATTGATTGAATCAGTGACCATGTAACTGAACACAGTCTCCAGCTTCCCTCCCTTCTGTGGATATTGGGCTGATATCACATGGCTCAGAACCCCCACTGCCCTAACATGGTGGGTCTTTCTGATGGGGCCATCTGCCTTCTGAGTCTCTCATTAGCATAAACTATCTAGGGACCCACCACCAGCCACCATGATAGCATATGTTATTGGGATACACCCTAAAATCAAAGATACCCCCATCACTGGGGTACTTCCAAAGATTCAGAGACTTCCTTCGAGGAACTGGGGGACAGATGGCAGCCAAATTCTTTGTAACAGTTCTCTCATTCTACTTTTCTGTATTTTTTAATCCCTCTTTCATATTTTTATCTTCAGTCTCTCTGAGCTTCAATTTTTAAGTAATTATTTTACATCTGTCTTCCCACTGACTAATTCCCAGTTTTTTCCTTGACTGTGGACTAATGTACTTTTTAACCCCTCCACTGTGTTTTTAGTTTCAAAAATTATGTTTCTTTCTAATGGTTATATTTAGTTCTTTTTTATATCTGCCTATTCATTTTTTTTTTTAAAGATTTTATTTATTTATTTGAGAGAGAGAGAATGAGAGATAGAGAGCACGAGAGGGAAGAGGGTCAGAGGGAGAAGCAGACTCCCTGCTGAGCAGGGAGCCCGATGCGGGACTCGATCCCGGGACTCCAGGATCATGACCTGAGCCGAAGGCAGTCGCCCAACCAACTGAGCCACCCAGGCGCCCTTGCCTATTCATTTTTGATACCCTCTTCTTTCTTGGTCTTTCCTCTACTTTTATTTTATTTTTATTTTTTAATGTTTCATACATGGTTACTTTCTGTTCTGTATCCAATAATTTTGTTGACTGTGGTTCTAGGGGCTCTAAATGTATTATCGGTTGTCACCATCAGATCTGTTTCTGTGAAGATTTGGGGATCTTTGGTGATGAGTTCTTGTTTGGTTAACCCTTATCTGTGGGGATCAAGAGGGCTTAAGTTGAGGATGCTTTCCATCAGACCTTTGCTCCTGCCCTTCCATTTTCACCACTGGTTGGGAGAGATTATAAGTAATAGTTTTATTTTCTATACTGCTCTTCCTACTATGACATTAAAGAACAGTATGAATTAAACACAGGAAGTTTACAAGAAAATATTTTAAAACCTTAGGAATCCATCTCCTTTAGAAACTCAGTGAAAAACATATGGAGTAGGGCATGTGAGGAATTTCAGTTAAATAGCAGAGAAATTGTTCTTCCTTCTGAGCTGGGCCCTTGGAAAGTGGGTGAATATGCAGGTGAGGGGAGGCTGAGGAGGAGGGAACTCCTCTATCCCAGATCAGAGGAGCAGACCTTATAATGAGCTGGCTCTACACCGCTGCTCAGACTGTGATAGTTATTGGCTATGTATATAGCATAGCCCACCAGAGACACAGTGAGATCCAGGAAGCACTGAGTACATAGGGTGGCCTTGTTTGTTGGAGGTGTAAAGGGGACTGCTCTGAGCTGATGTCCCTGACTTGGGCCTGAATTGCCAATACATTAGTCCCATGACCTTGAGAAAAACCCATTGCCTCTTCCCCAAGAAAACGTCAGTATCCTCCTCCATTAAAAAGAGAATGCAACCACTGCCATTTTTATTTGCTATGAAATACCTCTCAGGGTTATTTCATTTTGCAAAAGCAAATGTGATGACAGGTAGAAATGGCTCTGAAAAAATAGATATAATTATTGTTAATTCGTTGGGGAAAATTCCGTCTTTGACATCACATGATTGATTCCTTTGGGTTCAAGGGTTAAAGGCTAACTTCCAGATGTCAATGTTAACTTGCTAAAGCCTCAGCCCAAATACCAGCCTCTGCAGGGTTCTATCAGATGGCGTCAGGCCCAGTGGGCACTCATGCAGGTAGGCGTGGAGGAAAGTGGTTCTGGACCTTGAAGGTAGGAGGCCAGGGGGCGCTGAGCACCTAGCTGTGGACATTAAGAGAGGTAGGCCCAAGCACCTGCTTCACCACCTCGCCTTAGCTTAGCCCTGGATGCCGACGACCCTTACCCAAATCTACTATTTAAAAGTATTGTATGGTAACTAACATAACATAATAAAATAAAAATTTTAAAAATAATAAAAATAAAAGTAAATGGAGTAACAACTCTTTCTGGTTACCATGCTTCTGTCTCATTCCTTACTTGCCTGCTTATTTAGTTTCATTGGCTTTTAGTCAGAGACGCGTCTGTAAAATATTTGGAAGAGAAAATGAAGTAGAACACTGAGAATTCAAGGGGACAGAATATAAATAGTGAATATAATTTCCCTGGTCAGTTATTTCTTGTTGCTTTTGTTTCTTTATCAGAGGCACACTCTCAGAGGCCTGAGCAAGCCCTCCTCGTGGTCCTTGAACCTTGATGAAGTCACAGTCCTCCCTTTGCAGGAGCTTTGTTACCAGGGAAATGAAAACTAAGCCAAAAATATAAATGATGCCCATTTGCAGAATCCTAAAGGAAACAGAGAAACTGGCAACAATGGACAAGCCACTCTCATGAGCTCGTTTTTCCCTGGTAAACAGGCTTTAAGAATCATCCTTGTTATAATATTAATTGCTCAAATAAGATTTGCAAATTTACATAAACATTAGTTAAATTTGATTAGACAAGCCTGAGGATGGGCAGATTTTTTCCCCATTTAATTAAGCAGCAAAAATGCCAGACTAATTATTAAACAAATTAATGGAAAGGTCAAAGGATTTATGTTGCAAATTTAATACATTCAGATATCTCCCCTCTAAGAATTCATTCTTGGGATTATTTTGTACAAACATCCATAAGATGTTTTTCTTTGCAAAAGTGCTTTCTCTTCATATCAGTGGAATCTGTTCTTTCATGTCTGGTAGGAAGGCCCCAGAAAGCAAGAGTTATGGAGAGACTTCTTATTTTCCAGCTTTCTGGGGAATGTTGGCAACTGATCCTGTTAACATAGGATGAGTCCATGCCATTCTGACTATGTCAACAAGGAAGAAAAGTGGGATTAAAACAAGAAAGAAAGAAAGAAAAAAGAAATGAAGCACTTCATATGCCCAGAAATGATACTTAGTTAGAAAAATAACTAAGGTATTGTGTTTTCGCTGACATCAGCACCTTACAACTCTCTGTTGTTAGAAAGGGAATTTCCAATGACTACTTTGAAATGACCCAGAAGATGTTTTTCACCCCCATTAAATCTATTTTTACTATGCCAGTAACACAAAATAAGACGAGACAAGACAACACAGCACGACACTACACAATGAACTGCTTCTTCAGGTGTAGAGTGCATACTTTAGCCTAAAATGCAGACTGCTAGAATCCTATTAATTCATGTGAGAAGAGCAGAAAGGCTGTATTCTGGGTTAGGGACACCCAAAAAAAGGGATTATAAGTTGGTTCTTTGAAATGGAATTGAGATGATCATTATCCTGCTAGCAATTTTGTGGAGATGTCAAGAGGCTAGCAACAGAAGAGGAAGAAAAAAACCACTAAGAAAACAAAATATTTTCTTGTGTTTACAAATACGTGGTAGTTGTTCGTATAAAATGGTGTTGCCTGGGGCTGAAGAATGTCATGGGACTTCTCAGACGTGGAGGACATTTCGGGGAGCAGAGGAGGCGTTGGTTGGGAGCTGCTCACTCTCTGGCCGGATACATGCACCAAACCCTGTTCCAGAGCAGGATCAGTGAGTGATGTTGGGGGGGCCATTCATGTGCCTGCAGGTTCTGCAGGGAGACAGCTGGGACTGATTCTCTGTGACCTCAGATAGGTTATTTAACCAGAGTCTCAGTATTCTTATCTTTAAAATGGAGATAATAGCACATACTTCGTAGGTTTGTTGTATATATGAAATGATGCATGTATAAAACACTTAGAATACTGACATGTATAATGATGATGATTCTAGTTATTGTAATCATCATCTTCTCCATCAGTGGTTGGACAGAGCTTTTGCTTATTTCTGAGTACTGAGAAACAAGAGTGGGTGGTATTGATATGGCAGATGATTCTAAGTAATAAGGAGTGGGTGAATAGCACATCACTGAAATCCAGTCTTTTTGCCGCAAGACGTTTCTGGACAAATATTATGAAGCATTATCCTAAAGCTGGTTGTAATTTACCATGGGAACACTATTATAATTTAATTCTATAAATGTGAATTGAGCACCATTATGTCCCAGGCATTGTGCCAGGGGCTGGCAAGGTAGAAGGAAGAATAAGAAGATGCTTTTCTACCCCTGTCCCCACCCCTCATTCCCAGATTCCCAGTCAGATGAGAAGAGCAGTCCGTCCAGAAACTAGTGACCTGAATACAGGTAGGATTCTGGCCAGTGGGATCAAGAGCCCAGGGCTAGTTTCAGAGTCAGTCTCCCTGGGCCTGAATCCAGCTCTACCTCTTGTGACAGGTGTCTTCCTAAAATTTCCATACCTGTTTTTCTCACCTATAAAATTGGGATTAATAAAACCTTCATTATGTGCGATATTGGAGGATTAAATGAGGTGATCTCTGTGTTGGTTTGCAGCCCTCTCCAGAGCTGCCAGAGTGAAATCTGAAACTTCCCTCTATACATGGAGGACAGGAAGAGACCGAAGAAAGAAGCAGGCCACTCCAGGTGGTAGGTGGCAGTTTTAATAAAAGAAGGGAACTTACATATGAGGCTTGTCTTAGATGACAGCAGGACGAATGGATCCCCACACCTGTCCACCAAATCTTAAAAGTTTATAAAGAGGCCTTAACTGGGTTCAGTCACATATAGCATATGGGTGTTCTCAACACCACATCACTTTCTCAAGGCTGTGTCCTTGGAACAACCTCTGGGAGTGGGAAAGGCAGGAGGTGCCCACGTTTCAAGGACAGGGGAGATGAGGAACCTCTGAGTGCCTGGGTCCACCTCATGGGTCATTTGGCAGTCATGTCTTTTCGATGACTTTCCCCAACACTCTGTCATGTTTAGCATCAGAGCCTGCCACACAGTAAACCCTCAATGTGTTAGATTTACCATTTTTATTCAATTGGAACACAAAGAAAATACCCATACGTTATGATGGAGGGAATAAGAAAGAAAGTTCCTTTAGTTTTGTTGCTGTTGTTTTTTAAGTTAGCTATGGTAGGACTTTGATTAGTGGAGGAAGACAGAACAAAAGAGAGGGAGGGAGGGAGGGGGGAGAAAGAGAGAGAGAATGAGACAGAGAGAGAGAATAGAAGGGAATGAGAGGGAATAACAGGCAGAGGGAACTTTCCAGAATGGAGGGTGTCCTGCCTCTCGAGGGAACAGCAAGTATGTTGGAAGCTGGACTGGAGGGGCTGAGCAGCTGGGTAGTTTAGGTCAGTGTACAGACTCCTCCCTCAATGTCTACACTAACGTTGCTTTCTTGTCCAAGGATTCGACTTCAGTAAAGGAGAGCTTTGTGCTGGGCAAAAGAAAGATAGCCCACCTAAAAACCTATGATTGTTTAAAACGCCAAAATGCAGGTCCAAGTCTTATAACATGGGTCTAAGTAGACATTGATTATATAATAAGACAACAAATATTTGGATGTACTGGATAGGCAAATGAATACCAACAACAAATAGAACTAACACCAGTGCTAATGTTGATAAAGGTTTAATGAGAGTTTGCCTCTGTAGAATTACAAGGACTTTGCTGAGTATGAGTTGCACATGTGTATAAAAGTGACCTTTGACATTTTAATGTCAGAATTTATAACATTCCTTTGATTTGAGGCCTATACTTAAAGATGAGATCCCTAATCACTTGCTTTAAAGTAGCCACTACAGAGTGGAATTGATGGATCATATGAAAATTCCTCTTTGAGTAAGTGCCTCATTATTTCCTAAGGTGGCCACACAATAGTACACCCCCCAGCAGCAATGCACGAGGGTTCCAATGTCTTCACATTTCACCAACATTAGTAATTATCTTTTTTTTTTTTTTTTTAAAGATTTTATTTATTTGACAGAGAGAGATACAGTGAGAGAGGGAACACAAGCAGGGGGAGTGAGAGAGGGAGAAGCAGGCTTCCCGCAGAGCACGGAGCCCGATGGGGGCTCAATCCCAGGACCCTGGGACCATGACCTGAGCCGAAGGCAGACGCTTAATGACTGAGCCACCCAGGCGCCCCAGTAATTCTCTTTTTGATTATATCCATCCTTGTGGGTATGAGGGGGTATCTCATAGTAGTTCTGATTTGCATTTCCCTAATGGCTAATGATGCTGAATGTCTTTTCATCGGCTTATTGGTCATTTCCATATCTTACTTGGACAAAAGTCTTGAATAGTCTTTTGCCCATTTTAAAATTGGGTCATTTGTCTTTTTATGGTGGGGTAGTAAGATTTTTAAGAATTATATTGTGGATATAAGTCTTTTAAGTGACATGTGATTTGAAAATGTTTTCTTCCATTTTGTGAGTTCTTTTCACGTTCTTGATGGTGCTGTCATTTGAAGCAAAACAATTTTTCAGTATTAATGATGTCAGATTTATCTTTTTTCTTTTCCTTTCCTTTTCCTTCCTTCCTTCCTTCCTTCCTTCCTTCCTTCCTTCCTTCCTTCCTTCCTTCCTTCCTTCCTTCCTCCTTTCCTCCCTCCCTCCCTCCCTTCCTCACTCCCTCCCTCCCCACTCCTTCCCTTATCCTCTCTCTCTCTTTCTTTTGTCACTTGTGCTTTTGATGTCCTGTCTAGAAAATTATTGCCTAATCCACAGTCACAGATTTATGCTTGTGTTTTTTTCTAAGTGGTTTATTTAGGTCTACATATGTTGAGTTAATTTTTGTATATGATATGAGGTAGGTGTCCAACTTCATTCTTTTTTATATGAATATCCAGTTATCCCAGCACTGTTTGTTGAAAAGAATTGTCTTGGTACCCTTGTAAAAAGTCAGTTGACCATATGTGAGCTTTTATTTTTGGTCTCTTTGTTCTATTCCATAGATCTGTATCTACTCTATGCCAGTACCACGTGGTCTTGATTACTATCTTTGTAGCAAGGTTTGAGACCAGTAAATGTGAGTCCTCATACTTTGTTCTTCTTTTTCAAGATTATTTTGGCTACTTGAGTCCCTTGCATTTCTACATGAATTCTAGGATTAGCTTGTCAATTTATGTGAAAAAGCAAGCTGAAACTTTGACAGAGATTGTATTGAATCTATAGATCAATTTGGAGAGTACTGCTATCTTTACAATGTTGAATCTTCCCAACCATGAAATGTATTCCTAAGTATTATATTCTTTTGAATATTGTTGTAAATGGAATTATTTCCTTAATTTAGTATTTTGGTTCTTTCAATGCTATTCTATATAAATTCAATTGATTTTTGGGGCGCCTGGGTTGCTTAGTCGTTAAACGTCTGCCTTCAGCTCAGGTCATGATCCCAGGGTCCTGGGATCGAACCCCACATCGGGCTCCCTGCTCAGCAGGAGACCTGCTTCTCCCTCTCCCTCTCCCACTCCCCTGCTTGTGTTCCCTCTTGCTGTCTCTCTCTCTCTGTCAAATAAATAAATAAAATCTTTAAAAAAAATTCAATTGATTTTTGTAAATTGATCTTATATTTTACAATCTTGTTAAACCTTATTATTCTAGTAGTTTTCAAAAACACATTCCTTAGAATTATCAATATTTAAGATTATGCCATCAGTAAATATAGTTTTACTTCTTACTTTCCAATTTGAATGCCTTTTATTTCTTTTTCTTGTCTAATTGCCCTGGCAAAAATCAATTAGATATAATTTTGACAAGATCCATTTTTGTGTCTGCTAATATCCGTTTACCTTCATCTTTAGTATTTTGTATTTCTAGACTTTATTTTAGCTATTGGTCTTCAGATTACATGAATACATGTTAGTCAAGCTGCAGAAAGGTAACCCTGCCAGAGCTTTCCAAGCCACAGTAAACTGGGACAAATGGAATGACAATTTGTTTCCTTTTCCCCCTTCCCTTTCTACTTTGAAGATAAGAAAAGCAAGTCAAGAACAGCTAGTATTTACTATGTGCAAGGCACTAAACTAAGAGTTTTATACTGATGATCTTATTTAAATGTCAATAAGTCAATGAGGATGTTATGATGAATATCTCCATTTAATAAAGAAAACTAAGTTTAGAGTGGTCCATTAGTTTGTTTCAAGTCATGTGGCTTGGAGATTGTGGCTGTATAAGTAGAAAAATTGATGGACGAGGCTGTTCTCCAGAGAAAACAATGATATCACCTAAGAGGAATCTTCTATTTTAAATCTGAACCGGTCTTATCAATGTACATGGATCTATTTTTAAAGATACATGCATACTGTCATTATTATGGGATAGCGATGTCCTTAAAAATAGGGATTTCTGCATGAATTGGGTTCTAAAAAGTGGATTATGAGGTAATAAAAAGTGTGGATTGCCTGTAAGTTCAATAGAGTTCTTCAAATGTCTCTACCCTGTTTAAGTTGTCTGATCTTCATATAGATCTTATTTATATTTTGCTAGATTTATACTTAAGTATTTCATTTTTTTTGGTGCTAATGTAATTGGCATATTTATTTTTAATTTCAAATTCCAATTGTTCATCACTTCTTGTATATTAGTGTTGTATCCTGCAACCTTGCTATAGTCACTTATTCCAATTTTTTGTTGTTTTGTTGTTGATTCTTTGGGATCTTCTGCATAGACAATTATATCATCTGAGAACTAAGACAGTTTTATTTCTTCCTTCCCAATCTGTATAACTTTTATTTCTTCTCTTATTACATTAACTAGGACTTCTAGCACAATGTTGAATACAGGGCTGAGAAGGGAAACCTTGCCTTGTTCCTGATCTTAGTGGAAAAACAGAATAGTTTCTCTCTGTTAAATATGATGTTAACTATAGGTTTTTCTGTAGATATGCTTTATCAAGTTGAGGAAATTCACCTCCATTCCTAGTTTTCTATGAGAGTTTTTATGGTATATTGGTGTAAGATTTTGTCAAATGCTTTTTTTGCTTCTATTAATATGATAATGTAAATTTTCTTCTTTAGCTTGTTTATGTGATGGATTAATTGTTACCATTCGATCATAGTATATAATTCTTTATATACATTGTTAGATTTGATTTGCTAGTATTTTTTTTTTTTTTTTTAGTTTTGTATCTATGTTCATAAGAGATACTGGTTTGCCTTTCCTGTAATGTCTTTATCTACTTTTGGTATTAGGTAATTCTGGCCTCATAGAATGAATAAAGTATTCCTTCTGCTTTTATTTTTGGAAGAGATTGTAGAAAATTATTATTTCTTCCTAAACTATTTGGTAGAATTCACCAAAGAAACCATCTTGCCCTGATGCTTTCTGTTTTAGAAGATGATTAATTATTGATTCAATTTCTTTAATAGCTATAGGTCCATTCACATTATCTATTTCTTCTTATGTGAGTTTTGGCAGATTGCATCTTTCAAGGAGTTGATCCATTTCATCTAAGTTATCAATCATGTGGGCATAGGTTATTCATAATATTCCCTTATTATCCTTTTAATGTCCATGAATCAATAGTGAGAGCCCCTCTTATATTTTATAATAGAAAAAAAGACATTTTAGAATATGAAAATGATGGACTTTAGAGTAGTAGGATACTCCATTTCAAATAATTATAAAGTATCAGTTCTCCAATCAACAAATATTTACTGAGCACTTATAATATTACCAGACATGGCTTTAGCATTGCATTGAACAAATTGATGTTCCTGTATTCACTGTGGCCACCTTCTCTCCATTGAGAGAGAGGGACAGTAAGGGATACCTATATATTGAATTTTTAAAAAGTCCATCATAATTGAGATCTTTACAATATGTCGCACACTATGCTAAACACTGCTGCACATTTCATTTCAAACTTAGGATAACCTTGTGAAGTATGCGGTACTTACGACAAAAATTAAACCTAGACAAAGTGAGTAATGCCTTAGGTCTCACAGTCACAGATTGGAAAAGTCAAAATTTTAACCAAATATGATTTCAGAGCCCTGACTCTGAAAATTCTGATGTTCATATCAGTTATTCAGATGTTAACATTAGATATTTTAAATAACAAAATTATGTTTTTCTGATAAACACCTCTTCAGCTTTTCCTTATAAATTAGAAGCTCTAAGGGCGCCTGGGTAGCTCAGATGGTTAAGCGTCTGCCTTCAGCTCAGGTCATGATCCCAGGGTCCTGGGATCGAGTCCCACATCGGGCTCCTGGCTCGGCGGGGAGTCTGCTTCTCCCTCTCCCTCTGCCTCTCCCACTGCTCCTGCTCTCTCTCTCTCTGTATCTCTGTGTCTCAAATGAATAAATAAAATCTTAAAAAAAAAAAAAAATTAGAAGCTCTAAGATTTTTCAAATAGAAAATACTTTGAACTTTTCAAGAAGCTTTAATTTTGTGTAACAATATATAAATTGATTAGATCTATTATTTAGAATGATTGGAGCTGTGGCAGCACTCTCTGCAAATCCTTTGAAATTGATTTAAAAAATGTGCTGTAATCTGACAGCAATCATCAATTTGCTACATCATTCCAAAGTTCCCTGTTATTTTCTGTGACATTTCTCAAATCACCTAGAGAATTCAAGCTGTTAGAATAGCTTCTTTTATCAGCCATCTCCAGTGGCTCTGAGACTTGTATGATTTTTTTGGAATCCATGTGGACCTTGCCAAAGATGGACCTTTTGGAAGGTGATAGTGTTGATGTCTATCTCTAGTTAAGATCAACACTTGCTGGGTGATTTTTTATATTAATAAAAGCAGCTAGCTTAATGCTAAATCTTTGTTCTTTAAAAGAGTAAAGAGGATTTTCTTACAACTAGAGTAACCACAGTTGGCTAGTTATCAACTGGTATTCTTTAATATGAAAATTCAATGATAACCCCACTTTTAAAATTAAATTTATTTGGGGCACCTGGGTGGCTCAGTCAGTTAAGTGTCTGCCTTTTGCTCAGGCCAGGATCCCAGGGTCCTGGGTTCGAGCCCCGAGTAGGGCTCCCTGCTTGGTAGGGAGCCTGCTTCTCCCTCTCCCTCTACCCCTCCCCCTGCTTGTGCTCTCTCTCTCTCAAATAACTAAAATCTTTAAAAATTAAATTTATTCCTCATATCCCATTACCCAAATTTGTACTTTCTCATTATATATTTATAATTCTATGTGCTTTCACATTGACTTAAGTATCTTCACAAGCATCCAATAGACAGTTTTAAAAAAATATTATGTGCTTCATTTTAAAATTTTTGTCAGTTTGCAAAGAAATAATTAATATTGCTCAGAAGACCACTTCTTTATAGCGTCTGTTTTTGTCCTTTATATGCTAAATAAAGAAATAAAAGGTTTTTTTTGCAAATCATCAGCATTGTTAAAGAATATCAGTAAAACATAGGTGACGACTTTCTGAAAATCCTTGCCAATCCCAGCAAATAGACTGCAGCCTAATTAATTTATATGGATGTCAATGCAACTTTCTAGACCTACTATTACACTGGTGGGACCAGAAGTATTGGTTTCTAGGGATTTCCAATTTATAAAGTGTTATATAATAAGCCTGTTACACTGTTGGCATGTGTTTGTGAGAACTAAGAAAGTATTATTACTGGTGTTCCAAATTCCTACTACATTTTCCCTATGCTTTTTCTTTCTTTTATTTTCCTGTAGGTGAAACATGATGCCAGGCCAGGTGTGTTTCTGCGACGTCTATAGTATCTTAAGTTGTACCGGTGAACTGTGTTTTTTGTTGACTTCTGGAGCATCACTTCTTACCTCATTACAGAACAGTGGCATGATTAGGGGCACACAGTCTGAGGCCTGATAGCCAGGCACAAACCCAGCTGTGCCACCTGCTAGTTATGTAATTGCAAGCAGGTCACTTAACCTTTCTGCTCCTTGGTTTCTTCATCCAAAACAGAGATGGTCATATTATACACATCAGACACCTACAAAATAATCAGTCAATATTAGAGTTTATCACGAACATTAGTATTTATTCTCAACACATCAGTAGGACTTAATCTATGTCCCTGCTTCAGCTGGTAGAAAATTCTGTTTCTCTGGGATCACAGAGTAGGGTGGGATCATGACTGTGACTAAGGGAATGTGATTGTTCCAGAGGAACTGTGATCAAAACAAAGAATCTGTACTTGTACAATAAGTGCCAGTGAATCCACTTTGGATGTTGTTTTTCAGGAGCTGAGTGAAGTGAGTTTAGGAGATTAGGAAACAGGGATCTGACTTGCCTGGTCTAATCTTGAACCCTCTAAGTGACTGCAGAAGCACAAATTTTTCATGCTGAGCTAATGTTTATTCATAGATGCTTCCAAAGTAAACTTCTCTCTAGTTCCTCTGCTTTGATTTATCTAGTTGGTGTTTCCAAAAGCATCAGTTTAAAAATCACTCTTCCATAGTAGTTTATATAGCTTCTGGCATCAAATATAATCTCTGCTCTTCTTGCCCCCATAAGATAAGGCACTGCAAAAGTGATATATAGGCCACAGAAGTTTCAGGAAAGCACCTTGATGATTTCCAGCTATGAAAATTATATGCTTCATGTGAGACTTAATTTCTGCTTTGGCAGGGGAAATCCTGAAATAGTATGGGGACAGAAATTAAAATACTACAGGTTTGACCACCCTGTATCACCCAGAAAAGGATAACAGCAGCTTTCTGTGCCTTACGGTATTTTGGGGAAAGTATTAGAATAGCATCTTAAGTAAAGTTTAAGGTCATACGAAGTGAGACTCAGATAGAGGTAACCCAGGCTAGAAGTGTTTGTTGCATATTTACTATGTGTAGGCTAGAAGCTTTAGTAGATATGAATAGGTAAATATACCATTTAAACTTCATGATAACCCTAAAGAATAGAAAGGCTCTGTGACAGCTTTAGAGGAGAGGTAAGACTGGAATAGATTAATAATAAGCATTAAATAAATAGGAGAGACATGAAAGGTATACAATTCAGATAAATTATATCTAGTTAGGGGGATGAATTCCAGGCTGTGCATCAACGAGAATATGGAACTTTATTTTGCTTTTAAAGGATATAAACATTTTGACTAGAAGAACAGAGGGGATGGGGCATGGAATGAGGACGAGAAGGAGAATAAATTCTAGGTCAGTGGTGTAAACAATGAAAGACAGATTTCAGAGGTAGAAGAACCCTGGCTGCATTCAGTGGATGTTGAGTGAAGGATTTAGTTGGAGCCCTGTTTTAATAAAGGTGAAAAATCTGGAGAGGGGCATCTTGTGGCTGGGCCATTGACGTCCTTAAGGCACTGAACTTTTTGGAAGGTTGGGCAGGGGTGGTTCTTAAATATTCTCAGGAATGAAGTGAATTTGGGAAGTTAGGGGATGTGGATTTGAAATGCTTGGTCTAATCTTGTATTCTGCAAGTGGAAGAGATTTTTAGGATGATTAACTTGTTTGTATGATAGATTAGAAAAAGCTGCAGAGGGGAAGGCCGTTACAAGTCTGTGGCTGAACATGGTCTGGGCAAGTTTGGTATGGTGGTGATTGCTACTTGTGTACCCCAACATCCATTGTCCCCTTGCTGCCTAGGACCTAGGAACAGAAGCCTGGTTTTCCCCTGAGCACAGGTCCAGCCAGCAAAGTGTATCTGTCAGCCTCCTCGCAGTTCGCTGTGGCACATACCTGAGTTCTGTACAGTGAAACGTAAGCAGAAGTTTATGTGGATGTCTAGGAAGGGACAGGCTCACTCTGTTTATTACTTTCCTCCCATTGGCTTAGAAGAACCACATGACAGCAGGAGCACCACCCACCATCCTGGACCACAAAGTGCTCCAGCAGATGGCAGACATGGGAGGGGATGGTGGAGCAGGAAGGAAGGTCGGTATGCAGTCTCTGGTCACCTCATGGGGCTGCCCCACCAGCCCTCATGGCTAATTCAGGACTTTTTTTTTTTTTTTCTTTTATTGGAGGGGGGAATAAACTATTATCTTGTTTAGGCCACTTTTAGTTGGAGTTTTTCTGTTTTAGGAAACCAAACTTGACCCCAACTAAGAAAATGGTTGGTAACAGAAAGAGAAGAAATGGTAGATGCAAAAATTAATCATTAGTGTCAGTTGGAGGAGTGGCCATTTGGCAAATTGGTGGCCCCCTCCAGCTGCCTGAGAGCTGCCCAGCCTCTGCCTGGGTACTCCATCTGAGGCAGATGTGGGACTCAATCTGTTTTTATTCATAAGATAATGCCTATTCTTGACTTAAGTGTTTGGAGCCTTTCCCCTTCTAAAAATTGTATTTATTTAATATTTCTTTTATTGTAGAGGAAGGGAATTGACACTAAACTGAGCACTTATGTGTCAAATGCACAATGTATTTTACATATTTTATCCTTTTAAAATCCTCATAAAAGCCTATTGAGAGAGTTGTGAACTCTGTTTTCCAAAAGAGAAACTGACTTAGTGCAGGCGACATTTACAAAGCTATTGACAGAGGTGGGATCCAGACCATAGCCTGGAGGAACTCACAGTCTATAACTTTCCATCACAAGAATGAATTTGAGGGGCTTAAAAAATCCATGTGACATCATAACCAATTGGGAAATATGGTATGCTTGTATACATGTATGCCCAATATAGTTATAAAATACGATCAATTTAACATCAAAGTTCTGCTACTAAGTTCTCTCTTTTAAAAAGTATTACAAATCATAAGCAGTTGTGTCAGCTTCATCTGATAGAATCGGTATAAATTAAATGATGATATTTTACAGTAGATACATTTCTCAAGATAATTGAATATTTTTCAAATTTAATAAAGTTAAAAGAAACATTGTATTTAAGGCAGAAATGTCCCTGAAGCAGTAAGCCAGACCCTGCATTTCATAATTGCCCATTGGAGCATGTGACTTTTGGGTGTCTGGCTTATTCATGAGTTACTGACTGCCTTTTGGGGGGGGGCGGTGAATTATCTCTTTATCACTGATCTATAGGGCAGGCTTCTGGCACTGCTTCTGTATCTCTTAACCCAATTTCCCTAAACACAGTTCAGGCTTGGAGTAGACACCCAACCCAGGCTGGGCCACTTCAATTCTTTCTCAGAAATTTGAATTGGGACTGACAGCCAGCCAGTCAGTTTCTTTAGAGATATGGGGTGACCATATTCCACCCTAGGGACTGGAACAAAGCAGAACATGCCCCATTGGCCAAAAGAAAATGGGACGAGAGTGCAGACAAAAGCAAGGAGACAGGGCGGAGCAAGATGGCGGAGGAGTAGGAGACCTGGATTTCGTCTCCTCTCAGGAATTCAGCTGGATAGGGATCAAACCATTCTGAACACCTACAAACTCAACAGGAGATCAAAGAAAAGAAGAGCAACAACTCTCTGAACAGAAAAGCGACCACTTTTTGGAAGGTAGGACGTGCGGAGAAGTGAATCCGAGGTGATATTCGGGAGGATAGACGGCGGGGGAGGGGCCTCCGTCGGCCGCTTCTGGCAAGTGATAGAGCCACGGAGCACAAAATCGGAACTTTTAAAAGTCTGCTCCGCTGAGGGACGTCACTCTGGTGGCGAAGTGGGGGGTGGAACCCTCGCGGGACAGTGTGGTCTCAGGACCCTCGGGGTCACAGAAAGACCGGGGGTGCCTGAGTGCGGCAGAGCTCCCAGGTATCGGAGCGGGGAAGCCGGCTGCAGAGACGGAGCCCAGGCGCGGGCTCTCAGCTCGGGGTTGCTATAAACCGTGATCCGCGGCACAGTCGGGCCACAGCTCCTCCAGCAGGGACCCAACAAGCGGCAGATCCGGGGAGACTCACCTTCTTCCCCCGGGAGGAGAGGTGCGGGAGTGCACCGCGGGGATCTGCTGGGTTTGGAGACTCCACCCGGGGTCAGGTGCCAGATAGAAAGGCGCGGTCACAGGCCGGGTGAGCGCGGAGTGCGGCCGGAGACCGGGAAGACGGGAGTGACTGACTGCTTTTCTCTGGGGGCTCGCTGAGGAGCGGGACCCCGAGTTCTCGGCTCCGCCAGGGCGGAGACTGGGAGGCCGCCATTTTCACTCTCCGCCTCCAAAGCTGTACGGAAAGCTTGCAGGGAACAAAAGCTCCGGAGAGCAAACCCGAGCAGATTACTTAGCCCGGACCGGCAAGGGCGGGGCAATTTTGCCTCCGGCAAAGACATTTGGGAACCACGGCAACAGGCCCCTCCCCCAGAAGATCAGCGAGAACAGCCAGCCAAGACCAAGTTTACCGATCAATGAGAACGGCAGAACTTCAGCGCTAGGGGAACACTGCACATAGAATTCATGGCTTTTTTACCATGATTCTTTAGTCTTTCAAAGTTAATTATTTTTTTTAACTGTCTTTTTTTCTTTTTTCCTTTTTTCTTTTTTTTTGAATTTTTCTTTTTCCCTTTTTCAACCAACATCTTATCAATCCCTTTTTTAAAAAAAAACATTTTTATTTTTCATTTTTAAAGTCATATTCTATCCCTTCATAGTAGTTACCCGTATTTTGGGCATATATATATAAGTTGTTCTCTCTTTAAAATCTTGAGATAGTTTCTTCTAACAGATCAAAATATACTCTAAATCTCTAGTGTATGGTTTTTTTCTACTCCCCTGCCTGATCACATTCTCTCCCTTTTTTCTTTCTTTTTTTTTTTTTTTTTTTAATCCTCTTCTTTCTTTTTTCAAACAACTTATCAAATCCTTTTATAAAATTTTTTATAATTTCCATCTTTACAGTCATATTCCATCCCTTCATCATATCAACCCTTATTTTTGTACATATATAAGTTTTTCTTTCTTTAAAATTTTGGGAGGGACTTTCTTTTAACAGACCAAAATACACCCAAAATCTAGTGTGTGGCACTGATCTATAATCCAGCCTGATCATATTTGATCACATTCTGTTTTTGTTTTGTTTTGTTTTGTTCTGCTTTTGTTTGTTTTTATCTTTATCTTTTTCTTTTTTCTTTTTTTCTTTCCTTTTCTTTTTTCTCTCTTTCCCTTTCTTTTCCCACTGTTCCAGGTCTTTTCTGATCTGTTTAGAGTATATTTTCTGGGGACGTTGTTACCCTGCTAGCATTTTGTTCTCTCATTAATCTATTCTCCTCTGCACAAAATGACAAGACGGAAAAAATCACCTCAACAAAAAGAACAAGAGGTAGTACCGACTGCCAGGGACCTACTCAATACGGACATTAGTACAATGTCAGATCTAGAGTTCAGAATCATCACTTTAAAGATACTAGCTGGGCTTGCAAAAAACATGGAAGTTATTAGAGAAGCCCTTTCTGGAGAAGTAAAAGAACTAAAATCGAACCAAGTAGAAATCAAAAAGGCTATTAATGAGGTGCAATCAAATATGGGGGCACTAACTGCTAGGATAAATGAGGCAGAAGAAAGAATCAGTGAGATAGAAGACCAAATGATGGAAAATAAAGAAGCTGAGAAAAAGAGAGATAAACAACTACTGGATCACGAGGGCAGAATTCGAGAAATAAACGATACCATAAGACGAAACAACATTAGAATAATTGGGATCCCAGAAGAAGAAGAAAGAGAGAGAGGTGCAGAAGGTATAATGGAGCAAATTATAGCAGAGAACTTCCCTAATTTGGGGAAGGAAACAGGCATCAAAATCCAGGAAGCACAGAGAACCCCTCTCAAAATCAATAAAAATAGGTCAACACCCCGACATCTAATAGTAAAACTTACGAGTCTCAGAGACAAAGAGAAAATCCTGAAAGCAGCTCGGGAGAAGAGATATGTAACCTACAATGGTAGAAACATTAGATTGGCAACAGACTTATCCACAGAGACCTGGCAGGCCAGAAAGGACTGGCAGGACATATTCAGAGCACTAAATGAGAAAAATATGCAGCCAAGAATACTATATCCAGCTAGGCTGTCATTGAAAATTGAAGGAGAGATAAAAAGCTTCCAGGACAAACAAAAACTAAAGGAATTTGCAAACACGAAACCAGCCCTACAACAAATATTGAAAGGGGTCCTCTAAGCAAAGAGAGAGCCTAAAAGCAACATAGACCAGAAAGGAACACAAACAATATACAGTAACAGTCACTTTACAGGCAATACAATGGCACTGAACTCCTATCTTTCAATAGTTACCCTGAATGTAAATGGGCTAAATGCCCCAATCAAAAGACACAGGCTATCAGATTGGATTAAAAAACAAGACCCATCGATATGCTGTCTGCAAGAGACTCATTTTAGACCCAAAGACACCCCCAGATTGAAAGTGAGGGGGTGGAAAACCATTTACCATGCTAATGGACACCAAAAGAAAGCTGGGGTGGCAATCCTTATATCAGACAAATTAGATTTTAAACCAAAGACTGTAATAAGAGATGAGGAAGAACACTATATCATACTTAAAGGGTCTATCCAACAAGAAGATTTAACAATTGTAAATATCTATGCCCCTAACATGGGAGCAGCCAATTATATAAGGCAATTAATAACAAAAGCAAAGAAACACATCGACAACAATACAATAATAGTGGGGGACTTTAACACCCCCCTCACTGAAATGGACAGATCGTCTAAGCAAAAGATCAACAAGGAAATAAAGACTTTAAATGACACACTGGACCAAATGGACTTCACAGACATATTCAGAACATTCCATCCCAAAGCAACAGAATACACATTCTTCTCTAGTGCCCATGGAACATTCTCCAGAATAGATCACATCCTAGGTCATAAATCAGGTCTCAACCGGTACCAGAAGATTGGGATCATCCCCTGCCTATTTTCAGACCACAATGCTTTGAAACTAGAACTCAATCACAAGAGGAAAGTCAGAAAGAACTCAAATACATGGAGGCTAAAGAGCATCCTACTGAAGAATGAATGGGTCAACCAGGAAATTAAAGAAGAATTAAAAAAATTCATGGAAACCAATGAAAATGAAAACACAACTATTCAAAATCTTTGGGATACAGCAAAGGCAGTCCTAAGAGGAAAGTATATAGCAATACAAGCCTTTCTCAAGAAACAAGAAAGGTCTCAAGTACACAACCTAACCCTACACCTAAAGGAGCTGGAGAAAGAACAGCAAATAAAGCCTAAACCCAGCAGGAGAAGAGAAATAATAAAGATCAGAGCAGAAATCAATGAAATAGAAACCAAAAGAACAGTAGAACAGATCAACGAAACTAGGAGCTGGTTCTTTGAAAGAATTAACAAGATTGATAAGCCCCTGGCCAGACTTATCAAAAAGAAAAGAGAAATGACCCAAATCAACAAAATCATGAATGAAAGAGGAGAAATCACAACCAACACCAAGGAAATACAAACAATTATAAGAACATATTATGAGCAACTCTATGCCAACAAATTAGATAACCTGGAAGTAATGGATGATTTCCTAGAGATGTATCAACTACCAAAACTGAACCAGGAAGAAATAGAACACCTGAACAGACCTATAACCACTAAGGAAATAGAAGCAGTCATCAAAAATCTCCCAAAACACAAAAGCCCAGGGCCAGATGGCTTCCCAGGGGAATTCTACCAAACATTTCAAGAAGAATTAATACCTATCCTTCTGAAACTGTTCCAAAAAATAGAAATGGAAGGAAAACTTCCAAACTCATTTTATGAGGCCAGCATTACCTTGATCCCAAAACCAGACAAAGACCCCATCAAAAAGGAGAATTACAGACCAATATCCCTGATGAACATGGATGCAAAAATTCTCACCAAAATACTAGCCAATAGGATCCAACAGTACATTAAAAGGATTATTCACCACGACCAAGTCGGATTTATCCCTGGGCTGCAAGGTTGGTTCAACATCCGCAAATCAATCAACGTGATACAATACATTAACAAAAGAAAAAACAAGAATCACATGATCCTCTCAATAGATGCAGAAAAAGCATTTGACAAAGTACAGCATCCTTTCTTGATCAAAACTCTTCAGAGTATAGGGATAGAGGGTACATACCTCAATATCATAAAAGCCATCTATGAAAAACCTACAGCGAATATCATTCTCAATGGGGAAAAACTGAGAGCTTTCCCCCTAAGGTCAGGAACGCGGCAGGGATGTCCACTATCACCACTGCTATTCAACATAGTATTGGAAGTCCTAGCCACAGCAATCAGACAACAAAAAGAAATCAAAGGCATCCAAATTGACAAAGAAGAAGTCAAACTCTCACTCTTTGCAGATGATATGATACTTTATGTGGAAAATCCCAAAGACTCCACCCCAAAACTGCTAGAACTCATACAGGAATTCAGTCAAGTGGCAGGATATAAAATCAATGCACAGAAGTCAGTGGCATTCCTATACACCAACAACAAGTCAGAAGAAAGAGAAATTAAGGAGTCGATCCCATTTACAATTGCACCCAAAACCATAAGATACCTAGGAATAAATCTAACCAAAGAGGCAAAGGATCTGTACTCAGAAAACTATAAAATACTCATGAAAGAAATTGAGGAAGACACAAAGAAATGGAAAAACGTTCCATGCTCATGGATTGGAAGAACAAATATTGTGAAGATGTCAATCCTACCTAGAGCAATCTACACATTCAATGCAATCCCCATCAAAATACCATCCACTTTCTTCAAAGAAATGGAACAAATAATCCTAAAATTTGTATGGAACCAGAAAAGACCCCGCATAGCCAGAGGAATGTTGAAAAAGAAAAGCAAAGCTGGCGGCATCACAATTCCAGACTTCCAGCTCTACTACAAAGCTGTCATCATCAAGACAGTATGGTACTGGCACAAAAACAGGTACATAGATCAATGGAACAGAATAGAGAGCCCAGAAATGGACCCTCAACTCTATGGTCAACTGATCTTCGACAAAGCAGGAAAGAATGTCCAATGGAAAAAAGACAGTCTCTTCAACAAATGGTGTTGGGAAAATTGGACAGCCACATGCAGAAGAATGAAACTGGACCATTTCCTTACACCACACACAAAAATAGACTCCAAATGGTTGAAAGACCTCAATGTGAGACAGGAGTCCATCAAAATCCTAAAGGAGAACACAGGCAGCAACCTCTTCGACCTCAGCCGCAGCAACTTCTTCCTAGAAACATCGCCAAAGGCAAGGGAAGCAAGGGCAAAAATGAACTATTGGGACTTCATCAAGATAAAAAGCTTTTGCAAAGCAAAGGAAACAGTCAACAAAACCAAAAGACAACTGACAGAATGGGAGAAGATATTTGCAAATGACATATCAGATAAAGGGCTAGTATCCAAAATCTATAAAGAACTCATCAAACTCAACACCCAAAGAACAAAGAATCCAATCAAGAAATGGGCAGAAGACATGAACAGACATTTTTCCAAAGAAGACATCCAAATGGCCAACAGACACATGAAAAAGTGTTCAATATCGCTCGGCATCGGGGAAATCCAAATCAAAACCTCAATGAGATACCACCTCACACCAGTCAGAATGGCTAAAATTAACAAGTCAGGAAATGACAGATGTTGGCGGGGATGTGGAGAAAGGGGAACCCTCCTACACTGTTGGTGGGAATGCAAGCTGGTGCAGCCACTCTGGAAAACAGTATGGAGGTTCCTCAAAAAGTTGAAAATAGAGCTACCATATGATCCAGCAATTGCACTACTGGGTATTTACCCCAAAGATACAAAAGTAGGGACCCGAAAGGCTACGTGCACCCCGATGTTTATAGCAGCTATGTCCACAATAGCCAAACTGTGGAAAGAGCCAAGATGTCCATCAACAGATGAATGGATAAAGAAGAGGTGGTATATATATACAATGGAATATTATGCAGCCATCAAAAGGAATAAGATCTTGCCATTTGCAACGACGTGGATGGAACTGGAGGGTATTATGCTGAGCGAAATATGTCAAACAGAGAAAGACATGTATCATATGACCTCACTGATATGAGGAATTCTTAATCTCAGGAAACAAACTGAGGGTTGCTGGAGTGGGGGGTGGGGTGGGAGGGATGGGGTGACTGGGTGATGGACACTGGGGAGGGTATGTGTTCTGGTAAGCGCTGTGAATTGTGCAGGACTGTTGAATCTCAGATCTGTACCTCTGAAACAAATAATGCAATATATGTTAAGAAAGAAAAAAAGAAGAAGAAGAATGTAGCAGGAGGGGAAGAATGAAGGGGGGGAAATCGGAGGGGGAGAAGAACCATGAGAGACGATGGACTCTGAAAAACAAACTGAGGGTTCTAGAGGGGAGGGGGTTGGGAGGATGGGTTAGCCTGGTGATGGGTATTGAGGAGGGCACGTTCTGCATGGAGCACTGGGTGTTATGCATAAACAATGAATCATGGAACACTATATCTAAAACTAATGATGTAATGTATGGGGATTAACATAATAAAAAAATTTAAAAAATAAAATGAAAAAAAAAATCAAATAAAATTTACACATGGTATATAAAAAAAAAAAAAAAAGCAAGGAGACAGAGAAACATGGATGCAGACCTTTGAGAGCTTTGCTCGTCCTCGTTTCAGGCCTCCTGAGACCTAGAAGAATTTCTCCTCTGTGGTTCCATGATATATCCCTCTTTTCTCATAATAAAAACTTTTTTGCTTAAGCTAGCTCGAATTGGTTTCACTTGATTTGCCATCAAGTGGTCTCTATAGAGAGCACACATAATATCAGTATTCTTTTCAGTACAGCAGTCTAAGCACCTGGTGTGGGGTCACAAAGAGCCCCAGCTGGAACGTGAAGTCTGGAGGAGCAAGGTGGCATTTTTTCCAGGTCACACGGTACACCCAGGATTTACCTGTCCTCTTCCTGTGCCTTGTCAGCCCCCAGCAAAGCTTTGGGAACAAGGACATAACCAATGGAAGGGTTTCTTTGCACTTCACATCTAATTCGGCATTATAGACTGCTAAATGTGGGCCAGTTTGGATGTAATGACCTGAAACTTTGTTGGAAGTTGGAGATCAAGTTGGAAGTGGGAGAGCACTTGCCACGAGTAGGGTAACCAGGCAGCAGTTGAGTGATGGAGGGGTCCCCAAGGGGAATGCAGTGCCACCTTCTGATGCTCACTGATTTGATAGCAATCACATATCATAATAGGCATTTCGTGTTTCTCCTGTTATTACCATGCATGTATAGCTGTGTTCTCACATGCATTGAAGACACATGATAGAGAAGGTTTTCCTTTTGCAAATTTGGGAATGAGATAGCATATGAACAGGGAAGCAGACCATTTCTGTTTTAAGAATGACTTCAACTTTGTTCTCTGCTTTCTATAAACCAATCAACGAATCTTTTTCTTTAAACTTTGAGACAGATAGGATTGAACATGTTTTATGATTCATGGTGTGCTTAAAATGTTAGCAGACTGCCAAAAAGCTGCAGGACACATCAAGTTTTAAAGCCTCCCCACCCCCCCAACTACCCTTATGCCGCTAGGGGTAAGACATGGGGGAGGAGATTGCTCAAATGTTTTGAGGTTCTGTAGCCAGGAGCGAGGCAGTGAAATATATTGCAATGGGAATTGGAATTAAGATGTTTCCTCGGTCATCCGTTGTAAAAAATTGATGATTATTCTGCCAGAAGTGCACATTTAAAAATCTTTCATGTATAATAAATTGCTTGTCATGAAGTGTGAAGAACTACAGGAAGTGTAAACATGTCAGTATTTCAGAGATGAATATTAATGCTGGACACAACCTTTGTTCACATGTTTAGGCAAAATGGGAGATTCTTGATTTGCTATTAGCTTAGTTTATGTGGAAAGCAATTAATGGTAATTTCTCTTATTTAAAAAAAAAAACCCTCTTTATTTCTCTTCATTTGGCTGTTGGAAGCATCCGAGGGCTACAATGATAAAAGAGTATATAATTTTGGGTTGATTTAGACTTCTTTGCATGCGGCTCGCTTTTTGCATGGTAGCACATTATTCTGCCTTAGAAAAATTTTGCAAATTTCCCATGTGTCAGAAGGGGACAAACGAAACTCCTAGTTTTTTCCTTGGGTGTGTTTGGCTGAGGCCAGGAGAAAGGGAATGGGGAGGGTCAGCTGCCTCACACATACCATCCATGTGTGCGAGAGAGTGGCCTTTAGATACCCAGATGCTCACTTCATATAACTGATGCAAGGTCTGGGTCACAAATTGGGTTGGCAGATTTATTTTCAAATTTGTTTTTCTTTTCTCCTTGTTTTTGGTACATTTCAGGAAAAGAATGTTCCATTCGGTGCCTGATTAAACATAAAATTGCTATTTTCTTAGATTGCCTATTATCAAAGGTAGGTATTAAGCTAGCTGTTTAAGGGTTTGAAATTATTCAGGTTGTATAAGCACTATGGTTTCGTGGGTATTCACGGTTCTTAAAATTAGAAGACATAAAAGGGCCCATTCTGTGGAGACTGGAACAGATCTGGGACAAGGGGAACTGGTAGGTATTCAGGGATAGACTTTTAAATTGCTAACTGTATATATATCTATCTGAAAAAAAAATAACTTTTTAAGTTAAGAATGATGTATTTTTATAGTTAAATTATACACTCAGAATCACACTGAGTATGTTAATTTTGCTCTCAGCTTAGTTCCTGCTTCCTCGTTTGGGGGAGTTCTGCTCATAGCATATGCAATATATGATTTTCCGCCAAATAGCATAAAATAAGTTTATGAACGTTGTTCCAAAGGGCAGTGAACTGCTCTGTGAAAGAAGGGTTCTACAGTTTAAGAATTTGGGCGAAATGCTTGGTTTGTGTTCTCCCAAAGTAAATTCTCACGGAAGTCTTTTAATAAACAAAAGTGTTTGACTGGGGACTTACCAAGCAAGAATACTTCTCCAGATAGTATTTATTGACGGCTCACAGAACTCTTTGGGAAATCCTGGTGGAAGGTATTTTAATTTGAT
Organism: Halichoerus grypus; assembly: GCF_964656455.1. Taxonomy (NCBI): domain Eukaryota; kingdom Metazoa; phylum Chordata; class Mammalia; order Carnivora; family Phocidae; genus Halichoerus; species Halichoerus grypus. The sequence continues at coordinate 74,492,885 of NC_135718.1, forward strand.
CTATTGTGCTGGGGCCTCTTGTAGAGTTTACCCAACTGTTGATGGAGCCATCTTGGTGATGAGCCCATTCCAATGACAGGATTCTCATGTCCCAGTAGTTAGATTGCTGTGTTAAGTTCTTCTGTTTGCTGTTGCTGTTTTCCAGCTTGTTAGGGCCTTGGGATAGGTCACTATTACTGCTCTGTAACAAAAGCCCTGACTGATACCCCAATCGCTTTAGGAATATGATTATTTTCTTTGAGCCCTTGTGCTCTTGGGACCAGGTCTCTGGGGGGCGGGGGCACTGGGTATGCTGATGGATTGCTAAGGGACTGCCTGCCCCTTGCGTGTCTGCTCACTGTTTGCTGGTTAGACTGCCAATAGTAGCCTGGATTCCTTCTCTTTGCACAAAATTCTGGCTATTGGATGTTATTAATTTAACAAATGTTTATTGAATGCCTACTTTATCCCAGATATCCTTCTTGACTCTGGGTACAGCAGGGAAAATATCAGATAGAATTTTGTTCTAATGGAGCTGATAATGGGGGCAGCAGGCAACAAACACACACATAAATAAGTAAACAGTGATGTGTGTTATGAATAGAAATAAAGTGGGGCAAGAGGGTTGAAAATCTAGAGTGACAGAATGCATGGCTATTTTAGATGGTTAACTAAATCTTCTTCCTGAGAATCTGTTCTACAGTTCAGCTTTCTAGATCTGTTTCTCTGGTGATCTGATAAGGGTAAAAAATACCAACTATGTTATTAAGCAAACTTATTAAATTATTAACTTATTAATATCATTAAACTTATTAACTTATTAAATTATTAAGCAAACTTATACAAATGATGCCATATTGGTAAATTGCATCTGAACTAGGAGGTACCACAAATAAACTCTCAGTATCTGATGGAGGTGCTGTGCTTTGGGCTTCTCTGAGTCCATGAGTCTTACAGCCAGCATATTGGTTTTGGAGACTCTGTAAGATATGCCTATTAATTTATTGTCAGAGTTATTGGCTTCTGTGGGGCAGGAGGCTTTTATGCCTGGGCAGCTCCCACACCACCCGAGTGGCTCTCTTCTCCCCGCCCTGGCGTAGCCTGCGACACCAGACTTATTGCAACATTACCCACTGGTGAAGAGAAACACCCGAGACTATGGTTTGGCAGACTCAGGTTGGTTCCTGTCACACAGCCTTCTCAGGAAACTGGTGCCGCATGTGGCTATGGCTCTCTTCTGAGACTCCATGTTTAATTTAACCTCCGAAGATCTCCTGGTGTGCATAGCAGGAGGGGTGGTCCTGATGAGCAGAAGAGGAATGAGGGGGTGAGCTGGGGGGAGGAGTGGCAAGTCCAGAGGCCCTGAAGCAGGAACAAGTTTACCATGATTGAAGAAAAGCAAGAAGACTAGTGTAACCTGAGCAAAGATTCCAGAGAACTTTCATACCCACGATTTCATTCTTGTGTCTAAACTTTTGGAGAAGTAGGTGTGGTCAGGAGAGAGCCTTCCAAAGGTAGCAGTCTCCAAGTTCCATTGAAATTACTGTTGTTGTTTTTTCTTTTTTAAAATGGTCATTCATTATTTTTTTTTTTGTAGTTTTTAATTTTATTATATTAGTCACCATACATCATTAGTTTTTGATGTAGTGATCCATGATCCATTGTTTTCGTATAACACCCAGTGCTCCATGCAGTACGTGCCCTCCTTAATACCCATCACCGGGCCAACCAATCCCCCCTCCCCCCTCCCCTCTAAAACCCTGTTTGTTTCTCAGGTCCATACTCTCTCATGGTTCATCTCTCCCTCCAATTCCCCCCCCATTTTTCCCTTCCTTCTCCTAATGTCCTCCATGTTATTCCTTATGTTCCACAAATAAGTGAAACCATATGATAATTGACTTTCTCTGCTTGACCTATTTCGCTTAGCATAATCTCCTCCAGTCCCATCCATGTTGATGTAAAAGTTGGGTATTCATCTTTTCTGATGGCTGAGTAATATTCCATTGTATATATGGACCACATCTTCTTTATCCATTCGTCTGCTGAAGGGCATCTCAGCTCTTTCCACAGTTTGGCTATTGCGGACATTGCTGCTATGAACATTGGGGTGCATATGGCCCTTCTTTTCACTACATCTGTGTCTTTGGGGTAAATACCCAGTAGTGCAATTGCTGGGTCATAGGGTAGCTCTATTTTTAAATTTTTGAGGACCCTCCACACTGTTTTCCAAAGTGGCTGTACCAACTTGCATTCCCACCAACAGTGTAAGAGGGTTCCCCTTTCTCCACAACCTCTCCAACATTTGTTGTTTCTTTCCCTGTCCATTTTGGCCATTCTAACTGGTGTAAGGTGGTATCTCAGTGCGTTTTTGATTTGGATTTCCCTGATGGCTAATGATGATGAACATTTTTTCATGTGTCTGTTAGCCATTTGTATGTCTTCTTCAGAGAAGTGTCTGTTCATATCTTCTGCCCACTTTTTGACTTGATTATTTGTTTTTTGGGTGTTGAGTTTGAGAAGTTCTTTATAGATTTTGGATACCAGCCCTTTATCTGTAGTATCATTTGCAAATATCTTCTCCCATTCTGTGGGTTGCCTCTTTGTTTTGTTGACTGTTTCCTTTGCTGTGCAGAAGCTTTTTATCTTGATGAAGTCCCAAAAGTTCATTTTTGCTTTTGTTTCACTAGCCTTTGGAGATGTATCTTGAAAGAAGTTGCTGTGGCCGATGTCAAAGAGGTTACTGCCTATGTTCTCCTCTAGGATTTTGATGGATTCCTGTCTCACATTGAGGTCTTTCATCCACTTTGAGTTTATTTTTGTGAGTGGTGTTAGAGAATGGTTGAGTTTCATTCTTCTGCATGTGGCTGTCCAATTTTCCCAGCACCATTTATTGAAGAGACTGTCTTTTTTCCATTGCATGTTTTTTCCTGCTTTGTCAAAGATTACTTGACCATAGAGTTGAGGGTCCATATCTGGGTTCTCTATTCTGTTCCATTGGTCTGTATGTCTGTTTTTGTGCCAGTACCATGCTGTCTTGGTGATCACTGATTTGTAATATAGCTTGAAATCGGGCAACGTGATGCCCCCAGCTTTGTTGTTCTTTTTCAACATCTCCTTGGCGATTCGGGGTCTTTTCTGATTCCATACAAATTTTAGGATTGTTTGTTCCAGCACTTTGAAAAATGTCATTGGAATTTTGATCGGGATGGCATTGAAGGTATAGATTGCTCTGGGTAGCATAGACATGTTAACAATGTTTATTCTTCCAATCCATGAGCATGGGATATTTTTCCATCTTTTTGTGTCTTCTTCAATTTCTTTCATGAGTGTTTTGTAGTTCCTAGAGTATAGATCCTTCACCTCTTTGGTTAGGTTTATTCCGAGGTATCTTATGGTTTTTGGTGCTATTGTAAATGGAATCGTTTCTTTAATTTCTCTTTCTACAGTTGCGTTATTAGTGTATAAGAAAGCAACTGAATTCTGTGCATTGATTTTGTATCCTTTCACATTACTGAATTGCTGGATGAGTTCTAGTAATTTGGGGGTGGAGTCTTTTGGGTTTTCCACATAAAGTGTCATGTCGTCTGCGAAAAGAGAGAGTTTGACTTCTTCTTTGCCAATTTGAATACCTTTTATTTCTTTTTGTTGTCTGATTGCTATTGCTAGGACTTCTAGTACTATGTTGAACAACAGTGGTGAGAGTGGGCACCCTTGACGTGTTCCTGATCTTAAGGGGAAGGCTCTCAGCTTTTCCCCATTGAGGATGATATTTGCTGTGGGTTTTTCATAGATGGATTTTATGAGCTTGAGGAATGTTCCCTCTATCCCTATACTCTGGAGAGTTTTAATCAGGAAAAGATGTTGTATTTTGTCAAACACTTTTTCTGCATCAATTGAGAGGACCATATTCTTCTCCCTCCTCTTATTAATGTGTTCTATCACATTGATTGATGTGCGAATGTTGAACCACCCTTGCATCCCGGGGATAAATCCCACTTGGTTGTGGTGGATGATCCTTTTAATGTTGTTGGATCCTATTAGCTAGGATTTTGTTGAGGATTTTGGAATCCATATTCATCAGGGATATCGGTCTGAAATTCTCCTTTTTGATGGGGTCTTTGCCTGGTTTGGGTATTAAGGTAATGCTGGCCTCATAGAATGAGTTTGGAAGTTTTCCTTCTGTTTCTATTTTTTGAAACAGCTTCAGTAGAATAGGTATTATTTCTTCTTTGAATGTTTGGTAGAATTCCCCAGGGAATCCATCAGGCCCTGGACTCCCGTTTTTTGGGAGGTTTTTGATCACTGCTTCAATCTCGTTACTGGTTATTGGTCTATTCAGGTTGTCAGTTTCTTCCTGTCTCAGTCTTGGCAGCTTATAGGTTTCCAGGAAGGCCTCCATTTCATCCAGATTGCTCAGGTTATTGGCATATAGTTGTTGATAATAATTTCTAATAATTGTTTCTATTTCCTTGGTGTTAGTCGTGATCTCTCCCCTTTCATTCATAATTTTATTAATTTGGGTCCTTTCTCTTTTCTTTTGGATAAGTCTGGCCAGTGGTTTATCAATCTTATTAATTCTTTCAAAGAACCAACTTCTAGTTTCGTTGATCTGATCTACTGTGTATCTGGTTTCTAATTCATTGATTTCTGCTCTAATTTTAATTATTTCTCTTCTAATGTGTGGCTTAGGCATCGTTTGTTGCTTTTTCTCTAGTTCTTTAAGGTGTAGAGTTAGTTGGTGAATTCGCGATTTTTCTATTTTTTTGAGTGAGGCTTGGATGGCTATGTATTTCCCCCTTAGGACCACCTTTGCAGTATCCCGTAGGTTTTGGACTGATGTGTTTTCGTTCTCATTGATTTGCATGAATTGTTTAAGAAGTTCTTTGATTTCTTGGTTGACCCAAACATTCTTGAGCAGAGTGGTCTTTAGCTTCCAAGTGTTTGAATTTCGGCCAAATTTTTTCTTGTGATTGAGTTCCAGTTTTAGAGCATTGTGGTCTGAGAATATGCAGGGAATAATCTCAATCTTTTGGTATCGGTTGAGACCTGATTTGTGGCCCAGTATGTGGTCTATTCTGGAGAAAGTTCCATGTGCGCTCGAGAAGAGTAAGTATCCTGTTGTTTTAGGATGGAATGTTCTGTAAATATCTACGAGGTCCATCTGGTCCAATGTATCATTCAAAGCTCTTGTTTCCTTGTTGATTTTCTGCTTAGATGATCTGTCCATTGCTGAGAGTGGAGTATTGAGGTCTCCTACAATTAACATATTGTTATCAATATGACTCTTTATTTTGGTTAACAGTTGGCTTATGTATATGGCTGCTCCCATGTTGGGGGCATAGATATTTACAATTGTTAGATCTTCTTGTTGGATAGACCCTTGATATAGTGTCCTTCTGTGTCTTTTATTACAGACTTTAGTTTAATTTGTCTGATATAAGAATTGCTACCCCAGCTTTCTTTTGAGGTCCGCTGGCATGGAAGATGGATCTCCATCCCTTCACTTTCAGTCTGGATGTATCTTTAGGTTCAAAATGAGTCTCTTGTAGACAGCATATGGATGGGTCCTGTCTTTTTATCCTATCTGCAACCCTGTGCCATTTTATGGGAGCATTTAGGCCATTCATGTTGAGAGTGATTATTGAAAGATATGAATTAATTGTCATCAGGTTGCCCGTGAAGACGTTGTTTTTACAGATTGTCCCTGTAAATTTCTGTTGTAGATCACTCTTGGGGTCTTTCTCCTTTTATAGAACCCCCCTTAATATTTCTTGCAGGGCCGGCTTAGTGGTCACATATTCTTTCAGTTTCTGCTGGTCGTGGAAGCTCTGCATCTCTCCATCCATTCTAAATGAAAGCCTTGCCGGATAAAGTATTCTTGGCTGCATGTTCTTCTCATTTAGTACCCTGACTATGTCTTGCTGGGCCTTTCTGGCTTGCCAGGTCTCTGTGGATAGGTCTGACGTTATTCTGATGTTCCTCCCTCTGTACGTAAGGAATCTCTTCCCCCTAACTGCCCTTAAGATGGTTTCCTTGGTTCTAAGATTTGCAAGTTTTACTATTACATGCCGGGGTGTTGGCCTGTTTTCCTTGATCTTGGGAGGGGTTCTCTCTGCCTCTAGGACGTGAATGTTTGTTTCATTCCCCAGATTAGGGAAGTTCTCAGCTACGATTTGCTCAAATACATCTTCTAGCCCTCTCTCTCTCTCCACTCCCTCCGGATTCCAATTATTCTGACATTGGAACACCTCATGGTGTCACTTATTTCTCTGATTCTATTTTCATGGATTCTGAGTTGTTTTTCCCTGGCCTCCTCTTTTCCCTTTTTATCTCTTATACTGTCTTCCAGGTCGCTTATTCTCTCTTCTGCCTCAGTTACCCTAGCTGTTAGATTATCTAGATTGGATTGGATCTCATTGATAGCATTTTTAAGTTCTGCCAATTCAGCTTTCATTTCTGCCCTTAGAGACTCTATGTTGCCATTAATTGATTTCTCCATTCTAGCCATTGTCTTCACAATTGCTAGCCTGAATTCCATCTCCGACATCTTGGTTATGTCTGCATCCATTTGTAAATCTGCAGCATAAGTCATGATCTCTGAGTCTTTTCTGTTTTGGGGGCTCCTCCTCCTAGTCATTCTGTTGATGGGTGTTTGAGGGAATGTATAGAGTCGAAATTATTGACCAGAACCCAAGCAAGATGTACCTGTTTTCTTGGGACCTTAGGGTTGCTGGCCTCTTGTTTTCCCAGCCTGTCTTCTGCGGGAGGGGCCTGCCACGCTGTTACTCAGGCAATCCTGTTTGGGCGGAGTTGCCCTGCGCCCCTGTGGCGGGGAATGGGCTCAGTGGGAATCAGCCTTTGGGGCTTTTGTTCTCTGGCGCCTTTCCCTGGCGGCTTTCCGCGTCTCTTCCGCGAGTCAGAGCAGAAGAGACCATTTCCAACCCTCTGCCTCAGAGCAGAGAGACCTCAGTCTGTTCTTCAGTGAGCTCTCCAGGCCACACCATCTCCGTTTCTGTCCGTGCTGCTATAAACTGCAGTGTCCTGGGTTGTGCGCCCCTCCGCAGTGCTCCCAGTCCTGCCTCCAGGTTGGGGCACGTCTCTGCCCTTTGTGCTTCTAAAACCTCCAGCCGCTCCCAATTCGCGCGCGACTCCACCGCTTGGGGTTTCCACCCCCGGGGGTTGCAGTTCACCGGCAGGACCCTGGCGCACCGGGTTTCTGTCTCGGAGGCCGCAGTTCACATGCGGGCGACCGTCGCTCTGGTTTCTGTCTGGGGGTGCTGTAGTTCGCGTGCGTGCGACCCCACCGGTCTGGTCCTCCACCCCGGGGGCTGCCCTAAAGTCCTTTCCCGACGCTACCGGTCTGTGAGTCTGTGCCCCGTCTGCAGCCCGCGAGGCTGTCACTCACCGGCGGTGTAGGATCCCCACGTCCAGGCACCCTCCCGCTGCTGTTTATCCTCCGATATCTGCCCGCAGGATCACGGCTCTCCGCTACGTACCTCAAAACCAACTGCCTGCGATATTCTGTTTGTAGAGATCCAGATCTTCTTACATCTCAGGCTGGTTTCGTGGGTGCTCAGAGTGGTCTGGTAGATATCCAGCTCAATTCCGGGGACCAGTTGAAATAGAGTCCCCTACTCCTCCGCCATCTTTCCCCTCCTGTGGCCTAAAATGGTCATTCATTATTAAAAAAATGTAGTTTTATGTTTAGAAGCAACTAAACTGCAATTTATCTTTTATAATGTATACACCTGCTTTCGTGTGCTTTTGTGGTAAATATCACATTCCCTTATAGCTACACATTTTTCCCCAATCTGGGGGAAAATTGGATTACCTTCTCTTTCTGCAACTTTCCCCTCTTCCCTGTGTGTTTTATCTAACTGGCACAAGCCCAGGTAAGATAAGCATTATTGTCTACAGTTTTCAGATGCAAAAGTTAATGACACAACTGATAGCATCAGACAGTAGAGCAGAGATGTGAACATAGATCTTTTGACAATTTTTCTACTGCCCCCCTGGTGGTTGGATTTTTGACTAATGGGGTTTGTATCTGGCTGGTTTGCTCTTTTCCTGTAGTCTGTAGGTGAATTTCTTGGCTTTGAAGCTTCCTGAGGTTCCCCTCTGCCTCCCAAAGAGCCAGTTCCTGCTCTGAATCTCCTGTTTGGACCCCTAACCACTATCTGCCTTGCTCTGGCTGTTTCTAGTTATGGCCTCAGCTGTTCCACTCTTACTACCATTTTCCACACCATGACAGTTGGTAAGCTCTCATCAGCATGGATTACCCTCTTCTGATGCTTTATCAGTCAGCCATTGGTGGAATTCTTTGAGCTGGTGTATTCCAACAGAAGGTATATTTCTAGGCAACAGAGGGAGAGATTTGGTGGTCTTCCCACTTTCACATTCCAAATTTGATCTTTTGATGTGCATTTCTAGAAGAACTCTTAAGAAACTAAGGTTGCTACAAGTAATGGGGTTTGGCTAGAAGAACTGCAATCTGGCTGCGGGTTCAGAGGTTTCTGGGCAACAACAGTGGGAGGTAGAGGGCTGTTGCAGAGGGGAGACTGTGGCCAACTGAGAGAAGGAACAGCGGCTCCACCACATGAAAGCCAGATGCAGACTGCAGCCAGGAGGCAGCAACTACGGAAGATGGAGGACTATCCAGACTTGAAAATGGAGTAAGAAGCCGGGCAGAAGGGAGGATGACAGAAGAATTAAAGATGGAAGATGGAAGCTTTTATGGAAGGGCCATCTAACAGAAATACAATGCAAGCCATGAATAGGAGCCACATGTGTGTTTAAATTTTTCAGTAGCCACATTATAAATAAGTAAAAAGAAAGATGTGAAACTAATTTTAACAATGTATATGTTGTATTTGATTTATTTATTTTTTTAGTATAGGTGCAAATTAGGTTTTATTTTTTTATTTTAAAATCAATTAACATAGAGTGTATTATTAGTTTTGGAGGTAGAGTTTAGTGATTCACCAGTTGCGCGTAACACCCAGAGTTCATTACATCATGTGCCCTCCTTAATGCCCATCACCCAGTTACCACATTCCCCCACCCACCTCCCCTCCAACAACCCTCAGTTTGTTTCCTATAGTTAAAGAGTCTCTTATGGTTTGTCTCCCTGTCTGATTTTGTCTTATTTTTTTTTTCCCTTCCTTCCCCTATGTTCATCTGTTTTGTTTATTAAATTCCACATATGAGTGAAATCATATAGTATTTGTCTTTCTCTGACTAACTTATTTTGCTCAGCATAATACCCTCTGGTTCCATCCATATTGTTATAAATGGTAAGATTTCATTCTTTTTTGATGGCTGAGTAATATTCCGTGTGTGTGTGTGTGTGTGTGTGTGTGTGTGTGTGTACACACACCACATCTTCTTTATCTACTCATTTGTCAGTGGACATCTGGGCTTTTTCCATAGTTTGGCTATTGTGGACATTGCTGCTATAAACACTGGGCTGCATGTGTCCCTTGGAATCACTATGTTTGTATCCTTTGGATAAATACCTAGTAGTGCAATTTCTGGGTCGTAGGGTACCTCTATTTTTAACTTTTTGAGAAATCTCCATACTGTTTTCCATAGTGGCTGTACCAGTTTGCATTCCCACCAGATAAAGGGCTAGTATCCAAAAATCTATAAAGAGCTTATCAAACTCAACATCCAAAAGACAATCTAGTCAAGAAATGGGCAGAAGACATGAACAGACATTTCTCCAAAGAAGACATACAAATGGCCAACAGAACACATGAAAAAATGCTCAACATCACTTAGCATCAGGGAAATACAAATCAAAACCACAATGAGATACCACCTCACACCTGTTAGAATGGCTAAAATTAACAAGTGAGGAAACAACAGATGTTGGTGAGGATGCAGAGAAAGGGGAACCCTCTTACACTGTTGGTGGGAATGCAAACAATATGTATATATTTTTAAAAATCTTTATTTTTTTTTAAGTGATCTCTATGCCCAATGTGGGGCTCAGACTCACAATCCCGAGATCAAGAGTTGCATGCTCTTCCAACTGAGCCAGCCAGTTGCCCCAACAATATATTTTATTTAACTCAGTTATATCCAAAATATTCTGATGACACTATGTGACCAACATAAAACATTACTAATGAGATACTTTCTCTTTTTCATACCACATCTTCAAAATCTAGAGAGTATTTTATACTTACAGCACATTTCAGTGAGAACTAGCTCATAGTTCATGTGGATAGTGCTATCAGATCAGACAGGGCAGGTCCAAGATAATGCCAGCAGAGACAGTGAAGCAGAGATGGATGGGCAGGGTAAATCAGGGAGGGAGGCTGGGTGCTTGGAGGCACAGACAAACCCCTATTGGCAGTTGGACTCTTGATAAGGTGACATCTTGAGGCGTCATTTTTCAACTAGGACTTTAACTTTTCTAATTTATTATGTAAAAATTATAATAATTTTATTTATATTATTTAAAATCTATTCTAAAAATGTATTATTATAAACTTTTTAATGGGTTTGGGTAGAAATTGTAGACTATCTGAGTTGGAAATTTTCTTGGAGACAAGATGCTGAATTTCAAGGATTGAAATTTGTTTCCAGCTCCTGAATGAACTGTGACCAATTGGTTGAAGCTGCCCAGAGCACTGTGTTGAGTAGGGTTCTGAAGTTATGTCTTGTCTCAGTAGGAAAGAGCACTATGATTATCTGCCAGGGAGGTGGCATATATTTGCCATCCCTGATATGGTAAAAAGATCTCCAGGTTCTGGAGACCTTGGGGAATGCTTCATGAATTGTTGAACATTACTGAGCTCAGTTTTCTTCATTTGTAAAATAGGAATAATTGTCAGTGCTATTTAGGATATCAATAAATGCTGGTTTCCTTCTCAGTTTCTGTTTTTTTTTTTTTTTTAATATTTATTTATTTGACAGAGAGAGATAGCGAGAGCAGGAACACAAGCAGGGGGAGTGGGAGAGGGAGAAGCAGGCTTCCCGCTGAGCAGGGAGCCCGATGCGGGGCTCAATCCCAGGACCCCGGGATCACGACCTGAGCCGAAGGCAGACGCTTAACGACTGAGCCACCCAGGCGCCCCCTCAGTTTCTGTTTTATTATTTAATCAATATTGGTTGAGGGACCAGTTTGTACTCGGTATTGTTCTGTTAATCTGGGGATTATGATATGCCAAACCCTGTCCTTAGCTGTAAGGATCCAGGTTAAAAAAGTTATGACATATTAAATAGTGAATAGTCCACTGTAATATATATTTACATGCCTTATTATGGTTCAGAATGTGTGTTATTACTGTTGAAAGAAAAGGAGAGTCAGGGAAAGCTTTGTGAAGGATGCAGATCTTGCATTGAACAGATACGTAATCATTGATGACATTCACAAGAAATAGACTATTTTAAAGGGCACAGACTGAGAACTGTCCAATTAATTCCCAAAGTGAACTCTTAAGCCTTTCAATTCAAACCCTGCCAATTGATGATCACATTTTGGAGATGTGGCTTATGTTGTTAGTGGATTTAATACAGTATTTTACAGTCTGTTGTGGATATCATAGTGTCTTGTTTCATAAAGTTGTTAATGGTCAAAAGTCAAAACAGGAACTTTTTATTGTGTCCTAAATTTATGGATGTTGTGCAAGGGCTGAGGATTGGTTTCAATAGCAATTGTCTCCTCTGATTATCTCCTCTCGTGGAGATTCCTTGGAAGGGGAGAGACTTGTACCAGAGCAGTGGTTGAGCCATTTCGCATTTCACCTGCTTCAATGCTTTCGTCTTTAATTCCAAATCATTTTATTTCCTGCGGCCAAAACGAGTCTTTGAACTTTGCAGTCTTTAATCAGAAGATTCATTATTCCAGAAACATGCCTAGTTTTATGATTAAAATAAGTCAGGCTGCACAATTTCATTTTTCCTGTACGAACCCAGCAGCAGGCAGTAAGGAATCTGTCAAAGGTTTGCTTTTAACAAATATGGAGGCCAGCTACTTGGAGCCCTGAAGCTGTTGGAGAGAGTCCAGACTTAATGGATTTATGCATTAAACTTTCTTTCTTTCCTTTTTTTTTTTTTTTTTAAGTACAGAGGGGTTTTAGGGGAAACTTTGGAATTCTGCTTTTCTAAAGGCTCCTCTCCCTCGATCAGTTGTTTTCTACTTAGAGTTTCATAATCCAACACCTGTATTTACTTTGTGATGTGCTTCTTATTTTTCTGTTCCTTTCTCTTCTTATAGGTTCGCTGAAAAATGAAATGGATTTCACAATCACTGAAGGGTTGTGGGCTGTAGTCTGAAGTCTGGGTCTTGTCTAGATGTAAGGGCTTTCAAAGGATATGCAGTCCTTGTCCTTAGGAGGAAACTGGGTCAAAATTTACCACTAGTTGGCAGCAAAGGAGCATCATAGCTTCTCACCCGTAAAGGTAGGGGTTTAGATAGGGCCTGAGAAGGAAAATCAAGATAGGATTGTTGCTTGGTCCAAAGTCTCAAACCTTTGGCAGTGCTATAGATTTCAGTTTTCAAAAGGTCAGGAAGAATTTCTGCTGAAGGTACCTGTTTCAGATTACATCATGCAATGTATTATTAAGCATATTTTAGAACTGTTTCTTCAATTAGCTGATTTTTATGACCTATCGCTAAGGGGAAAAAATCACCTAACACAATGGTATATATAGTGTGATCCTGTTTTGTGGAAGATAAACATATATGTATAGAACAATATTTGTATTGTGTATATATGCGTATATGTATGTGTACATATATATGTGTACATATATGTATACATATGAGATTGATGGGATGTAAATTTTATTATTGCCTTATTCTTTTTCTAATGAGAAAAGTTATTATTATTAAAATACAGATATTTACCATGTTACTCTAACTCCACAAACTAGTCCCAAGTTCTTAGTGCCGTGTGACATTCTGTGGAGAATACAGAAGGGGCCTAATTTGTGTAGATGGTGCCATATTCTGCCTTCAAGAGAGCATGCAGCAAGCACAGGGAATAGAACGAAGTTGTAGTCCTGGTTTGAAATGTGACTGGTTTTGACTTGTGCAAAATACCTCCCCCCTCCTCCCCCGACCTTGCTTAGCATTAGTGAGAAATTGGCCCTTTCCTATCCTGTCCCCTGGTGCTCACCAGCAGAAAGGCTGTCAGCGCTTGGGCATTTTATCTTTAGTCACAGACTTAAGTGAAACTAAGTGACACATGTGGGGTCAAATCTTGACCGTGGCTCATTAGCATCTTGTACCACCAATGGATTTAATAGCTCATGTGAAATTTATGAGTTGGTGGGAACACTCTGTGTACAAACTAGCACAGCTTGCTGATCTTCATTCTTGATTCAGTGTTAGACTTTGGGAAGGCTGTGCAGTGGAACCACTCAATTCAAAATAGCAAGGAGTTTGGCAAGGTTATTATAATCTACAAACTAGACTTAGTTGAATTTTAACAGACCTAATCTGTTTTTCCTCTAGTTTTTATATGCAACATCTTATCACATTAGCTTCAGATGATTGGCACAGCAAGCAGCTGCTAATATATTCATGTCGTATCACTATCTATTTAGAGAGTCTTTAACATACAGCTGTTTGACACAATACAAGTCAGCACCCCTATTGAAACTATGAGACTGTGACTTCACGGTATCTATCCAGGGAATCGTTCACACTATGTTCTTGATGTAATGTGCCATATTGGTTCCTTGGGTGTAGTTAGGGCTTATTTTGCCAATTTGTATGTAGGAATCACATAACATCCTGGTCCAGGTGAGCACAGTAATAACAAATACTAATGATTCCCAGGCACTTTGCTGAGTGCAAGCAGTCAATGGATGTGCTTTAGGAAAGCAGCAATGTGTGGAACTGGAATGATCTGCACCTTGTCCCTGGCTGCCTTGGGACATACAGAGGTGACTCAGCTCTCAGCCCCGTGTTCCCATGGTGTGACAGATCTCCATATAATTGATGGTAGTGCATGCCATCACTCTTTTGTGTTTGGACTAAGTGGCACCTGCTTTCTCAAGCATAAAGACCTTGGCGTCTTTATGGCCATGCCTGGTAGCAAACTTTGCATAGACTTGAACTCCCTTTAAGAAGCTGTTGGCATTTCTCCCTGTCCTGTGTGTGAGGCCCTGCTCTGGAGAGGAAGTCTGAGCTCTGGGCTGAGACCTCTTGCCAGCACCCACCAGCAGGCTTCGCTTCAGCAATTTCCAGCATTTCTACTGCCTCGACTTAACTAATGATGTATTTATTCAATTTTTACTTTTGGGAGTTTATAGCAAAAGCACACTTTATCCAGTCATAAAATATAAATGAGAATACACATGTTAGCATCAGAGAAATATAATATAAAGTAGGAATTATAATTACAAGGAGTATTTTCTCTCCCAGAAATTTCTAACCTTTTCAGTTTTGAACCACTTTGGAGTCTAATAATAGCTAGAGAACTTCTTGCCAAAAAAAAAAAAAACAAAAAACCACACACAGCAATTGTTGCCAATAATTCTACAATTTCAAGTCTTCTTGCATTCTCTGAAGTCCAAGCATGAACCAGTAGAGGTACACTGGACCCACATTAAGACCCTTGCTTAAGACTTGCTTTGTTTGTAGGATATTAGCTGAGATAAGGAGACTTGTCATAGGGAATACATGTCCTACGGCAACATTCGTCAGCATGTGGGCTTCCTGGTGCTAAGGAGGACTGAACCTTCATGCTAAGGAATATATGCAGTGACCCAGACCCAGATCCAAGGTGAATACATGTTATTTCCTGAATTTTGGGGGGCAGATATCTTAACAATTGGGCTTGGTGATTTATTTGCTGAATTGAGACAGTGGTGCTTCACTGATGAACCCCAACAGAGGCGATGAGTGGCCATAAAGAACTAAATACACAGTATTGTAGCCTTTCCTCCCCTTTTTCTTTTTCTTTTTTTTTTAAAAAGATTTTATTTATTTGACAGAGAGAGAGTGAGAGAGGGAATACAAGCAGGGGGAGTGGGAGAGGGAGAAGCAGGCTTCCTGCTGAGCAGGGAGCCCGATGTGGGGCTCGATTCCAGGATCCTGGGATCATGACCCGAGCCAAAGGCAGACATTTAACCGCTTAATGACTGAGCCACCAGGCGCCTCCTTACCCTGTTTCTTAATACACCATAGACCCAGCTTTCTCTTTCTCCGTGATTACTGATTTCCCTAAGTCGTCTGAAAGACATTTTAATTGCAACTCTTCCAAAATACATCCTCTCCTTTAGGAGGCAAAACTTTTACTTCCTCTTCTCTCCTCATCCCCACATATTGTAAAACAGGCATAAAGTAACAGGTATTGGGGTGGCAGAAGGATCACTGGCTTTCACGCCAGACAGAATTAGTTTTAAAACCCGACCTCACCACGTAGTGGCTGTGTGTGACCTTGGTCAATGTCATGGAACAACTCTGAACCTCATGAAGTAACATATGTGAACATGTATGTAGTTAGTGTCCGATACATACTAGCTTTCCAGCCTTCCTAGTCTTTCCAAACCCTTCTGCTTTGAAGGCTTAGGGCGGTTCACCAATGTCAAGGGAAAAGGATTGAGGAATTCATTTGTTCGTCTGTTCACTCATTAATTTGTTCCTTCAATTCTGTAAACAGGCTTTGAGATTTTACAGGTGTTAGATACTAAACAGAAGGGAGTAAGTTATGGTCTCTGTTCGCAAAGGAATTATAGCCTGGGGACATATTCACAAGCGACTAACCCTAGTTGGCACATGATTAATTCCCTAAATTCCCCCGAGTTGGATCTGCTAACTAAGCTCTTTCCCTCTGGGAAGGTCCTTACTCCATTTTAATAGCTAGGGTTTAAGGCAAAAGGAACAGGGGGACTTTCAAATTGTATTCCAGTCCTACCACATGCAGTGGGAAGAGGAATTGACAGACCCACAGTGATCAGATGGAAGGCTCAAGAGGAAAAGATGGCCCATGTTCTGCCCAGTAGTCTGATCGATGACTGAAACAGCTAATCAAGAAAAAAATTCAAATTATTAGTTCAGTCTAATCACTTATGGATCTAAATAATGGGTAAGTTGAGTTTGCATTTAGTCTTAAAGCCTACTTCATATAAAAGTGCAAGCCTGTGGTGAGAAATACAAAATATGTAAATAGTAACCATTAATGTCTTTGGTTCTCAAAATTCTTGTGTGGATGGCTCCCTGGTAAGCATTTAGATACAAGTGGAGGAACATTAATTTGGCCCTCAGGGTTTGCCTTTTAGTCTATGTTAGCTTCGCTAGGCATTTAACTTCAAAGAAATTATATATGTTCCAGGGAGAGTAGAGTACATTATTTTTAAAGAATTTAGTTGCTACTCTGTATATTTTTTTTCTTAAAAAAGGCTCACAAGTAATAGTTTTTTATTTTAAATGTTAATAAACTCAATTCCTATTCCTTGCATTTGAAATGAGAAAATTATAAAAACCCTTGAGTTGCCCCAGAGAACGTGAAGTTTAAAATGTCAATGGAAATTAATGGAGATGGTTTGATTTTTAATTGTGGTAAAGTAAAAACATCTGGTATCTCAAAAAAAAAAAAAAAATTAGAGTAAAAAGCCCTCTAGATTTTGGGGTTTAGAAGCTCTTAGAGAAATTGTGACTATTGATGAGAACTTTACTAATTTTTTGAAACTTTCTGAAATAGAGTACAAGAATCAACATCGTTCCCCCCCCCCCCCCGCAATATTCTCCCTATAGAGAGGAAGCTTGTAATGTCAAGGAAATCTATGCATGTGAACCATAATATGGTTATAACATCATCAGATTTTCATTATTGAATGTAGTAAGGAGGCAATAAGAAGGAAAATTAACGTTTAAGAATTTGACCATTTTTGAGCTCTGGAAAAAAAAATGTATACCAGTTCCTCCTTACAGTTTAGTCCTTTTCTCTACTAGAGTATACAATTTCTTTTTCTTCAATGGCTATCCTTTAGGGCGAAGTCTCAAAGCTCAGTTTATGGGAATTTTTTTCTCACTAATGTTCGATGGAGTTCTCATGATGCTCCTCTCCAGGATTTCTTTTCTTCCTGAGATAATAGAGTAATTTACTATCTAGGAAAACACATCATTTTTTGTTGAGAAAAGGACAGAATTTCTATAATTGGCAAGGGAAAGCAATTTAAAATTCTAAGGTTTTTCCTGATGAGGCCAATTTAAAGGGAGGGAATTTATACTAAATGCAAATAGTTGGCATTGCCAGTAAACATGATAGATCTCTCCTGTTATTGCTGTTGCTGCTGTTTGAACAGAAGTTATTCTGGTCACTATCCATCTTCCCTGTTTAGCAAAAAGTATCCAGTATCTATGTAGTAAGATTTGAAGCACCCCACTGGAGAAAGTAGTTTGGGGCTAGGTAATTTTGGCCTCATGGGGAGGCTGACAGATTCATAGTAACTCCAACCAAAAGTACTCCTATGAGGCTAAAAGATTTTTATAAATCTATACAGATCTTTCTTGACTTATGGTAGGGTTACATCTCAAGAAACTCATTGTACGGGGCTCCTGGGTGGCTCAGTCTGTTAAGCGTCCACCTTCAGCTCAGGTCATGATCTCAGGATCCTGGGATCGAGCCCCTGCTCCGCGGGAAGACTGCTTCTCTCTCTCCCACTACCCCTGCTTGTGTCCCCTCTCTCGCTGGGTCTCTCTGTCAAATAAATAAATAAAATCTTAAAAAAAAAAAAAAAAAAGAAACCCATTGTAAGTTCGAAGTATCATAAATCGAGAATGCATTTAATACATCTAACCTACCAAACGCTGTAGATTAGCCTAGCCTACCTTAAATGTACTCAGAACACTTACATTAGCCTACAGTTGGGCAAAATCATCTAACAGGAAGTGTTTTTGTTTAAAAATTTATTTAGAGAGAGAGAGTGCGAGCCGAGGGAGGGGGAGAGGGAGAAAGAGAACATCAAGCAGACTCCCTGCCGAGTGTGGAGCCCAACCCCAGGCTTGATCCCACAACCCTGAGCTGAAATCGAGAGATGCTCAACCAACTGAACCACCCAGGCACTCTCAGAAAGTGCATTTTAATAAAGTGTTAATTATTTCATGTAATTTATTGAATATTGTACTGAAAGGGAAAAACAGAACGGCCATGTGGGTGCAGAATGGTGGTATGTGTATCGGTTGTCACCCTTGTGATTTATGGCGGCCTAGGAGCTGTGCGGGCTGCCACTGCCCAGCATCACGGGACAGCATCGTACCAACATATCTCGTGTTAAGTGTTCCTGCCACAAAGCAAACAAACAAACAAACAAAGGGCCACAAGGAAACTTGGGGAGCTGCTGCGATATGTCTGTTACCTTGATTATGATGATGGCATCCTGGGCATTTGCATTATGTCCAAGGTCATCAAATTGTACACATTAAATATGTGCAGTTCTTTTATATCAATTGTAAACTCAATAAGGCTGTTAAAATGTTAAGTAAGAGAAGTAAGGTACTACTACTAACAGCAACGGCAGCACTAGTAAAGAAAAGAAAATTGAGAATATAAATGGCATCCTCCAACACACTCCAAAGATGAAAATCAATGTAATTCAATGGGACCAAGGGAAAAAAAAGCCACCAATACTCATTTTCGAGAAGGAACTATATCTGTTTGTAAAATCTCTCTGGAGAGTACTTGGGGTGAAAGAGGGGACCCCTGGGTGTGTGTAGTGTTGATCAGCACATGGGTCTGGGAGGCTGCTCTTTCAAGGCTTCAGGAAGGAAGGATGAGTGATGGAAGAGAAAGACAAAGTTGGTGGATATGGAGCCAGAGAGATGGCTGGTTCCATCCCTTCCTGCGAATGTACATTATCAGTACATCCAAAACATTTCTTGTGGAGCTGGTGACGGTGAGCGCCAGCACCAGATGTGCATGGCACAGAGGGGAGGGGCAGAGAGAAGAAGGGGAACTCGTGGACTTCGATTGGAACTCTTGGTGAGTGGCTTTGAGTGGTCACCGGCCAAGGAATTGAATTCAGGTTACCTCAAGGGCAGCTAACATCTCTGGCTTACACAACGAACCCAACTCATGTCTAGCCCCGAAAGACCAGCTTCCACTTCTGCCAGGAGCATCACAATAGTTCATGGTTTTCTTCTCTTGCTTCGGATCCAGCCAGTGCTTGAGCCCTGGCAAGTTTCTTATTCAACCATCAGCAGAAGTTATACATAATATGCCCAAATCAGTCATTTCTAACCCTGACATTTTTTTCCTTGCCAATTTAAATTGGTTTCTGGGGAGTCTGGACTACGTTTAACATTTAGAGTTATTAAATACAGCCCAGTCATGATCTTACTATTTAAAAAATATCACTGTCATTTCATGCAGAATTATAGATACCCGGTCCACTATTTGTTTAGGACAAACAGTGTCATTTTAATGGGCAGTCATTAGTTTTGCCTTCAGGGAAGGTTTTGTTTTATTTACACATGCTACCAGGAGAAAATACGAGGTTGTGCAGGGTAAAGGTGATTGATGAGGGAGTTTCTTGGGCACAGGGATCCCCAGTGGAATAACCCGAGTTCTGCACAGGGGTTCAATGTCAACTCAAGGTTGTTCATAGACTAAACGACAGCCCTGGTTTTCATCAGTTGTTGGATCCTTTTATTATTGTTGTTTGCTTGTTCTGGCAGGAGATATTCTGCTGGTCGTCTGGGCTTTGTTTCCTGCCTTTGTTTTAATCAGGCTGCCCAGAGAAGGGGAAGGATTGGTCAGGAGAGTCTAAGGCAGTGTGTTAAACAACTCTTATTCCATAGATTCACTGCTAAGGGAAAAGGTAACAGTAACGGAACCAGATTCCATATCTTTCCTACCTACTAGTTATCCTTTAAAATATCTCCAAGGAATTTGTCACTGAGATGTTGATGACTCTCCATACCTTCTTGTTATTTATAAAACTTAAAAGTGTTCTTGTATTAACTATAATTATCCATTCTCTTATAAATACATGCTGAGGGATGATTTTGATCAATGTAGACTGATTCAGTTATTCTGCCCGATTGACATTGGGTTTATATTTTCTAGTTTGGACATTTACTATAATCAGATTCATTATGAGACAAGTGGTGATGCCCAAAGCAGGGGAAAATGGCGAATGGGGAACAGAAGATAGTAGGAAGCATACTAAATTAGTGAGCTCATGAAACAGTTGGCAGTGGGGAATCCAAAGTAGCACAAGTAGGGCGAGGAGGAGACTTGATGGGGCAGGATCAGCATTGCCCATGAAAAGTGTAATCACATATCCCGGCAAGACATATGGGGCTGCGTAAACACTGGTGTGGCCACGCCATGGAGCAGGGGGCAGAGACAGGAACAGGGGAGGCATTGACAAGGATGTGAAAACAGAGGTGGGTCTGAGATCAACAGATCACAGCTTGAAGAGGAGAGTAGCCAGGATAATCACCTTAGCCAAGGCCTCTATCCAAGCTGGGACCTGGGGAGATTTGTGACTCTCAAGACTCAAAGAACAAGCAACTGGTGAAGGCTCAGGCAGGCAACGAGCAGCTTGAGAGAGAGGAACTGTGGTTTCACAGAAATAAGAGCCTGGTTGATGGAGACGCCAGGCAGTCTCAGGCAACCAGGCAAATGTGTGTTAGGAAAGAGCTGAGGTACCAGTTCAGTATCACTATCTACTAGATGTGGCAGTGTGTCATGTTCCCTCTTGGTTTGCCTGTCTCCCATGCACCACACCTTCTTGAGAGCAAGGCTGTCTTATTCTCCTTTGTCTCTACCCCTCAGGTATGTTCTTGGCATAGGTAGGTATTTAGGAAATTTAATTAAGTGGATTCAATCATGGACTGTTTCAGGTACATAAACTGGCAGCTTGAAGAAGTAGAAGTCCCAAATCAGGCGAAGACCAGGGGTAAGCTGGACTCACTGTTGGCCATGTGCATAATTGCCCTAGGGCTATGTCAACACTAGGGTCAAAATTGGGCCTAGATTCTGAGGTACACTCTACTTCTAGATGTGTGGTGAAGAACCTCTATACTGAATTTGAAGAGTGATGGCCGTGGGAATCTGGTCATTAATTATATAGTGGTTTGGTGTTTTTTTTTTTTTTGGCATGACTATCTCAGAAGGGATAAAAAGCAGAAAAGATGATTGTATCAGTTAACTTCTGTTGCATAACAATCCATCCCAAAACTTAGTGACCTGAAAGAACAAACATGTACTATTTCTCATGACTGTGGATTTGTCCAGTGATTCTTCCAGTGTGGTCTGGCCCAGCTGGGGCTGGATGGTCTGCACTGGTCTCACCAACATGTGTGATGTTTGGCATACTGGTTGATCTGGGAGGGGCCTCTGATAAAAGACAGTTTATCTCTGTTCCTCATGACTCTCATCTTTTAGCAGCTTGGCTTGGACTTTTCACATGGCTATCTCAAAGTTCCAAGTCTCTGCTTGCATTTACTATTGTTCCATTGGCTGAGGCAAGATAATGACCAAGTCCAGACTTAGGGGAAGAGAAATAGAGTCCAACCCTTGATGGGAGAAACTGCAAACATCACACGGCAAAGAAATGAGCATGCAAGAATGGGAAGCACGTGGGGCCACCTTTGCAATCTACTGCAATCATTTTCTAAATATTGTGTTTCCAGATATTTATGTTTCCATTCTGTAGGATTATAGGGGATGGAAGAGAAAGAAGAGCAAAGAAGTGGGAACATTAAAGCAAAGCAAATAATCTTTTGGTAGGAGGCAAATTAATAATCCAAAATAATACATTTGCCATAGAGGGACAGACATGGTTTTTGAATCTCCTCTTTGCTAAGTAACAGATTTGTGTTAATCTGTGAATCATTTTTGTAATTATGGGCTAATTACCTGGTGTCTGCCAGGCTTCTCCACTGTAGAATTGTCATACTCTGTTCTTTGAAATTGAGTCACTAAGACCTGCTCATACTCAGGAGGAGAGGAATTAAGGTCCACCTTTTATGGGAGCACTATCTGCATATATTATATGGAATTCTTCTATAATGAAAAGTCCCCTTTTCTTATTTTTTTTAAAGATTTATTTTAGAGAGACAGAGAGTGAGAGAGAGTAAGTAGGGGGGAGAGGGAGAGAATCTTCAAGCAGACTCCCTGCTGAGTGCAGAGTCCCACATGGGGCTCAATCCCCATGACCCATGAGATCATGACCTGTGCCGAAATCAAGAGTTGGAGGCTTAACGGACTGAGCCACCCAGGCACTCTTTCTTATTTTTTTAATGTCTTTGGGGTGTTACTAATGTCCCCCTTCTCATTCCTTATGCTAATTATTTGTGCTTTCTCTCCTTTTCTTGATTAGTCCTATAGGGGTTTATGCATTTTATAAATACTTTCTAAGAAAATACTTTTAGTTTTAAGGAAACTATTTTTAGATTTTTCTCTGTTGTATGTTTGTTTTCCATTTCGACTCATTTTCTTTCTTGTTTTCCTAATTCTACATTCTTTGCTTCTAATTTGCTATTTATTTTGTAGCGTTTTCAGTTGGATTATGAGTACATTGGTTTTTTTTTTCAGTCTTTCTTCTTTGCAAATATATTTATTCAAGGTTACAACTTTTCCATAAGTATGGGTTCAGCTGCAGGCCACAGTTTTGATATGTGTCTTTTTTACATTAGCATTTAGTTGAAAATATTTTCTGATTTTCATTGTGATTTTTCCTTTGACCCATGGATTATTTGAGATCGTTAGTTTCTAAGTATTTGGAAATTTTCTAGCTTTTTGTTAATGTTTCCTAGCTTATTCCACTATGGCTGAAAAATATAATCTATGAGATTACAATACTCTGAATTTTTTTGAGATTTGCTTCAGGCCTAGTCACTGGCCAGTTTCAGCAAATGTTCCATGTACAGGTTAAGAGGGCATGTATTTTACACCCATTGGCTGTTCTGACCTATGTTTGTCAGTCATGTCAAATTTGTTAATTGTGTTTTTCAGTTTCTCTGTGTCCCTTCTGATTTATTGTCTGTTTTGTTATCAGTTATCCAGAGAGTCATGTTAACATCTCCATAAAGGTGGCTTTTTCCACTTCTTGTAGTTTTGCTCTGTTTGACACTGTCTTTAGGCTATGTTATTAGGTGGATATCAATTTCAGATTGTTACATTTTTATTTAGAATTGACCTTTTATCTTTAGGAAATGTGCACTTTTTTAACCTAGTGATTGTGTCCTCCTTTAAAGTCCACAGGTCTAAATATTAGTAGGGTCCATGTCAGCTTTCTTTTGGTGAGTGTTCACATAATATACCTTCTGGTTTGTTTGTTTCTGCTTTCAAACTTTCTGTGTCTCTCTTGCATGTAGTATATAGTAAGATTGAAAAAATATCTGGTCTGAGAGTCTTTTTAATTGGGGTGTTTAAACATTTATATTTAAAAACATACTGATGCATTTGGGTTTATATCTATTATATATTATTTCTTTTCTATTTGTCCCATCTGTTTTTGTTCTTTTTTCCCTCCTTGTTTCTTGACTAATTTTATTTATTTATTTATTTATTTATTTTTAAAGACTTTATTTTTAACTCATCTCTACATCCAACGTGGGGCTCAAACTCACAACCCCAAGATCAGGAGCTGTGCATTCCACCTACTGAGCCAGCCCAGCACCCCTTGACTTATTTTTAGATTAATCAAATTTTTAAAAATTATTCCATTTTCCCCTTTATTTGCTTTATAATAAAGCAAATATGCTTTTATTATACTTCTAATGGTTACAACAGGAAATAAAATATATATCTCCTTAAGGATTTTTGGTCCTTTTGGGGACTATATATGATATAGGTAGGGTGATCAAAAAACTTATTGTTCAAACCTACAGCAGAGAGGGCAATCTTCATTTTTAAAAAGATTTATTTATTTATTTGAGGGGGGAAGGGCAGAGGGAGAGGGAGAATCCTCAAGCAGGCTCCCTGTTGAGCACAGAGCCCGATTTGGAGCTCAGTCCCAGGACCCTGAGGTCATGACCTGAGCCGAAATCAAGAGTCCACCACTTAACTGATTGAGCCCTCCAATTGTCCTGGCACTCTTCATTTTTGAGTGTGAGAAGGAAACTATTCATGGTCAAGTTGGCACAACAGCTATAAACCAGGCCTGTCATGGGCCAACTTCTTCCTATGTCATTCTCTGAACAAGACACCCATTGTTAAAGACACCATATAAAATCACTGAGTATTTATTTTAATCAAGAGGTGGTCCTAGGTGTCAGAGAATCAAATAAGATATTGTTTACCTTGTAGTTTTTTGTATTATGCTTTTCAACCTTGAAGTCCATATATCTGAGTCTTTCCCTCACATCCGTAAACCAAGTGTGTGTGTTGGATGAGCAGGGAGAGAAAAGAGTGTTAGTGTAGACAGAGCACAGAATGTGGGTGGAGGGTCAATCAGAGGATAAGGAACCCCATGAATTAATGCACATTGTGAGCAGTTTGAAAATAAGGATGAGAAGAAATGCATTGAAGACAATTAGGGAAACTTTTTATAAGCTGAGGGAGATGCTATCTAGAAGGAAAAATGAAAGAAGCTACTGGAGAGGGAGGAGTTGAGGATACTCCTGGGGCAGGGAGAGGGGAGGGCTGAGAATAAGATTGAGATCCTTTAGGGAGGAGAGAGATGGATATCAGCACCCTGAGGAAGCTCCACGGTCTGTTTAAACACAGATGATACCCTCGATTCAGGGCGATACACAGCAGGAAGACTGTATCTATGTCTTTGGAAACACTGTTTTCCTTCCCCAAATCATTATTTGAGCCAGTCGGTTATGAGAGATGCTTTATTCATTACACTGGGGATCGCAAATAAGCTGTATCCATTTACAAAACTCTTGTCTGCCTCAGGAAACATAAAGAACGTGTGATCAATGTTCAGTGTAAACAGATTGGGAAGGAGGCCCTGAGCAATGTGATATGTTTTCAGAGCTGTAAACTGTCAGTGAATTTTTATTGTGTGGGGGGTGTCTGTGTATGTGTGTGTATAAGTGTGTGTTGGGTTTGGTTTTTTTTTTACTTCTTTCCATTCCCTGTATGTCCGTAGTACTGAAGAATTCATAAAAGTAGCAGTTTTTATATGTATTTAATAACATTATGAAAAACTGTTAGCTAAATTAGATAAAACTCAAGTTATCAACCTTCTGCATCCACCCTGAGCCCCACCTGCCACCAGCCAGAAGACCAAGGACTGTAGTCACCCCCCATGTCTTATTGTCAGAGAAGTTGCTTTTGAGAAAAATCCACTTTCACATCAGTGCCCAATTTAAATTGGCTTCTCTTCTCCCCCAGAAAAAACAAAATCAAAAGCAAAAAATTTTGTCAGGTTTTAGAAAAACGCAATAGTCTGAATCAAATAAAATGGCTTTGAATCAGTTCCTAAAAGATCTATCTGCTACTTGCATTCAGGCCAACTGATAATCTCTCCTGAAGCCAGAGATGGGTGGGGGAGGGCAGAGCTAGATTGTTCTACTCTTGCTTCCAGGCAGAGCATTCCCTGGGAGGGTCCTGTGAGAGTTGGTGTGGGAGGTTTATACTGATGCTGGCAGGATGAGTCCGAGGACCCAGAGGCGTCCCGCAGGACCAGCCAAGAGGGTCCCTGGTTGCACACAGGATAGAAATCAAATGTGAACCAGCAGGAGGTGAGAGCAGGGAGTACAGGTACAGACAGAGACTCAGAAAGGAAGGGAGTCTTTGCTTGGGATCTGGGGTTTTTTAGTGAGGATCATGGTCTGGTGTTCGTGTCCCCTCAGGCATCCAGGAGCCATGAGAACAAAGATGAGTGTTATTCCTTGGAGCCAGGGGTCTTGGTGTTGAGATGTCTAGCTCTGGTAGTCTGGAATATGCATATGGTAACTTCATCACATATTTCTCACCTGGTTCTTCCTTAGATGTTGTCTGTTCTCGAAAAATCACTGACTTCTTGCCCCTCACGAGGAGGACATACACTATTTGCCTTACGCAGCATGTATAAAGTGGGGGTGCAAGTTCTAGCAAGAATAGAAGCAGGAGAAGGAGAAAAGAGCAGCTTTTTATGGAGTCCTTCAGTTTCCCTATCTCAGTACTGCTAAGCTTCTCTCTCTCCATTCAGGTAAAATCATTCCTGTTTCTTTTCATCTGCATTAAAATCACTGAAGTCTTAGTCACCTCAGAAACGTTGCTATGCAAACAGAAAGA
Organism: Halichoerus grypus; assembly: GCF_964656455.1. Classification (NCBI taxonomy): domain Eukaryota; kingdom Metazoa; phylum Chordata; class Mammalia; order Carnivora; family Phocidae; genus Halichoerus; species Halichoerus grypus. Next base: position 74,519,011 of record NC_135718.1, read on the forward strand.
CAGAAACTCCAATTGTCCACATTCTCCTCTTCCATTTGTCTCTAAATGCAGCTGGTGTCATGGAGAGCAGGGTGCGGGGGGAGAAGGGGAGAGAATGGGATAGGGCAGATGGTCTGTCAAAGGATGTGGATGCCAAGCTATAAAAATTGTAAAGCATATTTTTTCATGACAGTATTAATTCCTTGATGGAATCCATGAGCCTCGATGTTGGCAGCTGTGAAAGTCCCTTTGGGGCTGTCATATGAGCGTCTGTTACCAGGAAGGCCCAACTGTCTCTCCTCTTTCCTGATGGACACGCACAGTGTTCTGTTAAGTAACCTGTGGCTCGGAGGGACCAGTGTCCTTTTCACCTTGGCAACTAAGCCCTCCCACAAGATTTCTCAGCTACGAAACAAGGTCTAGCTAAAGTTTGACACAAGCTCAGCAAGTTCCAAAATTTACTGCTTTCTTGAAATAATTTTAAAGTGATTGGAACTTGTTTGTTTGTGTCTGTGTGTGTGTTTCTGTGTGGTTCTTCAAACAATATGAGCTCGTACTTATAGTTTTGTGGGTAAAGAAAAACTGGACAAAAAAAGCATAACTTAAGAATTTAGTTTTGAAATACTGTGCTATTTCTAGCTTTCTGAGGGACACATATCAGTAACATTTGTGATAAAATTACTTTGATGTTGTGCAGGACCTATGTAGGATAAAAGATTACGTGGGTCACTTTTCTATAATGGAGTTCTTTCTTGAGGATCATACATTTTGCTTGGATACTTGAACTGTTAGACAAGTGTGCTGTAAATTAAATGTTCTATCACAAGCATTGCATATTGTGAGGTATAAGAATGCTAACATTTTAGTCCTTGTACAGTTATGATGATTTAGGTTACAAATGATAAATCTTAACTCAAACTTTGAAAAAGGGATGCATTTACTGCAAGCATGTGTGGGTATTTCATATATTTGAATGAAGAGTTGAACAACGATGTCATGAGGTGTTGAGATACAGCTGGACTTTCAGAGTATCTGACACCAGAGGTCTGAACACCTCCAGAAAATTCTGTCACCAGTATTTTCTTCTGTTTCTCTCAATTTGCTTAGTTCTCATCCTCTGAACCAGTTTCCTACAGATGGCGGGAAGCATGGCAATAATAACTTCTGATGTCACACCTCTTACGGTTCTTACCACCAGAGAAGGTGCTCCTACGTTTAAAAGTCCCAGGGGAGGGATTCCATTAGTCCCGCTGGGCAAGGTGTCCAACCCCACACCAATCAAGAATGGCTTAGAGAGTGAGGTGTTAGAGGGACCCAGTTTGGGTCATATGTCCATCCTTGAACCAGTGAATGTGGCCGTGGACAGAATTGGCAAGAATCTGGGAGCTCTGTGGACATAAATGTGTTAGAGGGGAGAGCTCCCAGAAGAAAGAATGCTCAAAGAAACAATATCATAAATGCTCCCTAGGGTCCCATGGCATTAGAAATAGTTGAAAGACAATGAGTCACACTGAGGGCAAGGGAAAGGTGTTGCATCATTTCTTTGACCTTACTCATAGAGCTTCAAATCCTCACATTCTGTTCATCTAAGCTCACAAAGAGATTTTCTAAATTTAGCACCCCAAGAAAAGATTTCATTTTTTAGTTCTCCTTTCAAGGGAAGACTGGGGAGATGGACATTTCTGTCTGCTCCCTCTGCAGTGAGCCCTGGGGTGATAGCCAGTTAAAAACTGTTTCTTTGTTGGCTACTGTCCCGTTGAACCTGTAAACATAAGCCCCACTAAGAACTGGAGTGGGGCTATCGAGGGCTGTGTCCTCTGAGTGGCAGCCACCAAAGCCAAGGTACCAGACAGGTCTACAAGCTCTTTTCTTGGAGACACTGATGACCCTGAATGGGACAACAGAGAGCACAAAGATGGTACCCCTGGTCTCCCTGGTTTCTGGAGAGGATTGCAGTCTGCCCTGAAATGTGTGTGTAATTGGCAGCCTACCACTCTGGTCACAGCTACAAAGATAAGGTAATACGCCTCTTTCACGGGAAGACTGGGGATGAATTTCAGTCTGTGGTCTCTGCAAGTGTGCCCTGGGGTGGAGGGACAGTAGGTGATTAAGAACTGTTTTCCCCACTTGTTCAAGTCCTGTGGGACCCATGAATATAAGCCCCACTGGCCCAGAGCCAGGCAATCCATTGGTGTCCCCTGGGTAACAGCTACAAAAACTGGGGCACCAGAGGAGTGTACAAACTCCCTTGTTGGGGATACCAGTGACCTGGAACGAGGCAGAGGGAGGGTACAAACAGCTCCTGCTGGCTTCAGGCTTTGGAGAGAGAGGCTAACGCACACCCCTGCATGTGTGTTAGATTAGATGCCTGCCCCTCAGGCCCAAGTTTTAAGATAAGCAAACAAGCCTCTTTCACAGAACAATTGGGAGCTTTTCAGTTGGCTGCCTGTGTGCTGAGTCCTGGTGGAGGAGTCTGGAGGAACCCTGTACCCTGTTAAGAACAATTTCTCTGGCCACCTGGGTGGTTCAGTCATTTAAGTGTGCAACTCTTGATCTCAGCTCAGGTCTTGATCTTAGGGTCGTGAGTTTGGGCTCTGTATTGGGCTCAGCTGGGCCTGGAGCCTAAACAAAACAAAACAAAACTGTTTCTCATTTCAGTATACCATTGTGGATCTCATGGACATAAGCACTATTGGTTTTCAAAGCTAGTTGTTTTGGGGTCTCATCTCTCAGTTATAGATCTTAAAAGTTGGAGTACTAGATATGGGGTTCAAACCCTTCACTCTTCAGGGAGAAGCTCAGGGTTGTGAGTTCCCTCCCAATTGTGAGTTGCTGCACCAGGGGTGGGATGCTTCCATAGGAAGAGGTGAGTTCAGAATCCTTTTATGTTATCATTTTGAACTGGACTGGTATGTCTGATTTTAAGTGCTGGAGAAAGTAATCATTAATGGAATGAAAAAAAATATGGTAGAAATTCTAAGTTAGCTGTGGATTATTATCCCAATAACATCAAATAAATTTAGGCAAATTATGTCAAATAATATATTGGGAAATAAGGTCAGATAACAAAATAACAAAAATAGGATAAAAGTGAGCAAATATAAAGTAAGATGAAAATAATAAAGTCACGTAAATAAGACCAAATATGAATTCTTCAAAAAAGAAGAAGAATTGATAGGTTAGTTAATATGAGCTAAAGACAACCTACACCCGCTCTTATGGATCCAGTATTAGGATAAACAAGCCTGTGGGGATAGTCTTATATCAGTCCATGAGATAATGCAAAACAGTTTTCTTTTTCCATTTTCTCTCCTTTCAGTCCAAATAAGTTCACCTCAATTTGAGTGTCCTGGGATCTTGTCTTTTTCTGTTCTTCCTTTTTTTCATCCCCACCCATAGTCCCCTCAATCCTGTCCCTAAGGTCTTGGCTTTGTCCTCAGTGCAGGACCAGCTACATAATTTGTGGGGCCCAGTGTAAGCAAAAATACAAGGCCCCTAATAAAAAAAAGTAAGAATTTCAAGTTGGTGACAGCAGAGGCATTAAACCAAATGCAGGATCCATCTGAGTCAGGGCTCAGTGTGATTGCGTGGGTTGCTTGCCCAAGAAGCCGGACCTGCTTCCGGGTTCTGAGCACGTTTCTTTCTTTCTTTCTTTCTTCCTTTTTTTTTTTTAAGATTTTATTTATTTATTTGACAGAGAGACACAGCGAGAGAGGGAACACAAGCAGGGGCAGTGGGAGAGGGAGGAGCAGGCTTCCCGCTGAGCAGGGAGCCCGATGCGGGACTCGATCCCAGGACCTGGGATCATGACCTGAGCCGAAGGCAGACGCTTAACAACTGAGCCACCCAGGCGCCCGACTGAGCCACCCAGGCGCCCCACTGAGCACTTTTCCTACTCCATCCTTGATGAAAACCAGTAGGATCTTCCCATGCATCTTAGTCTCTGAGATCAACCCAAGTAGGAGACAACTCCCTAATCCTGGCCACTTCTCCTCCTGTGACTCACTTGAATAATTGTGCTTGACTATGTCTCTAACAAAAGAACTTCCTCCTCACTAGGTTTGAGGGAGGAAGAAAAGAAATATTAAGGTGAAGTCATAATTTTGTTTTGCTGAAAACTATGAGGTTGGAGACTAAATCACATAGGATTTTAAGCATTATATTCTTCATTTCCTGGGGGTAATTAGATGAGCCATTGGAGGATGAGTCAAGTTCACTGTGATGATGTTGTGTTTGGCTATTACAATGGCATCTTACTGAGATTGCAGCAGGTGTTCATTGAGGTGAAGAAAGAGTACATTTGAGGTTTATAAAATAACTTTATGTCAATTGCCTTATCACTGATTAGAGATATTCCATAAAACCAATCACAACACCTGATTACATTATTTATCCTGTACACACTTCACAGATGAAAAGCTCAGTTATTTAAACCCATCACAGAGCAACTTTGCTGGCAGTGCCTCAAAGTAACTAATCAACTACCAAAATCTATGCTAACACTGCCTCACTGTAGCTGTTGGTTGTATAGCAATCAGCATCCTTCAGATAACTTATTTCAGTAGATTAAGAAGAGCTTGATGGCTGTTCTATGTCTTGAATCACAAAGAAGCACACTGTTTTGGCCTTGAGGTCCCAGGCCATTTTTCCTGCCTCCAGGATTTCCAGCCATGCAGACTGATTGTCCAGTAAGTGTATCACACAGTCACAGGTGGGACTGGTTTCTGTGGCAGAGAAATTATTTACAGGTCAATCCTGGTGTGCAGACAGTGCCATGTAATGTAAAAACATGAACGTTAGAGTTATACGACATTGACTCTGCCAATCAACTTCCTTTTCCCCTCTTTTTATTATGCAGGCAATTAGGAATTTGGCAAAACTCCAGATATCTTAGCAAATTATAAAATAAAATAGCAAAAATCTCCTGCCCCCATCCTAGTCATGTTGCACAGAGATGATCCTCTTAACTATTTCTTGGTTTAATTCTACCGGTTTCCTCCAGAATCCTAAATGGTATTATACATTTAGGTATCCATTTGTCAATTTTAAACGTTATCTGTTGATTACCCTACAAAACTACTCTCCCCAGTTGTTACTCATCATTTATATTAGTTCTGTTGGTCAACTTAAATAGGCTTCTTACTATCCAGTGGAATAGTGGCAGTAAGTATCTACCATATACACTTGCTGTAAAATTAAATGAGGTAATCTATGTAGAATATTTAGCACATGTAGTGTCTGGTACAGAGCGAGTATGCAAGTAAACATCATGGTTGTGCCATCCCGTGACCTGTCTGTCCTTAGACCCATCCTCAGTCTCCCCTTTGAGACTCTTCAGTCTGTTCTCCTAGAGCTGTGTGTCTGCCGGGTTCTGGCTGGAGAGGGAAGCCAGTGAGAAGCTGGGTATCTCTCCTCCTACCTTTCTAACTCAGGTGCACGGACAGTTTTCTTTGTCTTTCCATAGCTTCAGCCCCAAAGGTGATGCCTGCTGTGCTTTCAGATTCTTCTAGGTAAGGAGACCCGCAGGTTTCAATAGCATCACCTCATCTTTTTGTGGGTGGCAGTGGCTTCCTGAGATTGGTAATTTGTTAGTTGCCTGATTATTCTTTGGTTGGCTGTTCAGACTCTTCTGTCTCCTATGAAACCAATTCCCTGTATTAAATGGCCTCTGTACTAAAAAGCTCAGGTGGTTTTGTTTCTCTGGTTGGACGCTGACTGATAAGGTGTTAAGGGTAGAAGCCTCTTCTCTGGTTTTTGCTTCATTTGGAGAAGCTTCCACGTGAATAGCGTTTGGGGGTCTTACGCCCAAGAGGGAGTGGTGATTAGTCTGATTGGTAACTTTGTGAGGAGGGACAGTGTTACATAGTTCATCTCCTTCCTTTCTCTTGTTCTTTGGGGCCAGCCAACCTGTACAGAGCATGTATTTTTGCTTTGCTCTCTGGGAAGAGGGGACAGCCCCAGGAAGTGGTCTTGCCATAACTAGGTTGGTAGACCTTCCTGATTCTGGGGTGTAGTACTATAAGCCAGGCCCATTGCTGCTGGAGACCTAATTCAGGTTTTCCAGTTGCCTTTTTATTAATAAAGTTAACATTTTACTCTCTGTCAGACTGACTCCATTGTCTATGTCCCAAGTGGTTCCAGAATCACATAGAAACAGAGCTATCACTTGTTTAGCCTTTACACACAAAGGATGTTAGCTGTCATTTTATTACAGTGGTGATGATGATGGTGATGTTGTGAAGACTCAGCCCGCCAGCCTCCTACACCCTTCCAATGGACTGGTGGGCTGATTGGGAACTCTGCATGTGTGGATGACATGACATGGCTGCACTTGAGAGCATATGGGTGCACAGCAGGCGGGCTGGAGCAGCCCCACCAGATTGGCCCCATGGCAGAGGAGAGAGGGAAATGGATACTCACAAGAGGGACACTAGCCCTCCCCTAGAAAATCGTTCAACTGCTTCAGAAGGCAGACTCCTAGGAGTCGCATGTGATCAGTGTCACTTTGCCAGGTGGTTTGCAGGTATGGTGGTGGGTGAGGTTTCTGGGTGGTCTGACAAAGCTATTCTCTAGATTTATCTTCAATTAATCATGCTGCTCTCTATCATTCTTTCCACTCCCACCTCCATCCCTGAGTATTCAGAATGAGGAGCCCTCCCTCCCACGCTGTTTTATGGGTTCTTCTTTTGTTTGAGAAATGCAACAAATCTCTCTTCCACAATATCGCTCTCCTTTTCATTGCCTGGTTATAAACTTATTCCCTTTTGTTCTTTGCTTCCATTTCAAAGACTTGGGATAGATATTTCAAAGAAGAGATAGAAGCTAAATGCATGTTCCTGGTATACAATCTTTAAACTGAAGCCTTCACTGAAACTTTCAGAGTCTCAGATTCTTTTCCAAAATGTAGGGAAAATCATATTGAACTTTTTAAAAAAGGACTCAGGGGTATACTTTCTGCTTTTTAGGAAGTCAACAAATGACAACTTTCCTTATTATGTATGTGGTATAGTTGGAGGTTTTGGCCACTGTGGTGGTAATAAAAGCAACACTCAAATGAGCTTTCATTATGTGGGGACCATTACGACTGTTCACAGATATTCTAGAGATTCTGGCTTTCCCTCCTTGCAGGCTCATGGTAAGACCACACTCCCCTAAACATGCTTGCAGTTTGGGGTGTCCACAGGACTTGTTTTAGTCAATTGAATGTGCTTGGGAGATGTGTTTGTTTGTACTGAAAATGTGTTCTCGAGCTCTCTTAACCCTTGTCTTGGTGGCCAGAATATATCAAGATAGTGGCTGCTGGATTATCCTGGTCCCTGCAAAGATGACTGGACCCAAGCTGACTCTCAGTGAGGTATAATATAGGAAAAAAAATAAATCTTTGTAGTTTTAAACCTCTGAGTTTTGGGGGATCATTTGTTACTCAGCATAATGCAGCCTATTCTGAATGATTCATGTTACATCAAACCCTCCCCGTTTTGAGCCTCCCTCCTCTGTGCAAATGCCCCTCTTCATTCTCATTGTTAATTTCACTTCCCTCTTACTGCCTTATATCCAAGGCACAGACTTAATTACTCACCCCGCTTTACAGGTTTTGTACTAGGTTTTGAATGTGGGTGTGACTAAAATTCTTACAATTTCCAACGCTTTAAACAATGATGACAATATCGGCAGCTTTTTGAGACACTGTTTTGTAACAGAATAAGTGTGATTTTGAAATCAGACCAGAGTTTGACTCCCAGACGTAACAGTGGCTGTATTACCTTGTGCATCTTTCTTCATCTCTCTAAAACTTAATTTCATCATCTGAACGAAATAAGAATATCTCACCTCTAAGGACTAGACCCTTTATTTTGGAAAGCACAGCCTCTTTGCATTCTCATTGTGAACAAGCATCTTCATCTAAATTAGTGTTATTTCTGACTGTCAGTGTGAGCAGACACTGAAGTCATATATTGCATCGAAGTTATTCCATAAGGTCTTTTTTTTTAATTTTTTTATTGTTATGTTAATCCCCATACATTACATCATTAGTTTTAGATATAGTGTTCCATGATTCATTGTTTGTGCATAACACCCAGTGCTCCATGCAGAACGTGCCCTCCTCAATACCCATCACCAGGCTAACCCATCCTCCCACCCCCCTCCCCTCTAGAACCCTCAGTTTGTTTTTCAGAGTCCATCGTCTCTCATGGTTCTTCTCCCCCTCCGATTTCCCCCCCTTCATTCTTCCCCTCCTGCTACATTCTTCTTCTTCTTTTTTTCTTTCTTAACATCTATTGCATTATTTGTTTCAGAGGTACAGATCTGAGATTCAACAGTCTTGCACAATTCACAGCGCTTACCAGAGCACATACCCTCCCCAGTGTCCATCACCCAGTCACCCCATCCCTCCCACCCCACCCCCCACTCCAGCAACCCTCAGTTTGTTTCCTGAGATTAAGAATTCCTCATATCAGTGAGGTCATGTGATACATGTCTTTCTCTGTTTGACTTATTTCGCTCAGCATAATACCCTCCAGTTCCATCCACGTCGTTGCAAATGGCAAGATCTCATTCCTTTTGATGGCTGCATAATATTCCATTGTATATATATATCACCTCTTCTTTATCCATTCATCTGTTGATGGACATCTTGGCTCTTTCCACAGTTTGGCTATTGTGGACATTGCTGCTATAAACATCAGGGTGCACGTACCCTTTCGGGTCCCTACTTTTGTATCTTTGGGGTAAATACCCAGGAGTGCAATTGCTGGATCATATGGTAGCTCTATTTTCAACTTTTTGAGGAACCTCCATACTGTTTTCCAGAGTGGCTGCACCAGCTTGCATTCCCACCAACAGTGTAGGAGGGTTCCCCTTTCTCCGCATCCCCGCCAACATCTGTCATTTCCTGACTTGTTAATTTTAGCCATTCTGACTGGTGTGAGGTGGTATCTCATTGAGGTTTTGATTTGGATTTCCCTGATGCCGAGCGATATTGAACACTTTTTCATGTGTCTGTTGGCCATTTGGATGTCTTCTTTGGAAAAATGTCTGTTCATGTCTTCTGCCCATTTCTTGATTGGATTCTTTGTTCTTTGGGTGTTGAGTTTGATGAGTTCTTTATAGATTTTGGATACTAGCCCTTTATCTGATATGTCATTTGCAAATATCTTCTCCCATTCTGTCAGTTGTCTTTTGGTTTTGTTGACTGTTTCCTTTGCTTTGCAAAAGCTTTTTATCTTGATGAAGTCCCAATAGTTCATTTTTGCCCTTGCTTCCCTTGCCTTTGGCGATGTTTCTAGGAAGAAGTTGCTGCGGCTGAGGTCGAAGAGGTTGCTGCCTGTGTTCTCCTTTAGGATTTTGATGGACTCCTGTCTCACATTGAGGTCTTTCAACCATTTGGAGTCTATTTTTATGTGTGGTGTAAGGAAATGGTCCAGTTTCATTCTTCTGCATGTGTCTGTCCAATTTTCCCAACACCATTTGTTGAAGAGACTGTCTTTTTTCCATTGGACATTCTTTCCTGCTTTGTCAAAGATGAGTTGACCATAGAGTTGAGGGTCCATTTCTGGGCTCTCTATTCTGTTCCATTGATCTATGTGTCTGTTTTTGTGCCAGTACCATACTGTCTTGATGATGACAGCTTTGTAGTAGAGCTAGAAGTCCGGAATTGTGATGCCGCCAGCTTTGCTTTTCTTTTTCAACATTCCTCTGGCTATTCGGGGTCTTTTCTGGTTCCATACAAATTTTAGGATTATTTGTTCCATTTCTTTGAAAAAAGTGGATGGTATTTTGATGGGGATTGCATTGAATGTGTGGATTGCTCTAGGTAGGATTGACATCTTCACAATATTTGTTCTTCCAATCCATGAGCGTGGAACGTTTTTCCATTTCTTTGTGTCTTCCTCAATTTGTTTCATGAGCATTTTATCGTTTTCTGAGTACAGATCCTTTGCCTCTTTGGTTAGATTTATTCCTAGGTATCTTATGGTTTTGGGTGCAATTGTAAATGGGATCGACTCCTTAATTTCTCTTTCTTCTGACTTGGTGGTGGTGTATAGGAAGGCCACTGACTTCTGTGCATTCATTTTATATCCTGCCACTTTACTGAATTCCTGTATGAGTTCTAGCAGTTTTGGGGTGGAGTCTTTGGGATTTTCCACATAAAGTATCATATCATCTGCAAAGAGTGAGGGTTTGACTTCTTCTTTGCCTATTTGGATGCCTTTGATTTCTTTTTGTTGTCTGATTGCTGTGGCTAGGACTTCCAATACTATGTTGAATAGCAGTGGTGATAGTGGACATCCCTGCCGCATTCCTGACCTTAGGGGGAAAGCTCTCAGTTTTTCCCCATTGAGAATGATATTCGCTGTAGGTTTTTCATAGATGGCTTTTATGATATTGAGGTATGTACCCTCTATGCCTATACTCTGAAGAGTTTTGATCAAGAAAGGATGCTGTACTTTGTCAAATGCTTTTTCTGCATCTATTGAGAGGATCATATGATTCTTGTTCTTTCTTTTGTTAATGTATTGTATCACGTTGATTGATTTGCGGATGTTGAACCAACCTTGCAGCCCAGGGATAAATCCCACTTGGTCATGGTGAATAATCCTTTTAATGTACTGTTGGATCCTATTGGCTAGTATTTTGGTGAGAATTTTTGCATCCATGTTCATCAGGGATATTGGTCTGTAATTCTCCTTTTTGATGGGGTCTTTGTCTGGTTTTGGGATCAAGGTAATGCTGGCCTCATAAAATGAGTTTGGAAGTTTTCCTTCCATTTCTATTTTTTGGAACAGTTTCAGAAGAATAGGTATTAATTCTTCTTGAAATGTTTGGTAGAATTCCCCTGGGAAGCCATCTGGCCCTGGGCTTTTGTGTTTTGGGAGATTTTTGATGACTGCTTCAATTTCCTTAGTGGTTATAGGTCTGTTCAGGTTTTCTATTTCTTCCTGGTTCAGTTTTGGTAGTTGATACATCTCTAGGAATGCATCCATTTCTTCCAGGTTATCTAATTTGCTGGCATAGAGTTGCTCATAATATGTTCTTATAATTGTTTGTATTTCTTTGGTGTTGGTTGTGATTTCTCCTCTTTCATTCATGATTTTGTTGATTTGGGTCATTTCTCTTTTCTTTTTGATAAGTCTGGCCAGGGGTTTATCAATCTTGTTAATTCTTTCAAAGAACCAGCTCCTAGTTTCGTTGATCTGTTCTACTGTTCTTTTGGTTTCTATTTCATTGATTTGTGCTCTGATCTTTATTATTTCTCTTCTCCTGCTGGGTTTAGGCTTTATTTGCTGTTCTTTCTCCAGCTCCTTTAGGTGTAGGGTTAGGTTGTGTATTTGAGACCTTTCTTGTTTCTTGAGAAAGGCTTGTATTGCTATATACTTTCCTCTTAGGACTGCCTTTGCTGTATCCCAAAGATTTTGAATAGTTGTGTTTTCATTTTCATTGGTTTCCATGAATTTTTTTAATTCTTCTTTAATTTCCTGGTTGACCCATTCATTCTTCAGTAGGATGCTCTTTAGCCTCCATGTATTTGAGTTCTTTCTGACTTTCCTCTTGTGATTGAGTTCTAGTTTCAAAGCATTGTGGTCTGAAAATATGCAGGGGATGATCCCAATCTTCTGGTACCGGTTGAGACCTGATTTATGACCTAGGATGTGATCTATTCTGGAGAATGTTCCATGGGCACTAGAGAAGAATGTGTATTCCGTTGCTTTGGGATGGAATGTTCTGAATATGTCTGTGAAGTCCATTTGGTCCAGTGTGTCATTTAAAGTCTTTATTTCCTTGTTGATCTTTTGCTTAGACGATCTGTCCATTTCAGTGAGGGGGGTGTTAAAGTCCCCCACTATTATTGTGTTGTTGTCAATGTGTTTCTTTGCTTTTGTTATTAATTGCCTTATATAATTGGCTGCTCCCATGTTAGGGGCATAGATATTTACAATTGTTAGATCTTCTTGTTGGATAGACCCCTTAAGTAGGATATAGTGTCCTTCCTCATCTCTTATTACAGTCTTTGGTTTAAAATCTAATTTGTCTGATATAAGGATTGCCACCGCAGCTTTCTTTTGGTGTCCATTAGCATGGTAAATGGTTTTCCACCCCCTCACTTTCAATCTGGGGGTGTCTTTGGGTCTAAAATGAGTCTCTTGCAGACATCATATCGATGGGTCTTGTTTTTTAATCCAATCTGATAGCCTGTGTCTTTTGATTGGGGCATTTAGCCCATTTACATTCAGGGTAACTATTGAAAGATAGGAATTTAGTGCCATTGTATTTTCTGTAAGGTGACTGTTACTGTATATTGTTTGTGTTCCTTTCTGGTCTATGTTGCTTTTAGGCTCTCTCTTTGCTTAGAGGACCCCTTTCAAGATTTCTTGTAGGGCTGGTTTTGTGTTTGCAAATTCCTTTAGTTTTTGTTTGTCCTGGAAGCTTTTTATCTCTCCTTCAATTTTCAATGACAGCCTAGCTGGATATAGTATTCTTGGCTGCATATTTTTCTCATTTAGTGCTCTGAATATGTCCTGCCAGTCCTTTCTGGCCTGCCAGGTCTCTGTGGATAAGTCTGTTGCCAATCTAATGTTTCTACCATTGTAGGTTACGTATCTCTTCTCCCGAGCTGCTTTCAGGATATTCTCTTTGTCTCTGAGACTCGTAAGTTTTACTATTAGATGTCGGGGTGTTGACCTATTTTTATTGATTTTGAGAGGGGTTCTCTGTGCTTCCTGGATTTTGATGCCTGTTTCCTTCCCCAAATTAGGGAAGTTCTCTGCTATAATTTGCTCCATTATACCTTCTGCCCCTCTCTCTTTCTTCTTCTTCTGGGATCCCAATTATTCTAATGTTGTTTCGTCTTATGGTATCGTTTTTCTCTCGAATTCTGCCCTCGTGATCCAGTAGTTGTTTATCTCTCTTTTTCTCAGCTTCTTTATTTTCCATCATTTGGTCTTCTATCTCACTGATTCTTTCTTCTGCCTCATTTATCCTAGCAGTTAGTGCCCCCATATTTGATTGCACCTCATTAATAGCCTTTTTGATTTCGACTTGGTTCGATTTTAGTTCTTTTACTTCTCCAGAAAGGGTTTCTCTAATAACTTCCATGCTTTTTTCAAGCCCAGCTAGTATCTTTAAAGTGATGATTCTGAACTCTAGATCTGACATTGTACTAATGTCTGTATTGAGTAGGTCCCTGGCAGTCGGTACTACCTCTTGTTCTTTTTGTTGAGGTGATTTTTTCCGTCTTGTCATTTTGTGCAGAGGAGAATAGATTAATGAGAGAACAAAATGCTAGCAGGGTAACAACGTCCCCAGAAAATATACTCTAAACAGATCAGAAAAGACCTGGAACAGTGGGAAAAGAAAGGGAAAGAGAGAAAAAAGAAAAGAAAGAAAAAAAGAAAAAAGAAAAAGATAAAGATAAAAACAAACAAAAACAGAACAAAACAAAACAAAACAAAAACAGAATGTGATCAAATATGATCAGGCTGGTTTATAGATCAGTGCCACACACTAGATTTTGGGTGTATTTTGGTCTGTTAAAAGAAAGTGCCTCCCAAAATTTTAAAGAAAGAAAAACTTATATATGTACAAAAATAAGGGTTGATATGATGAAGGGATGGAATATGACTGTAAAGATGGAAATTATAAAAAATTTTATAAAAGGAATTGATAAGTTGTTTGAAAAAAGAAAGAAGAGGATTTAAAAAAAAAAGAAAGAAAAAAGGGAGAGAATGTGATCAGGCAGGGGAGTAGAAAAAAACCATACACTAGAGATTTAGAGTATATTTTGATCTGTTAGAAGAAACTATCTCAAGATTTTAAAGAGAGAACAACTTATATATATATGCCAAAAATACGGGTAACTACTATGAAGGGATAGAATATGACTCTAAAAATGAAAAATAAAAATGTTTTTTTAAAAAAGGGATTGATAAGATGTTGGTTGAAAAAGGGAAAAAGAAAAATTTAAAAAAGAAAAAAGAAAAAAGAAAACAAGACAGTTAAAAAAAATAATAATTTACTTTGAAAGACTAAAGAATCATGGTAAAAAGGCCATGAATTCTATGTGCAGTATTCCCCTAGCGCTGGAGTTCTGCCGTTCTCACTGATCGGTAAACCTGGTCTTGGCTGGCTGTTCTCGCTGATCTTCTGGGGGAGGGACCTGTTGCTGTGGTTCCCAAATGTCTTTGCCGGAGGCGGAATTGCCCCGCCCTTGCCCGGTCTGGGCTAAGTAATCTGCTCGGGTTTGCTCTCGGGAGCTTTTGTTCCCTGCAGCTTTTGTTCCCTGCAAGCTTTCCGTATAGCTTTGGAGGCGGAGAGTAAAAATGGCGGCCTCCGAGTCTCCGCCCGGAGGAGCCGAGAACTCGGGGTCCTGCTCCTCAGTGAGCCCCCAGAGAAAAGCAGTCAGTCACTCCCGTCTCTCCGGTCTCCGGCCGCACTCTGTGCTCACCCGGCCTGTGACCGAGCGTTTCTATCTCTGGCACACGACCCCGTGTGGAGTCTCCAAACCCAGCAGATCCCCGCGGTGCGCTCCCGCACCTCTCCTCCCGGGGGAAGGAGGTGAGTCTCCCCGGATCTGCCGCTTGTTGGGTCCCTGCTGGAGGAGCAGTGGCCTGACTGTGCCGCGGATCACGGTTTATGGCAACCCGGAGCTGAGAGCCCGCGCCTGGGCTCCGTCTCTGCAGCCGGCTTCCCCGCTCCGATACCTGGGAGCTCTGCCGCACTCAGGCACCCCCGGTCTTTCTGTGACCCCGAGGGTCCTGAGACCACACTGTCCCGCGAGGGTTCCACCCCCCACTTAGCCACCGGAGTGACGTCCCTCAGCGGAGCAGACTTCTAAAAGTTCCAATTTTGTGCTCCGCGGCTCTATCACTTGCCAGAAGCGGCCGACGGAGGCCCCTCCCCCGCCGTCTATCCTCCTGAATATCGCCTCCGGTTCACTTCTCCGCACGTCCTACCTTCCAGAAAGTGGTCACTTTTCTGTTCAGAGAGTTGTTGCTATTCTTTTCTTCGATCTCCTGTTGAGTTTGTAGGTGTTCAGAATGGTTTGATCCCTATCCAGCTGAATTCCTGAGAGGAGATGAAATCCAGGTCTCCTACTCCTCCACCATCTTGCTCCGCCCCCCCCCCCCCAAGTTGCTCCGTAAGCTCTTGTCCTAAAATCCCATCCCTCTCAGCAAGCTAGAAGCATGTCATGGTCACCAAATTTTTGAGACAGGGTCAGCATTCTAAGATGTGTTGTGCATATTTGGAAAAGAGGATAATCTGGTCATTTGCTCCCAGGCTGTAGTGATGGTTTTTCTTTCTTCCTGGTAGTATGATGAGGCAAGAGAAGCTGCCTGTTCTACTGATGGAGGTAAATCACCCAGAAAATGTCCTGTTACATCCTAGCCCAGAATCACAAGTGTCCACCTGCCTTGCCACTTAAGTAATCACATGCAGAACAAAGATGTGTTCGAGAGTGAGTTGCTATGGCCTCTCTGTGCTGGGTTGTGGGCTGGGTCACAGGTTTGGTAAGGCTCTCTCCCCCTCTTGATTGACCCTGGTTCTGTAGGATTTGCATCTGAGAACCTGAGGATTTTTGGAGTCCTTCCCCACCGTGGGCCACTGAAGTTCATCTTTGTCTCATGAAACCACTGAAAACCCCATTCTGCTTTTCAGAGGGTTTTTGCTTAGGAGTCCGGTGTGCCACCCCACCCACCCCCAGATATGGCAGATGACATGGGGAGAAATCAGGCTGCTGGACTGGGACTGTTCCAATCTCTGCCAGAGCTTCTGTTAGTTTCTCGTTCCCTGACAGTAGCCCTTTGAGGGGGCCGAGCCCTGATTCTGACCCTTGTGTCTGTGTTCCCAATTGACAATTGCTTTGTGGTAGAAGCAGCTTTAGAATCAACTCTGCCCAGCGTCCATGTTTTCCCTTAACTCTCTCTACTTGTCCCCGCACCTCTCTACTGCCTTCATACACATCAACTCTGCACTTTATGTGTTTTTCACTCTGCATTTTAACTGTGGCTTTTCTATTTATTCTCAGTGGGAGGCTGGTCTGTCCTAAGTTACTGCTTCCCACCAGAAGAGTTATACTTCTGCTTTTTCCACCTCTCTTTCATTTTGACATAGTTACATTCTGCATGTCTAATTTTGCAATTGCTTCTATTACTTAGAAGTATGTGTTGGTCATCTTTGGAAACCTGGGATCTTTGGATCCATTTTTGGAACTTTGGACTTTTGCAATCCAAATAATATAGTCTTTGGATTCAATTTCCAATATTTCCAATCTTTCTTGATAATCTTTTTTTAAAGATTTTATTTATTTATTTGGGAGAGATCACACAAGCTTGGAGGAGAGGCAGAGAAAAGAGGGAGAAGCAGACTCCCCACTGAGCAGGGAGCCCGAGGCGGGACTCAATCTCAGGACCCTGTGATCATGACCTGAGCCAGAGGCAGACACTTAACCAACTGAGCCACCCAGGTGCCCCTCTTGATAATCTTTACACACACACGCACACACACACACATACACATTTGGTATATGTACATGGTAATCTATCTGTCCATCTCTCTCTCTCTAGATATAGTTCTCTTAATCTGAAACTTCGTATTCTGCATTACAATTATACTCCAATTCTTTTAACACTTTCTCTTTTAATTGATATCAGGGTGATTTCATTTTCTTAAAATTTCGTTTATTTTAGAATTGTAAACACGGATAAAGTACTGAAGGATCGGTAGTGTATTAAAACTTTTTTTAAAGATTTATTTATTTTAGAGCGAGAATGAGAGAAAGCATGAGTGGGAGGGGCAGAGGGAGAGGGAGAGGAGAGAGAATCTCAGGCAGACTGCATGCTGAGCATGGACCCCCATGTGGGGCTCTATCTCATGACCCTGAGATCAGAACCTGAGAGGAAACCAAGAATCAGAGGCTTAACTGACTGCATCATCCAGACGCCCTGGTGGTGTGTTAAAATTTTTAATAAATATTCTAAATTGCATTCTACCGTGTTAAAAAATAAAAATAAAAGATCATTTATTTTCAATTACATCACATGGTAGCAGCAACAAGGGAAGAGGTTGAAGTCCATAAGAGGTCTAATTACATTTTCTGGTTTTCTCTTCATGAGACACAGATAATTCCAGCTACTGAATAAAGACCGAATGACTATTCTTATACTTACTAAAAGGATTAGTTGGGGGAGGAATGAATTAGACCTTGCTTATGAAGAAATATGGTGATGATGTGAAGTGAGACATTTAACTGTCATAATTTATGGAGCTAAGATGGCCTTGAATCATGAGAGGTGATAAGGAATATCAGTTATATTTTACATGGACCATAGAGATCTGGTTTACATACTCCTAACATTTTCTTGTACATTTTATCTTTATAGCTACTTTGGATTATATTTTATCAATATTTATTACTTAAATGGATCTGCTATTAAAGATAAATTATGCTCTAGTAGATTTAATGTGCTTTGTCCTTAGATAATGTATCAAAAGAGTCACCATGTTTCCTGGACAGTTATAACTAAATATTTTTAAAGATGTATTTATTTATTTGAGATAGAGTGAGAGCACAAGCAGAAGAAGGGTAGAGGGAGAGGAAAAGGAAGAGAATCTCAGGCAGACTCCCCATTGAGCTTGGGGCCTGACATGGGGATTGATCTCAGGATCTCAAGACCCTGAGATCATGACCTGAGCCAAAACCAAGAGTCAGTCACTTAACCGACTAAGCCACCCAGGTGCCCCCAGTTATAACTAAATTTGAGTAAAATGTCAGAGAGAGGGAAGGGAGAGAGAAAATGAGATAGAGAAAATGAAAGAGGGAGGGGGAGAAGAAGGAGCAAGAGACAAATAGATAGATTTGACTCTATGTAGATCACAGGTGAGAATGGAAGCCTTTCTTACTATTGTAATCATGAGGATGTCATTCTCTGTGTCCAGCATTAGAATGCATATGAAATTCCTTGGACTCATTGCTTGACTGTGAAAGTGTAGCTTTTTAAATCAGTAGATGAAAGTCCCAGTGGTTACATGTCTACAGAACATGCCAATTCACTTAGCACTGTATATACAAAGTTCTCTTGAATGCTGCATGTGCTATTTCCTTCCCCAGATAATTATAAAATTGATCATGATGTCTTTCAAATCAATGAACTTCTTCTGAAAGTGTTCATTAATAGGTCAGTATAAAAGGGAAAGCTAGTAATAGGACACCCATTAATAGGACACTCTAAAATAGAATGCACAAGGTCAACATTACCTTCTTAGGGAAAAACCTGTGCATAATGTTTAATGTGTCTTTTTGTGGTAGCAAAAGTAGTTAACTTTGAAGGAATTTTTGAAAATAATCAAATCATAGCCTCTTTTCTTTCCTTCATCCAGTCCCTCTGCCTGTCACTTATTTTCACAAAAGTTATATATCTTGCTAGAAAGTACTTTAGTTATTTTGTATTAGTAAATGTTAGGAAGTACTTCAGTTATTTTGTATTAGTAAATGTTAATATTAAATTATTGAACCTGAACCAAAACTTGGTTATTTTTATTTAATTTTCTTCATTTTGATCCATTTTTTTCTTTGAAGATACTTAAGCAGAAATACTGTAAAGGGTTTTAGATAAGGCAAAAATAAAATATTTTGGTTTTACTGGTAATAATAGGAACAGATGAGACTGAAAAGATTGAAACTAGAAGGAGAAAGAAAGAATAGTGGTAGAAAAAAGGGACAGGAGTCCTTTGGTTCAAAATGACGTGCTGAAAAACTCCTGGAATTAATAAGCAATTATAGCAAGGTGGTAGGATACAGGATTAATATATGAAAGTCAATTGCTTTCCTAAATAGCAGCAATGAACATGTGGAATTGAGATTAAAAACAAAAAGTTTACATTAGAACCTCCCAAAATGAGGTACTTAGTTATAAATCTAACAAGATATGCACAAAATCTATATTAGGAAAACTAATGAAAGAAATCTAAAAAGTAAATGGAGAGATACTCCAAGTTCATGAATAGGAAAACTCAATATTCTCAAGATGTCAGTTCTTCCCAACTTGATCTATCAGTACATTACAATCCTAATCAAAATCCCCCCAAATTATTTTATGGATATCGACAAACAGATTCTAAAATTTATATGGAGAGGCAAAAGTCCCAAAATAGCCAACATAAGATTGAAGGAGCAATCTTATGTTGGTATTGAGGGTTTTAGGTTTTACTGTACAGTTACTGTAAAGTAATTAAGACAGTTTGGTATTGGCAAAAGAATAGACAAATATGCCAGTGGAACAGAATAGAGAGTCTGGAAATAGACCCATATAAATACAGTCAAAGGCTTCTCTCTTGACAAAGAAGCAAAGGCAATACAATGGAGAAAAGACAGTCTTTCTAACATATGTTATTGGAACAACTGGATATCCACATGCTGGGGGCAAAAAAAAGAGAATATGGACACAGACTTTACACCCTTCACAAAAACTAGCTCAAAATGGAACCTAGGCCTAAATACAAAATGCAAAACTGTAAAACTCCTAGAAGATAAGACAGGTGAAAATTTAGATGATGCATTGGGTATGGCAGTGCCTTTTTAGATATAACACCAAACACATCTACAAAAGAGAGATTGGTTAAGCGGTACTCCATTAAAATTAAAAATGGTTCTTCAAAAGAGAATATCAAGAGGATTAGGAGACAAGACATAGATTGGGAGAAAATATTTGTAGAAGACACATCTGGTAAAGGACTGTTATCCCAAATATACAAAGAATTCTTAAAGCTCAACAATAAGAGAACAAACAAATCGGCTGAAAAATGGGCCAAGGATCTCAATAGACACCTTACCAAAGAAGATACAGAGATGGCAAATAAGTATATGGAAAGGTGCTCCACATCATATGTCATCAGTGAAATGCAAATTAAAGCAATAAGATACCACTAAACACCTATCAGAACGGCCAAAATCTAGAATACTGACAACACCAAATGCTGGTGAGAATGTGGAGCAACAGAAACTCTCCCTCATTGCTGGAGGCAATGTAAAATGTTACAGCCACTTTGAAATACATATGGCAATTTCTTTTAAAAAAAACTTAATATATATTCTTACCGTATGATCTAGCAATTGTGCTCCTGGGTATTTACCCAAAGCAGATGGAAACTTATGTCCACAAAAAACCTGCATATGGACATTTGTAGGACTTTAATTATAATTGTTAAATCTTAGAAGTAATGAATATGTCCTTTAGTAGAGGAATGGGTAAATAAACTGTGGTATATGCAGACAATGGAATATTATTCAGTGCTAAAAAGAAATGTGCTGTCTAGCCATGAAAAGACATGGAGGAAACTTAAGTGCATATTACTAAATGAAAGAAGCCCATCTGAAAAGGCTTCATAGTGTATAACTCCAACTATAGGTCTTTCTGGGAAAAGGCAAAACCATAGAGACAATAAAAAGATCGATGGGAGCTCCTGGGTGGCTCAGTTGGTTGTGTCTGCCTTCAGCTCAGGTCATGATCTCCGGGTCTTGGGATAGAGCCTGGTATTGGGCTCCCTGCTCAGTGGGGAGTCTGCTTCTCCCTCTCCCTCTGCCCCTCCATGCCCCCCCCACCATGATCTCTCTCTCTCTCAAATAAATAAATAAAATCTTAAAAAAGGGGGGGGGGGCTCAATGGTTTCCAGGCATGTATTGTTGTATATGGTGGGGAGAGATGAACAGCAGAACACAAAAGAATTTTAGGGTAGTAAATATATTCTGTATAACATCATAATGATGAATTTATGTCAATATACTTCTGTCCAAACCCATAGAATTACAATACCAAGAATGAACTCTAAGGCAAACTATGAACTTTGGTTGATTATGATATGTCATTGTGGGTTCATCCTTGATTTAAAAAAAAAAAAAAATACCATTCTGTGAACCATGTGTTGAGATAGGGGGTGTATGAGAAATCTCTGTACTTTCCTCTCAATTTTGTTTTAAACCTACAACTACTCTTAAAAAAAAGTCTTAAAAATACAAAAAAAAAATGTCAGGCTAAGAACAGCTGTGACTCTCCTTCCTTCTTAAGCAAACAATCAAATGACTTAAGAATGGAATGACCCATGTAGTGAAGAGAATGAGTGGTAGATTATAAATTTCTGGAAGGCTGAGGCAGATGGAAGCCTGTTGGATGAGAGAAAGCAAAGAAACTGCAGCCAAGAACACACAGGTTGGGGAATAGAATAAAAGAAAGCTGCCCAGGGAATTGTGAAAGGCTCTGGATCAAAATAGAGGTGGAGACCAGGGAGGCATGAGAAGTGTAGGGGAACAGTTGTGTTCCCCTGGCCAACATGTTGCTCTGCAAACAGATAACTGGAAAACTACATTATCTTATTAAATTTAATGACTTGCCTTGGGAAAATTAGAGCAGCTAAATAAAGTTGGTACATGAACCCCAAATAAAGTTCTCCTCATTCAGACATTTGGAGCCCACAGTATACAGACACACTATCCAGGGATATACAGCTCCAAGCTGACTTCTTCAGGGAAAGCAGACCTACCCAGGAAGGGGCTTTCTGCATCCTTGTGGTTCATTGTTTGCTCTTTATACCTGCTCATAAATCATGAGCAAAGAGTGTCTGGTGTCCTCTTCAGGGAAACACACCTGATTGTTGGATCTAGACTATTATTGTCCTGCTTATGACTTGGAGTGGATGGTACTCAAACCTGTAGATTTCTCAGGGTTACAGGGTGAATCTGTGCAAAATCTGCTAGAATTGAGACTTTTTTTTTTCAATAATAAAGTTACTAATCAGTCTTTGTGGAAAATGTACAATTCATTGAAACAGCATTACATAAAATAACTCTGCCTTTATCCTGAGGATAAATCTAATCACATAATGCAAATTAGCTTAACTAAAGAATATTGATATCAAAATCTTCATGCTAAGCTATTCACTGATATTACCATGGGGAAAATTTTCTGAAAGCTCCAACATGATGAGATAATGTCAATAATAATAATGTGACAGCATAGAATTAATTGTAGTTAGGCAATAAGAGTGAATGTAAATGTTAAATTGATAATATATTCATTATGACATCAGTGATAAAATTCTGTACAGTGATTTTACAGCTGTTTTAAAGCATTTCCTAACATTAAATACTTCTAATTCTCTGGAAATCCACCTAATGCAACATTTTTGTAATGGTAATAGTTTGAAAATTATTTAATTTGCTTTTTTTTTTTTTTTTTTTTCTGTATCATTTGTTCAAGAACCTGTAGGGGAATGATATTCATCTTCTGGCTTTTATAAATAGGATCTGCTACAAGAACATAAGATCGAGGGACAGGCATTCCTGGGTGAGAACTGATTTTCTAAATTCCTTTATCCCTGCCTCAGCATCTCACTATCCAAGCCTGAGGGGTCTTATACTTAGGGCCCTCCATAAGAGTTGTGTGCATAATTAATTTTTTATCTCACTACATTTGCATCACAAAAGTGGATGTGCTTTATCCTTGGAAAGTCATTGGTATGCAATCACTGTTCAATGACAAAACAGTACAATTGACCCTTGGACAACATGGGTTTGAACTTTACAGGTCCCCCTATACTTGGATTCTTTTCAATAAATACAGTACAGTACTATAAATGTATTTTCTCTCCCTTATGGTTTTCTTAGTAATATTTCCCTTTCTCTAGCTTACTTTATTGTAGGGATACAGTATATAATACATATAACATACAAAAAAATGTGTTAATCAACTGTTAATTCATCAGGAAGACTTCTAGCCAACATTAGGCTATTAATAGTTAAATTTGGGAGGAGTCACATGTTAGGCATGGATTTTTGACAGCATGGGAGTTGGTGCCCCTAACCCCCACATTGTTCAAGGGTCAACTGTCGTTGGTAATTACAGTGTTTTGCTATACATGAACCACAATAAACATCATCAACTTATGTTGTCTAGAAAATTGTAGGGCTTTCCAGTTGTTCAAGGTGAAGAAGACTAAAGACAAAGTTTGACTTTTGGGCTTTCATAATGAGTGTAAATTGTTGTCCCCTAAGACTGTGTGTGGAGAATTTTAATTGGATTCTAATCATAGATGAGAACTTCATGTTAATTTAACTTACAAAAGGAGATGTAAAAGCTAGCAGTTCCTCATTTAAGCCATATTAATAGAATTATCTTTACTGGCTTATCATCAGGGTTCGCTTTTCAAATTATAGCTGAATTCCATCAGTTTCTCTTTTCCTCTTTTCCTGCCTCCCCTCCTCTCAGAATCACACTCTGTGCTTACTGCCCATCAACCATTCGCCTAATGGCTTTAACATCAATTTTTGCCTTAATCAGTAATTTCCTTAGAATTTGAAAAAATGATATCATTTCTTTTTTTTCCCCACCGTAAATATATACAATTTTTATTTGTCAGTCATACTTCAGTAAAGCTCTATTCAATACATCAATGCAGATTTTGTATTATTGAAATAATGCAATGGCATAAACATGAAAAATGATATCATTTCTTAGACATTTAACTGGAATTCTTCTAAAGAGCTTTTGCTGGTCAACAGGAGCCTTTGGTTATCCTGAAATTCAGTTCTTCCTGAATAAGTGCTTCCTTCTTTCCCTTCAATTGCCAGTTTTCAGGTTGAGGGGTTGATTTAATAAATAGCCTTTTGAATAGTGAAAGAAGAGGTTTTTCTGGCCTTTGTGTCATTACGGACTCACGCATGCATGTAGATGCAATGTGTTACACTCACCTCCTCTTCCTTCTCATGTTCAAACTGTCATTATTGCAGCCCCTGGGTGCATCTTCAGGCGGCCACCATGTCCTATTGACACAGCATTGAAAGCTTCTTTGCCTTCTGACCCGCCAAGGTGTCCTAAGCCCATCTTTGGCCTTCCCTGTCTTAGGCATGAAATCAGCCATTTATCCAAGAAAGTTCATCCTGTCAGTGTGAATGTTATTAGAAAAATCTGCATGAAGGAAGCTCATTGTTGCTGGGGTGACATTGCTTAGGTACCATTTCATGGAACATGGTCAGAGAAGAGACAGTTTAGAAATCATAAGCTCATACTGATAATTTTCAATTTCATTTGAATATGACAGCATTTTAATTCTTCTTTGACTTCTCAATTATACCTTTTCCCCTAACTTGAAAATCTTGTTTTTGACATTAACCAAATTACTTATTTTGCTTATTTTCATAATGTAAAAGAATAGTATCAAAATAACAAGATATTATTAGTAACAGTAACTCTACAAGATTTACTCTAGTGAGGGTGCCTGGGTGGCTCAGTTGGTTAAGCCACTGCCTTCGGCTCAGGTCATGATCCCGGATTCCTGGGATCGAGTCCCGCATCGGGCTCCCTTCTCAGGGGGGAGTCTGCTTCTCCCTCTGACCCTCCCCCCTCTCATTCTCTCTCTCTCAAATAAATAAATAAAATCTTTAAAAAAAAATTTAGTGAAACACCAGTGAAATTTGAAATTTCTGGATCATTCCTTTCAATCCTAGACAACATCCCACTAAATATGTATAAGATATAAAAAAATAGCTCTCTAATATTAACAATTAGATATACGATTATATTCATTTGTTTTGGGTTGTTTTTAATTTTTTGGGTTTTTTTTTTTTTTTTTTTTTTAAGATTTCATTCATTTGACAGAAAGGCAGTGAGAGAGGGAACACAAGCAGGGGGAGTGGGAGAGGGAGAAGCAGGCTTCCCGCCGAGCAGGGAGCCCGATGCGGGGCTCGATCCCAGGACCTGGAATCATGACCTGAGCCGAAGGCAGACGCTTAACGACTGAGCCACCCAGGTGCCCCTTTAGGTTTTTTTTAAAGGTAACTCTTTTTAACTTTTATTTTGAAATAATTTCAGACTTACAGAAGAAATTTAAAAATAATGCAAAGAATTCCCATATATCCTTTACCACAATTCCTCAAATATTAGAAATTCATCACTTTTGCTTTATTATTTTGAGAATTCTCTCTACACATACATTTAGACATTTTTTCCCCCTGATCCTTATGAGATGCAGTGCCCCTTTACCACTGAATATTTCATATTTGTTTCCTAAGAATAAGGACATTCTCGTTCTGGCACCATGTTCACTTGTGGATTCCATCATGCCTCTGTAGTGTTCTTTCATCTGTGACAATTCCTCATTGTTTTCTTACCTCCATGATCTTGACATTTTTGAAGAGTACAGGCCATTTATTTTGTAGAACATCCTTCAGTTTGGGTGTGTGTGATGTTTCCTCATGATTTGATGCATGTTATATATTAAACAAAACAAAACTCATGGGTACCATACAAGTGCTGTGGTGTCCTTCCAGTATATGGATGGTGTCAGGAGGAACATGATGGTTTTTGTCCCATCACAGATAATGCTAACTTTAGTCACTTGGTAAGGGTTAAGTCTGCTGGATTTCTGTACTGCAAACTAACAACTTTTTCCCTTTGGTGATTAGTAAATACATTGTGAAGAGATATTTCTGAATGTCCTATTTATCATTGAATTTTTTTCACTAGTTTTAGCAAATATTGGTGAATCTTGCCTAAAATAATTATTTATTGGTTACTTGATAATGATTTTATAATTTCATCATTCTTTCTACATTAGTTAGCATTCTAAGGAAGATATTTTTTCTCTTCCTTTTTTCCTCTCTCCCTCCTTCCCTCCCTCCCTCCCTCCTTCTTTCTTTCTTTCCTTCCCTCACTCCCTCCTTCTTTCTTTCCTTCCTTCCTTCCTTTCTTCTTATTTTCTTCAGTGTGTTATCACCATTACTTATTTTGATGCTCATATTGTCCCATACTATTTAATGGGAGCTCCTTCACGCTGACATCTGTAACCCTCTGCATACCCCCATTACTTTTGAGCATTTTCTTTTAGTATTAGCTTTTCTGCATATCTTTGTTTGGGGCCTGTTTCTTTTACATCAGATATAGTTGGATCTTAACTTTGAGAGCCAAAAAGAAAGTATTTTTCTTTTGACAGGTTAAGTTGTGCCCATTGATATTTATTGATACGACTGAATCACTTTGTCTCAGTTCTGTCATATATTTTATGTTAGAGTTATTATGGTATATTTGGTGTGTTTCTTTTTGTGATTTATTTTCTGTGATCTTCTATTTTAAGAATTCTTTGGCTATTCAGGAGAGTTTGTATTTTTGTTTAAATGATTATCTTTGTACTTATACAGTTTTTAATGCCTTTGGCCCCATGTCTTTTCATTTAACCTTCTAATCTGATTTGTAAGTCTTTCATACAATGTTTAACTCCCTCCTCTTGTCTATACAATAAGCAATGATCTGTTCAACTTTTCTTTTTCCTGCTTCTTTCTACTT
This sequence comes from Halichoerus grypus, assembly GCF_964656455.1. NCBI lineage: Eukaryota > Metazoa > Chordata > Mammalia > Carnivora > Phocidae > Halichoerus > Halichoerus grypus. Next base: position 74,545,317 of record NC_135718.1, read on the forward strand.
AAGTTGTTTCATTTCTATTTATCAGAGCATACAACACATGATATGTTACTTATAATATATAACTTATTATTGTTCTTACTTCATTTCCACTTTTTAATTTTAAATAAACCTCCTTCAGTTTGTTTTGATGTACAGGCAGGTTTGGAATCCATTAGTCTGGATTTCCTTCTCCAAGCTGAAACTGAATGATTATTCAGCTCTTTATGGACATAATCCTTGAATAAAATCATTTACCTCATATGTACCTAATTATACTATCACGTACCTTACATCTTGTCCACAAATAGATTATAAGAGACTTATTGCCAGGCAAAAGGGAGCAAAGAGAAACTCCAAGGTACATTGTCTATGTGAATGAAGTAAGTTTTAAGAAATAGATCTCAGTGAGGAAATTTTGCATAATATTATAACCTATGTGGATTCATGCATCTTGGAGTCTCAGTCACATGTATATTGATAAGGGGGGAAAGACAACAGATACTTATTGAGCAGTTATGATCTGCTGTAGGTGCTGGACTATAACAATGAGGAAGACATACAATATTCACGGCTTAATAAATTATTCTAATGATGAGCCAGACAACAAATACTTAAATAAATATTGTTTAGGAACACATATACCATCATTTTAAGAACAAATGTGGAGGAGGAATAAGAAATAGGACGCACTGGAAAAGGAGAGACAAAAATAGTTGGTGGGTTCTAACCTATTTAGACCTTAAAATTTTTTTATTTGAACTTCTTTCAACATAAAGTCTGAAATGGCCATAATATCATAGTTTACTTGCAGAAAATATTCTTCTTAAACATTTATTCATTCTTTTTTTTAGAGATTTTTTGATTATTCAGTGTATAGCAATCATCTTTATTTGACCCCTTTTTGTTTACATTTTTTATTAGTAAATAAAAGTCTTTATCATTTTAGATATTACACACAAAGAAGGTAGTAATTTATTGCAAAACTGAGCAGGATGTGGAAAACAATCACATTTGTTTCTCTTCCTACTACTTGAGTGTGCTCATAAGAAATCATATTGAGAATCTTAGTTGTCCTTTCTTTATGAAAGGTTAAAATGATTTAATATGATCACACTTACCATGCCTAGTAGCAATGGGTAAAGCACTGAATGGCCAAGGATAAGGAAGAATGAATTTAATTTCATGAACTTAAAGCTGTCTCTTTGTTTTTAATAACTTACTGGTGATACAGGCTAAAATACTCAATATTATTCAGTCATATTGAGCTTTTGGTGTTATTGAAATTATTGATGTAGCATATAGCAAAGCCCAGGCAGAAAAAAAGCCTAATGAAGGCAGAAGTCTCTTAGGATTGCCACTTACCTTGACTGTTATAATATAGTAGATGTACTGAATTCAGGCATCAATATATTTTGTAACATTATTTATAAGATGTTCTTTAACTTGGAATCTTATGAACATTATATATGGTTTAATGTGAATGGCTAAATCAAACTCTGTAGTAATAAAATATAAAATTTCTATGAAATAAATTATAAAAGAGTGGATTCTAACCACGTAGGAGTTCCAGACTAGGTTCATGTTTTTGAAGAAAATCAGAAGGGATTAAAATTTATGATTTTCTTTGAGGCTCATGTAAGACCAATGAAATTTTAGTACATGTACATCTGTCAAAAATAACAAGTGTGGGGCATCCTATTTATTTTCTACAGTTTCTCCTCATTCCTAGGTCCTGGAGGTAGAGGCTCTCCCTTGGGTAGGCTCTGTTGGTTAGAAGGATGTGAGGGAATGAGCTCTTCTCAGAGACTTCTTGGCTGACCTGGTGATGGTGGCCCATATCTATTGGTGTCCAGACATGTCCATAGTCAGATGTGCCACATTTCCTGTTCCTGTCTGACTCAGGGTAGGAGTTTAGCTCTTAGCACTAAACTTTTATGTTACTTAAGACCAGTATGATAAGGGCTGCATTTGTAAAAGATTTAAAAAATTCCTTCTCCTGTTGAATAAATGAGACCTTATGACAACTATTCTGAACACTGTATCAGCACATGTAGGGAAGTTTTATGACAACACTGATACAGTTAAAAAAAAAGGCAGTGAAATCAATGTGACAATAATGAACTTAAATCCCACTGGACAATAAAAAGTGAGAAGTAATCATAAAGCTATCCTGAAGCTTAAAATCCTATCTCTTTGAAAGTTTTGTCCCACAATAACAAATTTTGTAAGATTGTTTTATTTGTACTTTAAGTTGTAATTATCAAGAAAATACTGTTCTATGTAACACCAAATAGCAAGATAATAATTTAACCAAGTTTAAATAAATGCATTGTGCTTGTTTAATAAAGTTTGTTTTTCTAACTAAAACACAACCCATCCTCCCTATAAAAATTTGGCAAATGCAAAATTTGAAGGAGAAAGAACATCTATAATTGTATTCCTAGAAACAACTTTGTTATATCTGTATCCAGTTTTTTTAAATAGTTAATGTCAAAACGTATAATTTGAGCTTTTGTACTTTTATTTTTTTAAGATTTATTTATTTGAGAGAAAGGGAGAGCAAGTGGGGGAGGGGCAGAGGGAGAGAATCTTCAAGCGGACTCCCTGCTGAGGGCAGAGCCTTGACTAGGGGTAGATCTCAGGACTCTGAGATCATGACCTGAGCTGAAATCAAGAGTTGGATGCTTATCCAACTGAGCAACCCAATACCCTGAACTTTTGTAATTTTAATTTAGTATCACACAAGAAGCCTTTCCTCATGTTTATCCTATTTATATTTTGAATGGAGTTTCTTACAGTTGCTGTACTATTTCTTTATAACTGTTCTTTCCATGAAAAATATTAACTTGAAAAACAGAAGCTAAGTTCAGGAGATATATAGGTGACAAACAGTGTCTGGTGTACAATATGGGTAAACAAAACCCAAGAATTAATCGCAATAAAAAATTACGTGTGTTAAAAATTGGAGAGATGAAGAGCTTACTAATGGAACAGAACCCAAGGGTCTATGACATACAAGGTCATTTTGAGCAGTGTCTGAAGCAATGTTAAATGGCTTTTGATACTATATGATGTAAATAAACAGGATTAACTTTCATAATCTCCTGAATATGATTTCGTGATAAAATGCTTATGTAGATGGCAGAGGTCAATGAATTTATATATTTTTTCAATCTATGGTTGTCACTGCGTTGAATTCCTAATACTAAATTTGACTTCAAGGAACTGCCGGACATTCAAGAACATGACAAAATCAACATTCAGGGATGTAAGATTTTTGGTAAACCTTTTTAAGAGATGAGATAGCATCTAGTTGTCTGTTGCTTAGTTGTTCATCTCTTGAAGTTCACATTGCATAATTTTCTGCTGTGGCCTAAAAACAACTATAATATGGGACCAAATCTTTTCAGCTAACTTTGTACAAAGCAAAAACATAGCAACTTTGCTGTTGTTAAGACCTGAGATTATAATCAAACTGAACAGGTAGGTAAGATTGTTTTGCTAAATGAGAGAACAAAATCAAGCCCCAGGAGAGAAGAGATGTTGGAAATTGTTTTTGTGAAAAACAGACTCACTCCAATTAACTGGAGAGAATTAGTGCTTCTGGTAAAAACGCTTGTAGCTGGAAATTGGAAAACATAAGCTCTAGGGCAACCTAGGAACCATGTTTTCCTTCCTGGCCCATCTGTTTCCCTCTGGTGTCTCTTTCATTTTCTTCTCCCAGTTGAATATTACCTCAACTACTGTCCACATCTTTTCAACTTCCTTATACCTTCCCCTTGAAAATGTATTTGGCTCACTAGGGTCTCACCTTGCTCTTTGGCATCCTTTTACCTTTGATTCCACTACCAACTGCCTTAATCTCTTTAATTCCCAATTCCCTATTCCTGTAAGAGTAATATGAGGGCAAAAAGCACATTTTAAAGACCGGCCACACAGATCAGATGGTAGGTTTATTGGCCATCCCGTGATTTGGCTATGCTTGGGTCAGGTGACAGACATAAATATCATTAGGTCTTTGGAGCTGGTGTAGGCTGTCTACATTACAAGAGATATGGGCAAGCAAACCTGTAAAATGTCCAGAGTAGAAGCCAAAATCAGGTGCATTATATTTACTATATATGCAAAAAGAATGATATCATGACCAAATTGATTGATTTTGTACTGGGCACTGGACAGACTTTCAGGTGATTCCCAGTGATCCCCACCTCCTGATGTTCACATCCTTGTATACTTTCTTCCCCTCGAATGTAGGTGGGGCTGGTAATTTCCTTTAAACAATAGAATATAGCAAAGGTGAAGGGATGTCACTTCTCTTACTACAGTATACCATAGAAAAATTTGTCTTGCTAACAGACTCACTTTAGGGACTCTCTCTTTCTTGCCAGCTTTCATGAAGCAATTGGCCGTATTGGGGGTTTTGGATGGTGAGGAATTGTGGATGGTCCCTAGGATCTGAGGGCCATCTCCAGTACAGCCAGCAATAATCCACAGCCCTTGGTTCTATAGCTTAAAAGAAGCAAAAATCCACCAAAGACCTGAGTGAGAAATAGGTGGATGGTTTCCCAGGTGAGGCATGAGATGACATCCCATCCCTGATTGCTGCCTTGCAGAGAACCCAGCTAAACTGTCCCTGGACTGCTGGCCCACAGGGACTGTGATATAGTACATGTGTGTTGCTTTACGCTGCAGAATTTGTGGTCATTTGTTATGCAGCAATAGACAACAAATAACATACTGCTTCCTGGTTTAAAAGGCAGAACTGATACAATTTGGATGCTGAAAATTTCAGAATCAGAGCCATCATAGAAAAGCCACGTTTCCTCTGCCTTTTCCACCATTTGTAACCTAGACATCTATCACTTTCCATTTGACTCTCCGTATTTACATCCCACACTGCTTCACCCATTTAGGCTGACCCATTTAGATTGCCCTCTGAATTCTGGTTCCATTTAGGCTATGGGGGCCCCAGCAATAGATGTATTGGCTGAGAGGAGAGTGAGCCATTTATTTCTTTGATTCCCTCCTGCCAGGTCTTAGCACCTCTTCCAAAGATCACAGTCTTCCTCAGGTCACTCTTTCTAAACAACAATCTCTTTGGGTTGGGTAACCACCCCCAACCCTTTGCCCCTTCGGGCCTGGGGGTGATGATGGTTCCCCCTGTTCTAAGCTCCATAGTACTGCCTCATACCTTGATGCTTTCCCCAAACTCTGGATTCCTTCTTTGTAAATAGTCCCCTTACTGAACTAACATCAAATTATCCAATTTGAGTGGGCTGTTTTCTGGTAAATAATACAAAGCTCAACGATTTTTTCCATATAACCTTGTCCAGAATTAAAAGTGGATGTCTGTATATATAGATTCTGATTTGGAAGAGGGAGCTTTCTAAGGGAAGGAAGATGAGGGGGAGTATTGTTACTCAGTGTCTGTCCAGCTTTACAGCTGTATGTGAATGTGGCATGTCAAGGAATGAACTAGAAATGCCTTCCTGGGGATCTCATTTTCTAGACTGTAGGCCAAGGGTGGGGAGCATAACAGGCTTCAGTTGTCATTGAAACCTGCATGGAGAACACTCCATTCTGTCATAAAGAACATTGAACACAGATTGACAAGGATTAAGAAGAGAAACTGAAATAGCTCCTTTTCCAGAGAGACTTCAGAAAAGGAGAGACAACCACATGTCTCGACAGGGAGAGGTGCAGAGCTGCATGGAGGATTCTTTGATTCATTTCTTTTTTTTCAGAGGTTTGAAACCAAATGTTAAAATTGCTGAATGCCATGCATGACATTCTATTTCAAATGTGTATGACACATAAGATGTGTCTGGGAACTCAACATGATATTTAGATTTTAAAAGAATCTGGCTTTTTCATAAGTTTACAAAAGGTGGGAACAAGAGCAAGTTCATCTTAGAGGAGCTTTCTGATGCCTTGGGAAGTGAATATTTCTCTCCAGTGTAGTACAACTATGGGATTTGAATAAACTGGGAGAATGCCATATTGACAGAATAAAATATTTAGGGAAGCAGATGGGCTGGGAAGATGTATATGCCCCTGCCCCCACCCCTCTTGCACCAAGGTTGTTGCTTAACCTTGATTATAGAATACTGGAGCTGAGGGATCGATCTAAGGGATCGACTAATCATCATTTATTTATTTTCCAGATGAGAAAACTAAGCCATTGAAAATTACATGGATTCACCTCAACTCACATAATGTGTGTGAGTTTGGTCAAGCCTAATTTTCTACTTCTGAGCAGATTCTTCTCCATCTGAATGAACTGGACCTTTACATAGAAATACACACTCAGAAGTTACTGATTAAACTCAAACTAGCTTTAGGCCGCCTTCTATGTTTCTGTACATCTGTAAGGGAAGAAAGGGGAGGATCCTTCGCTAATGAGGAGAGTAAAATGTCCCAGTGGTCACCCTCCAGGCAGGTCACCAGCCCATAGCAGTATCACAGAGACTGTCAAAGTGACCTGGGGGGCCCTGAGGGAATGCGGGCCTTCCCATCCCATCCAGGGAACGGTAACTGCTCAGCCTTCATACCATATTTTGTCCTTGGCTGGATGGTGATTGGGCTCGATTTATGGGTTCATTTGAGAATGAGTCTCCCTAAACTTGGCATGACCTTCAGGACCAGGCTGCCCTGGGAAAATGAATTCATCAATAATTTCTAAATATGCTGCCAAATGCTTGTTATACACCTAGATTTTAAACACTATTTGTATTTCAGTTGACATTGCTGAATTATAATAGTTATTGGAGCAAGTTTTATATTTAATACTAATACTAATATCCAATTAGTTTTGAGGACCAAAGAAAAAAGATTTGTTACAGAGTGGTAATTTTATGTGAGTCTTGGAACCCCTCCCTCCTGAATATGTTGCCCCAGAAGCACTTGCTCAAGATGTAGCCCCAACACACTCCCCCTCATACACACAGACACACATATATACACCCTCCCCCTCACACACACCCACTCCTCCTCACACACACACACACACTCTCTCTCTCTCTCTCTCCCTCACTCCCCCTTTCACACACACAGCCAAACTAATGCACATCCTTGGACTCACACTTTGGTGCTCCCTTCTCATGCAATGTTTTTGCTTGTACATGAGAAAAAATATGATGCAGTAAAAATACTTTCTTCTTGGCCCAAGCTATATTTTCAGATAAGATGAATTATTAGTTACTTATCTCAGTCTCCAACCTGATCTATGCAAGAAATAGAACTGTCTTGATATTTAAAAATCAGTTAAATTTTATTTTGACCATCCATGTCAGTAATCAGAGTGAGTTCAGGGGAGGCCTTTCCTCTGGTGCTCCTCGTGTCCTGGGCATTGGGGGCGGGGATGTTTTTCTCTATCTTTGTCAGTCCAAGCATCCTTTTTTACATCTGCCATCCTCCCAGGTCCACCATTCTCCTGGGTCACAGCTGTGTCACCCTTCATTCCTAATCACAAAGCCTCCTCTGTTGAGGCTCTCTGCTACCTCAGGGACCCCCTCAGGGCACCTAGGTGTCCTTATGCTGCTTCCCTCCACCCTGGGGCACAGGAAATTTGGTGTCACTATCTTAGGACCAAGATGCCTACATTCTCAACATTGCCATTTTTCTTCCACAGCATTTCTCTTGAGAATAAGCTCTTATATTCCTGAAAGCTTTCTGGATTTCTGTCAGACCCTGCATTCCAGAAGCAGGTGTTGGGCCCCTTCTCTAAGCCCAGTCAGATCTAAGCTCTCCTTGCTTCTCCTCTACCCATCCTCTCTGCTACTGTGCCCCAACTTGTGGACTTTTTTAGTCTTGGGACATGGAAGTCCTGTCCAGATGCATCAGATATTCTTCTAAATCTATTGTTTATGCCCAGAGTGTCTTACCAGATTTTAGACCTCCCTGTCTGTTTTGTCATCCCTCTTTTGAGTTGGTGAACATGCATTGCTTAGATGCATTGGGGAAAGAACCAGAGGTAAAAGAAAATACCAAGAACAGAAATCTTTGATAGTATTTCAGAAATGTTGTATCACCACAGAGGTATTATCAAAAACATTTTATTTTGAAAATTTCAGACTCTCAACTAAAAACAAAATAGTCTACACTAAAAAAATGAAGTTTACAGAACTTCTAGAGTTGGACATTTCAGTATTTTAAACTGGGACACTGACTTGAGGTTATGCCATTGCTTTCTGTCAGCCCGGGCGTTCGATAGGCACTTTAGACTCATAGACCCAAAAGTTTATTTTTGTTGTTCCCTCAACAAAAGGGGAAATGGCAGAGGCAGAGATTCTTCAATTAAACCCCTTGTACAAGAATCTCCAGGTATTGGTGAGGATGTGGAGAAAGGGGAATCCCCTTGCACTGTTGGTGGGAATGCAAATTGGTACAGCCACTCTGGAAAGCAGTATGAAGGTTCCTCAAAAAGTTAAAAATAGAGCTACCTTATGATCCAGCAATTGCACTGCTAGGTATTTACCCAAAAGATACAAAAAAATACAGGTTTGAAGGGATATATGCACCCCAATGTTGATAGCATTATCTACAATAGCCAAATTATGGAAAGAGCCCAAGTGTCCCTCAACTGATGAATAAAGAAGAGGTGGTATAAATACAATGGAATATTACTCAGCCATAAATAAGAGTGAAATCTTGCCATTTGCAATGACATGGATGGAACTAGAGTGTCTTATGGAGGTGAACTAGGTGAGCCAGAGAAAGACAAATACCATATGATTTCACTCATATGTGGAATTAAAGAAACAAAACAAATGATCATAAGAGGATAAAAAGAGAGAAGCAAACAAGAAACAGACTCTTTTTTTTTTGATCTCTCTTTTTTTTTTAAAATTTTTTTTATTGTTATGTTAATCCCCATACATTACATCATTAGTTTTAGATATAGTGTTCCATGATTCATTGTTTGTATATAACACCCAGTGCTCCATGCAGAACGTGCCCTCCTCAATACCCATCACCAGGCTAACCCATCCTCCCAACGCCCTCCCCTCTAGAACCCTCAGTTTGTTTTTCAGAGTCCATTGTCTCTCATGGTTCTTCTCCCCCTCCAATTTCCCCCCCTTCATTCTTCCCCTCCTGCTACATTCTTCTTCTTCTTTTTTTCTTTCTTAACATCTATTGCATTATTTGTTTCAGAGGTACAGATCTGAGATTCAACAGTCTTGCACAATTCACAGCGCTTACCAGAACACATACCCTCCCCAGTGTCCATCACCCAGTCACCCCATCCCTCCCACCCCAACCCCCACTCCAGCAACCCTCAGTTTGTTTCCTGAGATTAAGAATTCCTCATATCAGTGAGGTCATATGATACATGTCTTTCTCTGTTTGACTTATTTCGCTCAGCATAATACCCTCCAGTTCCATCCACGTCGTTGCAAATGGCAAGATCTTATTCCTTTTGATGGCTGCATAATATTCCATTGTATATATATACCACCTCTTCTTTATCCATTCATCTGTTGATGGACATCTTGGCTCTTTCCACAGTTTGGCTATTGTGGACATTGCTGCTATAAACATCGGGGTGCACGTAGCCTTTCGGGTCCCTACTTTTGTATCTTTGGGGTAAATACCCAGTAGTGCAATTACTGGATCATATGGTAGCTCTATTTTCAACTTTTTGAGGAACCTCCATACTGTTTTCCAGAGTGGCTGCACCAGCTTGCATTCCCACCAACAGTGTAGGAGGGTTCCCCTTTCTCCGCATCCCCGCCAACATCTGTCATTTCCTGACTTGTTAATTTTAGCCATTCTGACTGGTGTGAGGTGGTATCTCATTGAGGTTTTGATTTGGATTTCCCTGATGCTGAGCGATATTGAACACTTTTTCATGTGTCTGTTGGCCATTTGGATGTCTTCTTTGGAAAAATGTCTGTTCATGTCTTCTGCCCATTTCTTGATTGGATTCTTTGTTCTTTTGGTGTTGAGTTTGATGAGTTCTTTATAGATTTTGGATACTAGCCCTTTATCTGATATGTCATTTGCAAATATCTTCTCCCATTCTGTCAGTTGTCTTTTGGTTTTGTTGACTGTTTCCTTTGCTTTGCAAAAGCTTTTTATCTTGATGAAGTCCCAATAGTTCATTTTTGCCCTTGCTTCCCTTGCCTTTGGCGATGTTTCTAGGAAGAAGTTGCTGCGGCTGAGGTCAAAGAGGTTGCTGCCTGTGTTCTCCTTTAGGATTTTGATGGACTCCTGTCTCACATTGAGGTCTTTCAACCATTTGGAGTCTATTTTTGTGTGTGGTGTAAGGAAATGGTCCAGTTTCATTCTTCTGCATGTGGCTGTCCAATTTTCCCAACACCATTTGTTGAAGAGACTGTCTTTTTTCCATTGGACATTCTTTCCTGCTTTGTCAAAGATGAGTTGACCATAGAGTTGAGGGTCCATTTCTGGGCTCTCTATTCTGTTCCATTGATCTATGTGTCTGTTTTTGTGCCAGTACCATACTGTCTTGATGATGACAGCTTTGTAGTAGAGCTGGAAGTCTGGAATTGTGATGCCGCCAGCTTTGCTTTTCTTTTTCAACATTCCTCTGGCTATGCAGGGTCTTTTCTGGTTCCATACAAATTTTCGGATTATTTGTTCCATTTCTTTGAAGAAAGTGGATGGTATTTTGATGGGGATTGCATTGAATGTGTAGATTGCTCTAGGTAGGATTGACATCTTCACAATATTTGTTCTTCCAATCCATGAGCATGGAACGTTTTTCCATTTCTTTGTGTCTTCCTCAATTTCTTTCATGAGTATTTTATAGTTTTCTGAGTACAGATCCTTTGCCTCTTTGGTTAAATTTATTCCTAGGTATCTTATGGTTTTGGGTGCAATTGTAAATGGGATCGACTCCTTAATTTCTCTAAGAAACAGACTCTTAACTGCAGAGAACAAACTGATGGTCACCAGAGGGGAGGGGGTGGGGGGATGAGTGAAATAGGTGATGGGGTTAAGGAGTGCACTTGTCATGATGAGCACCAAGTGTCGAATCACTAAATTGTACACCTGAAACTAATATTACACTGTGTTAACTAACTGGAATTTAAATAAAAACTTAAGAAAAAAGAATTTCCATCTCAAATCCTGCTCCTAGGGAATCCAATTTAAGACACATATGGACAGTCATAGAATAAGGGAGTCTAAAACTGAGCAGGTGTCAGATGATCATTCAGGGGTCATCGGCATCCACCATGAGAGCAGGTGCTATTACTCGGGGGAAGCATCGAGTAGACATGCTTTGAGCTAAAACACAAAGCCCTGAGGGACTTGAGTTTTAGCTAATGAGTAAATGAAGGTGGGAGGGGGAAGGAGACTTGCACAGGCAAGCCCAAAATAATGAGGAGTGTCACAGAGGTCTAGGGAGGAGAGAATTTTATATGAAGTTTCAACATATTCATTAAAAACAGAGGAGTTAGGGGCTCCTGGGTGGCTCAGTCGGTTAAGCGTCTGCCTTCGGTTCAGGTCATGATCCCAGGGTCCTGAGATGGAGCCCCACATGGGGCTCCCTGCTCAGCGGGATGTCTGCTTCTCCCTCTCCCTCTGCCTGCCACTCCCCCTGCTTGTGTTCCCTCTCTCTCTCTCTGTCAAATAAATAAATAAAACATTAAAAAAAACAGAGGAGTTAAAAAATAAGAATTTATGTGACTATTTGGCAAGTGGGATGTTGCTGGTTATGGTTGCCTGAGTGGTTTCAGTGGAAAGGTAGAATGCACAAGAACCAAATTGCTGCCAGTTGCATAGTGAACGGGAACTCAGGAAGTAGATACGGTGAGTGCAGACAGCGGGAGCATTTTGTTACTTCTAATTGTTGCAGCCTCAGAGAGACTTGAGACTACTTGTAGCAGAGGAAAGAGAACCAGAAGAGGATTAGAACTGAAAAGAGAACAATGAGACATGAATGGTTGTAGGATCAGAGGAGATCATAGAGGCTGGCGTCAGGACTCTGTTCTCCCAGCCAAGCTGGGTCTAGCAGTTTCTTGGGTATCATATTGTATTATATTTTTCATTCATTCATCCATCTATCCACCCATTCATTCATTCATCAAACATTTATTAAGTGCTCGTCGTAAGCCCTTTTAAGCATACTTTTTAAAAAGATTGAGAGAGAGAGAGAGTGTGGTGCACGCACACGAAGGGGGAGGGGCAGAGGCAGAAATTCTTCAAGCAGACTCCCAGCTGAACCCAGTGTGGGGGCTCGAGCTCACCACCCATGTGATTGTGACCTGAGCTGAAGCCAACAGCCCAGTGCTTAACTGACTGAGCCACCCAGGTGCCCCAGCGTACTTTTTTTTTTTAGTTCAAGACCCCAATCCTACAGAAGTTCATAACTTAGTTGTTAGACTTTCGTGGAAAAATGGACCGAAGAACAACTCGAAGCAGTGCTGTAAAAAAAGGGTAGAAAGTGCTACAGCAATGCAGGAGTGAAGCCAGTGATTCTGATGGTGGATGACAAAATAATTCGGAAAGGAGATAAAGTTTGACCTAGGAATTGAAGGGAGAGTTTAAAATGCCCTTTGGGCATGAGGAGTGGGTGTCTGGATATGTGAACTGGGCCCTATCTGTATGATTAATTAGTCTGTTATGAAGTCCATATTCTGTGTCAGGCAGTCATTCATCTTTCCCCTTGATATCTCAAGTGCAAAATCTATTTGGACATTACTTTTAAAAAATGCTTTCTCTAAAAAAAAAAATCTATAACCAAGAACAGTAGAGAGAAGGTAAGAGAAGGAGAAAATGAGTAGTTTTTCTCCTGGCAAGAGATCTTACAGAATTGTTATCTTGGGTGAAGTAAGAAACCTGGTCTATTTATACTTTTGAACTAAGCTGACACCTTTTGCATGCTGCCTTCAGTAAACAACAGACAGATCTGTACATTACTTAAGCAATTGACTGCCCCACTCAGACATGCCTTCTCTAATCTTTTCTACCTGTGAAAAATCCCACTTGTGCTGAAAACCCTGTCAAGTTTCAGATCTTCCTTAAAGGCAGTCCAAAGTTACTCTCCCATTTCCACTTCTACCAGAATTTACTTTCATTGCTATTTTTTTAATACTGTCATTAACTCAATATGTTTATGTGTTTATGTTAAGACATCCTTCTACTGTGGCCATTAAATGTCTTGACTGGCTCATTAATGGGCTGGGGTGTGGGTAGTAGCGTTTTTAAGAATCAGGCATTAGGAGCACCTGGGTCGCTCGGTTGAGTGTTGGACTCTTGGTTTTGGGTCAGGTCATGATCTCGGGGTCATGGGATCGAGCCCCAAGGTGAGCCCTGTGTTGGGCTCATGCTCAGCAAGGAGACTGCTTAGGTTTTTCTCTCCCTCTCCTCGCTGCTCTGTACCCCCGTATGCACTCTCTCTCAAACAAATAAATAAATCTTAAAAAAGAAGTAGGCATTAAACATGTATTAATAGTCAAATGTTATTTATTTGAATATCAAATTATAAACATTCCTTTTCCAGTGATTTGGCATGACTTAATTCTGTTAAAAAGCAATATCCAAATAAATAAGAGAAACAACCGAGGTCCATTTTGTGTGTGTATGTGTGAGAGAGAGAGAGACAGAGAAAGGCAGAGAGAGAGGGAGAACCATTTCCTGGTGATTTCTTTCTTCCATACCCCACCTTTTCTATTCTTAGCTACTAATTATTGCCATCAGCTAAGGGATCAGAAGAGTCAACATATTTAAGAAGCAGTCACTTTGTATTGGCTGGAATATGAAAGAGGATAAAAATCTAACATCTAGTTCTTATCTTTCTTATTTCTTCATCTCTAATACATTTGGTTCTCAAATTCAGTGTGCATAAAAATCACCTAAGGTGCATATAAACATGCAGTTCCTTGGGTAGCATCTTGGGTATTCTTATTCTTAGTGTGGAATTAAAGTCCTAGAATTTGAATTTTTAAAAAATGTTTCAGGGGCACCTGGGTGGCTCAGTCGTTAAGCGTCTGCCTTCGGCTCAGGTCATGATCCCAGACCGAGTCCCACATCGGGCTCCCTGCTCAGCGGGAAGCCTGCTTCTCCCTCTCCCACTCCCCCTGCTTGTGTTCCCTCTCTCGCTGTGTCTCTCTGTGAAATAAATAAATAAAATCTTTAAAAAAAATAAATAAAAAATAAAAAATGTTTCAGGGAGGGGTACCTGGGTGGCTCAGTTGGTTGTGTCCCGAGACTCTTGATTCAGCGCAGGTCATGATCTCAGGGTCATGAGATTGAGCCAAGAGTCAGGCTCCAGGCTCCGCGGGGAGTCTGGTTGAGATTTTCTCTCTCCCTCTGCTCCTCTCCTACATGTTCTCTCTCTCTCTAATAAATAAATAAGTCTTTAAAACAAATAAATAAATACAAATGTCTCAGGGAATTCTGAGTGTTCAGTCCAGAGCCCAATCTTTGTGGAAACTGCTCCATCCATCTGTTTCTTATTTCTTCTGAAAGAACCCCAGAGCGGATCCTCAAACCCAGGAGACCACGGAGGCTGAGTGATGTGGATCTCACTTCCAAAATTCAGAAATTTTATTCTTGAAATTTGAAAGGAAATGGAATCCTAAATGTAAATACCACTTTTCAGCATCTTACAATTTATTCACCAGTTCAGCAGTGTTCTTTTTTTTTTTTTTTTTTAAGATTTTATTTATTTGACAGAGAGAGAGACACAGCGAGAGAGGGAACACAAGCAAGGGGAATGGGAGAGGGAGAAGCAGGCTTCCCGCGGAGCAGGGAGCCCGATGCAGGGCTCGATCCCAGGACCCTGGGATCATGACCTGAGCCGAAGGCAGACGCTTAACGCCTGAGCCACCCAGGCGCCCCTCAGCAGTGTTCTTTATATCTATGGTCATAGCTTAATCTCCAGCTCATAGAAAAGAGTATGCAGAACCTTTGTTAACAGGAGATGAAGTGAGCTTGACATTGGTTATAAAAAGGCAGTTGAGACATTGTTTAAGATTGTGAGAAGCACAGTTCTGTTTGTTTTACTAAAGGTGCATTACTCTGACCTGCCAACTTCTTCTAGTTGGGAAGGGAGAGAAACCGAAAAACAAAATCACCATTAAAGAAAATTATGTTAAATGGAATCTTAAAAGCACACCCATTCCCAGCAACGTCTTTATTATTTCAGTCTCACAGAATTGTTTTCTCAGTCGTCAGGGAAGAAAGGTCATGTTGTGCCTGAACAGTGAAAGCCATCTTTCATAGAAATACATTTCTAATAAGCAGCCTTTACAACTAGAGACATTTTTAGCATGTTTCTGAAACCAGCACAGATCAAGTTTAATGGTAAAATGATGCAGTGTAATTCTGGAAATGACTTTTCGACAACTCAGAATCTCTTCTTTATGCTCTTCCATTTTAAAAAGTCATGGAAAATATTTTTCTTTAAGTATCTTTCTTGCAAGAAACACTTGAAGGAAACTTAGCATGCACAATATCGAGAAGTACACGTAATACGGCGTCAGTGGAGAGTCAGTGAAGAAGAGCTGATGAGGGCCCATCAGGAAAAGATTCCCTAAGTTGGGGAAATAAAAGGAACTGGGTTTGTTTACAAGTGGAAAAAAGGCCCACGTGGAAGCAAAGACGCTTCACCAAGCAGCTTAGGGCTGTCTTCCTGGGCATGGTGTCAGAGGGTGTGTGTGTTTGCACAAAACTCATAGATTCATTTATGCCCATGGCATTCGATTTCAAGAGACCACAGAGAGAAGCAACAAAAGTTCTGTAGCTTGTGTAGAAGATACCTATTACAGATAAGGGAATATCTCACACCTGGAGTCCCTCTACGGATGTGAGTCCTGAATTACCAAAAGATACAAAGAGCCATTAAAAATTTTCTCCTTTTTATAAATCTGTTCCAATTTATTGAACACGTGGCATGTTCCAGATTCAAATGCAACTGCCGGGGAAAACAGGGCTTTGTTTCCTTTGCAGTTGAATCCCCAGTGACTAGAACAGTGTCTGGGAAATTCTAATTGCCCAGTAAATATTTAAGCACTTGAATTAATTGATGAACACAGAAGTCTATGTGTGGAGGAAAAAAAAGAGGTCGGTGACATGTAGTTCTTATCTCTGTGAAGCTTACTGCTCTTATTTTTAGGGACTGGAGTAATTGAAGGGTAGGTTATTTTTGAAATGTGCACTCGTGGTTTTAATTAGTCACTGCAGTCGTCCGTGTGTTCTTGGCTTACCCACAGGATAAGCCCGTTTCTTTCTCTCTGCCACTCTGCAGCTCACTAGCGTCTGACCTTGCTTAATGAGGAGCTACTGAAAATGAGATTAGGGTCCAGATATATTTGTTGGAGATGCTCAAATAGGCCCTGCGTATTTTAAAGCGCATTTTAAAGTCTTAGTAAATTCAAAAATAAGAATCAACGTTAGAGAAGAAATCATCCTAATAACACAAATTTCCTTCTCTTCTCATATGCAGTGATATTGCCCTGCAGGCATTTCTGTTGGGTAAAACAATTTCTTTTCTCATAAAAAACCATGAACTCGCTTATACAATTGAGCAATCACACTTTGCTATGCAAGTGGTGGTCTACACAGTGAGTGAGTGTGTACTGTATATTAGAAATACTCCTGTTATATATAATGAAGCCTAACAAATCATAGTGGGATAATGAGGGCCTGGTTCAGTAGAAGTAAACACTCTTAACATCTGAATGCTAACTATTATTACTGCTGGAGAGCAGCCTATATTTATGCTATATTTAGAAAAGAATAGGTATGTTTCATTCTTATGGGGTTTCTTGTCAGTATTCCTGTCAGATCTCATTAATCCTTATGCATTCATAAAAGATGGGTTCGCTTTAAATAACGAGGGAAAGCCAATGTAGGAGAAAGAGAAATACTTCTCACAAAATTAAGAGTAGCCTCATCTTCCCTTTAGCTTGGAGCAGAAACCAGTTGGCAACAGTGGAGGCTGGGCAGATTGTATGGTTTAAAGTGGGAAGAGCCATTTTTATAAGTTATAGTAAGAAACACGTAATATAAAATTTACCATCTTACCCATCTCTAAGCGTACATTTCAGTGGCATTATGTACGTTCACATTGTGGCGCGACCATCACCACCAGTCCATCTCCAGAGCACTTCTCATCTTGCAAAACTGAACCTCTGTCCCCATTAAACAACAAGTCCCCATTCCCTTGTCCCCGCAGCCTCTGGCCACCAGCATTCTACTTTCTGTCTCTATGAATTTGACTCCTCTTGGTACTTCGTACAAGTCGACTCATACAGTATTTGTCCTTTTGTGACTGGCTTATTTCACTTAGTATAATGCCGTCAAGATTCATCCATGTTGTAGCCTATGTCAGAATGTCCTTCCTTTTAAGGCTGAGTAATATTCCATTATATGTGTACATCACATTTTATTTATTCATCTGTTAATGGGCAGTTTGCTTCTACCCTTTGCCTATCTTGAGTAATACTGATATGAACATGGGTATACAAACATCTGTTCAAGTCCTGTATAAATTCAGAGGCAGAATTGCTAGATCATATGGTAATTCTATTTTTAATCTTTTGAGGAACTGCCATTCTGTATTCCGTGGGGGCAGGAGAAGCCATTTTTGAGCTTCATGGAAGTTCAAAAAGATCTAATAACCATGAAAATTTTCCTCCTTTTCATCTTTTTCCTTTTTCCAAATTTAAAACTACCTTTATTTGTGGTTGGCTAAACTTGAGATGCCATCGTCCATCAGCAGAATTGTGAGATTGTACAGGAGGTACAAAAATATGCCATTTAACTTAATTACCCTCACATCATCAAGCCTTAAAAATACACATAAAAGTTCTACAGTAGAGTCTGGCAGTTTATAAAATATGAAGCTAAACAGAGGATTTTAGTCTCCACAAAGAGGATTGCATCACACAATGAACACATACCCATTAAACAATTAACTGTCCACAGAGAAGACACAGTGGTAGAGAAATTATTTAAAAATCACTTAAAAATGAACATTTTTACCCCCACCAAAATATTCACCCTTTAACAACAAAAGTACCAGAAGGAGTCCATCCTGTGGAAGGATACAGTGAAACTTCTTTTCCAGTTTTAAAATGGCCAGAGGTAGGGCACCTGGGTAGCTCAGTCGTTAAGCGTCTGCCTTCGGCTCAGGTCATGATCCCAGGGTCCTGGGATCGGGTCCCGCATCGGGCTCCCTGCTCCATGGGGAGCCTGCTTCCCCCTCTCCCTCTGCCTCCCCCTCTCTCTCTCTCTGTCTCTCATGAATAAATAAATAAAAATCTTTAAAAAATATAAAATAAAATGGCCAGAGTTGTTGTCCACAACAAATCTGATAGGCTTTTTAAGCAGGTTACACTTCAGATTAAATATTAAATAAACATAAAAAGGTTAAATAAATATGTCACTGCAAAAAGAACACTACATACATTTCCCCCTTCATTCTTGCAAAGAGACACGAACTGGCCTATGAATGGTTGGTTTCACGGTGCTGTTTCTATTCATTTTGTCTGGAGTGCATCAGCACACCTCCCACTCCCCCATTTGAAAAACTCTATTTTCAAATGAAAAACGAAAGCTGGTTTGTGGGTAGGGCTGTGGAAAATGCTAGTTTCCAGGTAGTATTCTTGATAAAAGGATAAAAAAATGACTGAGGGTAAGGTTTACTTATTGCTATGATGTCACATCACCTTTTATAAAAATACCTAGCAAGTACTGAATACCTACTGTGTATCACAGGCTTTGTAAATATGGAACAATGAAATTTGTGTTTTAAAAATAAACCCTTCGATTCACTTATATTTTTTTTCCATTCTTTTCTTTAATTTTATTTTATTATGTTATGTTAATCACCATACATTACATTGTAAGTTTTTGATGTAGTGTTCCATGATTCATTGTTTGCATATAACACCCACTGCTCCATGCAGAACGTGCCCTCTTTAATACCCATCACCAGGCTAACCCATCCCCCCACCCCCCTCCCCTCTAGAACCCTCAGTTTGTTTTTCAGAGTCCATAGTCTCTCATGGTTCGTCTCCCCCTCCGATACCCCCCTTCATTTTTCCCTTCCTACTATCTTCTTCTTTTTTTTAACATGTTGAATCACAGATCTGTACCTCTGAATCACATATTTTTTAAAAGATTTATTTATTTATTTGAGAAAGAGAAAGAACACGAGTGGGAAGGGTAGAGGGAGAGAGAGAATCTCAAGCAGACTCCGAGCTGAGCTTGGAGCCTGATGTGGGCTCGATCTCATGACCCTAATATCATGACCTGAGCCAAAACCAAGAGTCGGAAGCTTAACTGAACCACCCAGGCGCCCCTTGATTCACTTATTTTATGTTTACTTCCATAAATATCATACTTACGAATAATGTCTTAACTTACAAAGAAAGAAACCATGGTCATATATTACAATACATTATCATAATTTCTTTCTAAGTTCTTATGTTACAATATGTTATAATAAGATCAAAGAGGCCACAATTAGCAGATATATATAATATATCTGCTATATTTATGTGACAAATGATCTTTTTTTTACAAAAGGTGTATTTTGATTGCCATTCTAATTTCTTCTTTGACCGGTAAGTTATTTATCTAAATTGTTGATTTCCAATTGAACTCCCATTTGTCCGGATAATGTGGACTGTTAGATACTAATTCTTTGAAATTTGTTGAGACTTCTTTCATGTCCTAAAACATTGTTAATTTCTCAGTGGAAATGGTTTTGATTTCTTGTCATTTTAGCAGTTAAGACATTTTCCCCCCTGACTCCTGGATTCATTGCAGGTGTAATAATTGAGAACTTTATGTGAAGATCTAATTTCCAACTTATAACATTCTGTGTAGCCAAGATTTTTGTCTTCTGTGCTCCAAGTGGTTGTGTGGTGACAAATGCCTGCACATCAGGCTTTGTCACATCTCCCGGGACAGCTGCGGGTTCAGTGCTAATTCACCACTTGATTTTCAGCTCCCTCTTCATTTTTGGTCCTTGAGTTGTGTCTACTTAAATTCTTGGAAGCTCAACTATGTATTTAAAGGCACCTGTTGAAATATTATCCATCATCTAGGTATTTTCTAGCAGGAAGGATTATCAGAATATCTATTCTACCATATTTCCAGAAATGGAAGATTCTTATTCTCCTAAACAAAGGGTTAACTTAGTGTGTTGCACCATCAAAAGTAGTTATGAGTAGTTTTGTCTCTCCTCATTTCTTATTGAAAATGATTGCTTACAGTTTTAACCATCATTTTATCCAGGGCAAAAATCACATAATATTGGGTTTATGATAATGCTATTTCATTTGGTTTTATGCTACCTAATCTCATGTTACTTAATCTTCATACTAATTCTAAGATATACACATTTCCATCATGATTTATTTTATTTTATTTTATTTCATCATGATAAGTGTATTCTTTAATCCCCATTCTCCCCCCTTCCCTCCCTCTGGTAACCATCAATTTGTTCTCTATAGTTAAGAGTGTGTTAAAAAAAAAAAAATCTTGGTGTGTCTCTCTTTTTTCTTCCTTCGGTCATTTGTTTTGTTTCTTAAATTCCACATATACATGAGATCCTATGGTATTTGTCTTTCTCTGACTTATTTCACTCAGCATTATACTCCCTAGCTCCATATTGTTAAAAATGGCAAGATTGTATTCTTTTTTATGGCTGACTAATATTCTCAGTGGAAATGATTTTGATTATATATATATATATATCACATCTTCTTTATCCATTCATCTATCAATGACACTTGGGCTACTTCCATAGTTTGGCTCTTGTAAATAATGCTGTAATAAACATAAAGGTACATGTATTCCTTTGAATTAGTGTTTTTGTATTTTTGGGGTAAATACCCAGTAGTGTGATTACTGGATTATAAGGTAGTTCTATTTTTAATTTTTTGAGAAACCTCTGTACAGGTTTCCACAGTAGGGCTGCACCAGTTTATATTCCTACAAACAGCACAAGAGGGTTCCTTTTTCTCCACATCCTTGCCAACACTTGTTTCCTGTGTTTTTAATTTTAGCCATTCTGACAGGTGATTATCTCCTTGTAGTATTGATTTGCATTTCCCTGATTATCAGTGATGTTGAGCATCTTTTCCTATGTCTCTTTTGGCCATCTGGATGTCTTTTTTGGAGAAATGTCTGTTAATGTCTTCTGCCCATTTTTAATTGGATTGTTTTTTTGTGTTGAGTTATATAAGTTCTTTATATATTTTGGATACTAATCCTTTATGGAATATGTCATTTGCAAATATCTTCTCCCATTCTGTACATTGCCTTTTAGTTTTGTTTATTGTTTCCTTTGCTTTGCAGAAGTTTTTTATTTTGATGTAGTCCCAATAGTTTATTTTATTATTTCCCTTGCCTCAGGAGACATGTCTAGAAAAATGTTGCTATAACCGATCTCAGATAGATTACTGCCTGTGCTCTCTTATAGACTTTATATGGTTTCAGGTCTCACATTTAGGTCTTTAATCCATTTTGAGTTTATTTTTGTGTATCGAGAAAGAAAGTGGTCCATTTCTTTCTTTTGCATGTGGCTGTCCAGTTCTCCCAACACCATTTATTAAAGAGACTGTCTTTTTCCCATTTTATATTCATTCCTCCTTTGTCAAAAATTAATTGACCATATTGATTGTTTATTTCTGGGTTTTCTATTCTCTGCCATTGATCTATGTGTCTAATTTTATGCCAGCATCATACTGTTTTGATTACTACTGCTTTGTAATATAACTTGACATATGGAATTATAATACCCTCCAGTTTTGTTTTTATTTTTCAAGATTGCTTTAGCTATTCAAGGTCTTTTGTGGTTCCATACAAATTTTAGGATTGTTTGTCTTACATTATTTTTATTTGAGTTGAGAGAAATAAGGTGTTGCCCCAACACCCATAAGCAGCAAAACCAAAGTGGATCCCATGTATATCTGAATTCATACACTATGTTGTCTTGCTCTTCAAAGTGCTTGCACCTTTCCATTTCAGTTTTGTTCCACAAACGTTTATTAAATTTCTATGACATGGGAGTTGTCATTTATTGTGTTTATATAATTATGTTGGGTGCTTGGGGATAAAGATATATTAGAAACAGTCATTACTGTAAAAAAAATAAATAACACAGAACTTCAAAACAATTTGGTGAATATTAGGAGATAAGCACATATCCTAGGATTGATACTCTAACGTACTGCATGTTATACAGCCCAGGAGTCACATGATATATAGATTCTTTGTTTCTGAATTGTGCTTTAATTTTATTTTTAAATATTTTTTTAACTTATGAAATCCAAGATGGATTTATTCTCCACCACAAAATAGTTAAAGTTGCAATCATTTGATTTTTTCCTAATAAAAATGTTCCTTTGTGTTAGTATCCCAAATCTATCTTTGATGGCTTTATGAAGTAAGAGTATAATCCACATTGTGAAGTAGAATGTAAAGTAGACTCATGCACTCTAATACATTGCAAAACAATGTGTTAACAGACCAGGTTGTCTGAGATTTTGTAAAACAGCAACAACAAGTTGTCTGAGATTTTGTAAAACAACAACAAGATTTTTATTAATTTCTTTACCAAACATTATTGGGACTATGATGATAAGAAAATATCAAACTCTTTTTTTTTTTTTTTTTTTAAGTAAGCTCTATACCCAGAGTGGAGCCCAACATGGGGTTCAACCTCATGACCCTGAGATCAAGACCTGAGCTGAGATCAAGAGTCAGACACTGTACTAAGTCACCCAGATGCCCCAAGGATATCAAACTCTTAATTATGCCAGAGCACTGCCACTCCCAATGCCCCTTTATAAGTTACATCTTCGGCTACATTTTCTTTTACAGATAAATATTAGTAAGGAAAACATAAAATTCCAGTTCCTCATAGGACAGTGTTTCTCTACATGATGTCTACAGTGGTTGGATATTTGTGTTTACATAGATTTGGTAGTCATGTATCTAGAAGTGATAATTGATGCTTTGGAGCATCTAGATTGGAAAGATGAGAACTGAAGACAGAACTCTGGGCAATGCCTAATAACTAAGGAAAGGGAAAAGAAGAGCCTGTGAAAAGATTGGTTATCAAGGTATGAGAAAAACCAGGAGCTGGTATCTTAGAAGCCTACTGTGGAGGGAATAGTCAAGAGTGTCAGTGCAGAAGATGAGCTTTTGGCAAGGGTATTCAGCTTGTATTGAGAGAATAGAACAGGAGAAATGGAATGGAAGAAGATGCAGGTAAGGTTGTCTGCAGGTGTCAAGAGAAGGAAAAATATTGTCATTGGAGGAGTGACATAGCCATGATTAAGGTTTTGATTTCCAATGATACATCTGTTTACCTTGTGCTATAGTATATGGATTTGGAATGAAACTCAGATCTCGTGCTCCAACTAGGCACACATACCTAACATATGTCCCTTTTCCCTATTTAATTCTGGTTTTGTTTTACTTTCATGACTGCTAGAATTATGTGTGTGTGTGTGTTATTACATCCAACATAGAGACAGCTTGTAACCTAGATGGTGTTCTATTTAACAGCCTGTTTTCCTCAAGCTACTTGAAAGCATATTTTCTAAAAACAAATCCAATTTTTTTTGGCCCAAAAGTTGTACATTTTGTAATCTCCAGGTTTTTTACTGTTATATTGTGAAAATGAAATAAATTAAATTCTGTCTGTAATTTCTTTCTTTCGTTCTTTTTTTTTTTTTTTTTACTTTTATGATGCTACTCTTTGGTTTTATGCTAGCTAATCTTATACTATTTAATCTTCATGCTAACCCTAGGATATAAACATTGCCAGCATGAATTTTATTTGAGTTGAGAGAAACAAGGTGTTGTCCCAGTTCCCCTAAGCAGCAAAACCAGAGTAGATCCCACATATATCAGAATTCATATACTATGTTTAATTGCTTTTCAAAGTGCTTGACACCTTTCCATTTCAGGTTTGTTCCATAAACCTTTATTTAAGTTTCTCTGACATGTGAGTTGTCATTTATTATGTTTATATGACTGTGCTGGGTGCTGGAGGATAAAGATATATTAGACTTGCTATATGTTAACTAACTGGAATTAAAATAAAAACTTTAAAATGATATATTAAAAATAATTAATTTAGCATGCCTCTATTCTCTTCTGTAGACATGCAAGACAAAGATCTCAGCCATTTATGTGAATACTAATGCATATTTTTTGTATTTTGCATGCATTCTGGAAGAATCTTTCAGCTTAAACTTAAGCTCTCTATTTAAACTTTCTGTAGGTCAGTTCTTCTATTCAGCTTATCTGTTGCATTTTTAAAAATTTTTGACCATCATATTTTTAATTTCCAAAACCACTATTTTTTTCTTTATATCAGCTTCTTTGGATTTTGAATAAGTTGTGTCTTGACTTTCCCTGAGAATACAAATTAATCTTATATTTATGTTTTTTTCTGTTTACTCTATTAACTCTGAATCTTTTAGTTCTTTTTGTTGGCTTTGGGGCCTCTCTTGCAGGTATTGATTTTCCTCAAATGTTTGGGCATATTTGATTGACCGTTGCTATTTCTCATTGGCAATTCTTGTTTTCTTGTCATTGAATGTAGGTTCTGGTGATGGGAGCCTCCTTCTTGTAATTAATTGTGTAGGAGGCCTGGCATGGATGTGAAGTCCGAAGCAGAGGTACAGGAGGCTCATATTTTAGATTTGGGTGCTCCCGCCCTCCTGTCTCCTCTAATCTGTGACAGTTCCCCTGTCTTCTTTTATCTCTCCTGACTGTGACAGTTTGGACGCTGGACATGTCTGATGTTCTCCTCCTTGTGATCAGACTGAGGCTATGAACAGTTGTTTTTGTACAGCTAAATAAGCCTTTTCTGTTTTCTGCTTCTCCACCAGCTAGCTCGGGTGGGGCTTAATCTTTTCCTGATTGTAATTCTTAAGAACCCAAGCTTTATCTTTTAAGTTACTTGCCTCAGGGGACTCATTTTTTTTTTTTTTAACACGCAAATCAATGAGAGTATCTTTTCTGTCAGTGCGGCACACTAAATTTTGATAGTGTAGAGGTCAGAAATGAGATGATTTACTCATTAGGGAAAAGTCCACATTTCACTGACTGTCTGATAAAGCAAGATGTTTAACAGCCACCGTATATCAGCACTGTCAGTGACCATTGGGCAGTTAGGATTATAAGGTAGGTTATTTATGATACAGAAGAAGTTGCTTTCCTTACCTAAATACGATTTTCCAAACCTTGAAAATAGTCCACAAACCACCTGATAATTTGCTTCAAAGAATTTCCAGTAGAAAATGTAATTTAAAGAGAAAACAATCATTAAACCCAAATCTCTCTCAACCTGATAGACAAGATACAGTTTTTTCAGTGAAGTAATCTGAGTTAAACTGAAATACCATTTTCCAGTGCTCACAGTAACTTGATTCAGGACCTTGAATGCAAATGGATTAGAGTGATAAAAGGGAAATAAGGCAATAAATTTAGGTTTTTGGAGAAGATATAAACTATATACAGGCAACAACTTAGGGATTCAGAGCTGAATTGATTACTTGTTGATGTAGTAATCAAGTAGCCTGGCTTAGCTTTGTGACTGCTCTTTTCTTCCTTTCTCCATGCAAATGTGAAATTTTACTTTTACATGTATATAAAGAAACCACAAACAAACAAGTGTACAAGCTGCAATTTGATCCTAGTCCTGATAATGTTATTTGAGTAAGCAATTTCCAGGGTGTGGGTTGAGGTAGGATGGGCCATTGGGATATCCAGTTGTTTTTGTTGTTTCTGTAATGTAATGATTGGGAGCAACTTTATTACATTGTGGAGCAGAAGGTGCAAGCCAGCTTGATCCTTGAACAGTGCAGAAGGGGTGGTGACTTTGTTTACTAAAAGAAACACAGGGTTCTCTCAGGCTTTGTTCTTCACTGAGTTCTGGGGCTGGTACAGCCACTTTCCTTGTGGGTTTGGAAGACTGGGCAGGTGACCCTGCTCTTCTGCAATGAGACCTATAGCCCCTCTCTGGCAGTCGACCTCCCTAAAAGGGGTTCTGGGCCTCTATACACAGAAAATTCAAGCCCTGGGACAATACAACTTGTAGTCATGACTTTTCCCCAAATAGTGCAGAATTGTCTAAGTAATACAGTCATTGAGTGGCAATCTGTCACACGGAGGCAGACACTAGACAAGTGAAAGGTTTATTATGGTGCTCATACATTAGCTCTGGACTCTGAGAATTTTCCATAATCAGAATAGCTAAGGCTTTATGTGCTGTAATCCACAGTGGCTCCCCTAAAGGCCAGAGTCCACGCTGATGTTGTCAGGGATTTAGTGAGCAGCTAAGAGCACTGTGCCCTCAATTCCTTGATACTTCTATTGAATTAAGGGGTGTGTGTGTGTGTGTGTGTGTGTGCGCATGTGTGTGCATTAAGGACAGGGGGTAAAAGTTTAATAATTAGCTCTTTCTGGAGGGATGGTGATAAGAAGAGAAGGCTATATCTAGGCCAAAGAATACTCATCCCAGAAGGCTTTACTTACAGGAAGTTGTGTGAGTCCTGTTGCTGTCCCTTGGCAAAACCAATATGGTTACTTGTTGGACGTCTTGTGAGCTGGAGTGGCTTTTCACACACAGTGCAGAAGCACTTGGAAACAGTAGACAAGGCAGGAAGCCAAAGCTATGAACCAGAGAACAGGGGAGGGAGGGGGAGGAAAAGTTTCCTGTAGATGTGTGGGGAAAAAATAGAAGGAAAAATATTGGCTGCAGAACGTCCGAAGGAAGCTATTCTTAGCCGTTTTCCAGATAATATCAGTATATGCTAATATGTGTCTGCATTTAATTTCCATGTGTAGCCCTAGGTTTTAAGCCTTTCCTAGGAAGGAATTGAAGTTCTGAATGTAAAGCTCAGGTAAAAAATTAGCAATAATAATAAAATAAATTTTTTTAAGAAACCATGTTATCTGATGGAGAGTTAGATGGGACGGTGTAATGTAATATTAGGTACCTAAGCATGTGGGTGCTGGTCCCCACATTAGCAGCTTATGAAAAATCCATTTCTTGTGTTATACTTTCTGTTCCTTAAGCTTCACTTTTCTCACTTTGGCTGTAATTTAATTGTTGGACCTTATATATTAGTTAATTTTGAGGGTCTTATTTGTTTGGGGATCTTCTTTGTTATCAACATGGACCACAGTGACTGGCCTTTAATTATTGGTCAAATTCCACCTCTGTGGGTGGCCAAATACTTTAGACAATGGCTTTGTGAGTCTCAGAAGCATGCAATAGCAAATGGCATTAAGACATACTAGAACCTGGGAAAACCAATGAAAACAAGGTCTAATGTCCTTTCTTTCAAGTGTTAAAGATATTTTCTTTCCAGTCCTCTTAAATTGCTAAAATTCAGAATTAGAAAATATTAAGTGCCTCATTTTACAGTTAGGAACGACAGTGAGAAACTGTGCAATGCTCCAGCTATCGGGCAGGGGTGGAAATACACTCTATGGGAGGAGACAGATTTGAAAATAAATGGTGACAGTGCAATGTGACAAGTTAAAATGTTTCAGGAACCTAGAAGAGGAATCCAGCAGCTCGTGGAGTCAAAGGAGACTACACTAGTGAGATTTTGAATGCTGAATGAACAAAGGGGAGAGGGCATTTGAGACCAAGAACATGGACAGTCCCTTGTGGGAATGGCAGTAGAATGGCTGTGGCTAAAAAAAGGAGCTCCAAGGGGAAGAAGCAGACAGCAAGAATGGAAAGGAAGACTGGGGCCACTTTCCAAGACGTCTAAGGAGTCTGGGCTCTATGGTATAGACGGTGGGGTGGTGAGACATTGATGCATGTTAGATGTACAACTGTGCAAACAGAAGTTGGGTCAGAGGAAGGAAACATTAGAGACAGGAATGCCAGTTAGGAGACTGTGGCTATAACATGGTTAAAGAAACAATGGGAGCTCAAACCAGGGCAACAGTCATGCAAATGGGAGGAAATGGATGAGTAACCCTTCGGGAGGTGAAAGAGCCAAACTTGGTAAAGATAGGTGAATGATAAGAAAAGAGAAGAGAAGAGTAAAAATTAAGTTTGAATTCCTTTTTTTTCCATTAAATAAAAAAAAATTAATAGATGACAAATATCCTGATTTTTAAAAAAATATACACTCTCTTTAGAGAGAGTAAGAGTGAGACTCATTAATGCAAAAAGATAAAAATAGCTGAGTGTAGATGTGGGTAGAGGAGAGCTTATTGTACTATTTTCCACTTTTCTGTAGTTTAGACATCTTTTCTAAATTACAAAGTTGCTGATGATTTGAGCTATTGACGTGTTCAAACCACACAGAACCGAGCAGTCAGTGGTGGAGGACGACGAAGCATTGCTTGTGTTGACCCGTGCTGTGTTCCTGCCGGTGCCAGAGCCCGCCACTCTGTGTATTTTCTAGAACAGACTGACGAAGAGAATGCAGACTCATCACCTAGGTTTCAATTAAAAATTACTATAACTTCACAATTAGACTATTTTGATCACATATTAAAAATCATGGCAACTTCCACATAGCCAGTTATTGTATTTTCACAAGATCCTTCTGTGCTTATTTGGCACTTCCTAATTTCATCCTGTGTCTCATCCAACGACTCCCACCTATATCTGAATAATCAAAGACACATGATCAAACTCTTGACATTTCTTTGTTTTACTCTTTAGTATTCTACTGCAAACTGTCAGTTTTTTAAATAGGCTGGCATAAATAATTCCTGCTGCTGAAATGTAACGAGTTCTGAAAATAGAAGTATCTCAAAATGTGAAGCCTTGACAAATCCATGTTTTTGAAACTTGTGTACAATGATAATTTGTTCTATATCTAATATACTTTGTTTTCAAGTCACATAAAGGTGTATGTATGTATGTATGTATATGTGGATATATATATATATCTCCAAAGACTTTTTTTAAGATTTTTTTATTGGTGGGGGAAGGGTATAGGGGGAGGGACAGGAGGAGGGGGAGAGAGAGAATCCCAAGCCGACTCTACACTGAGCATGAAGCCTGGCGTGGGCCTCGATGGATCTCTAGACCCTGAGATCATGACCTGAGCTGAAACCAAGAGTCAGACCCTTAACCGACTGAGCCACCCAGGCTCCCCAAATCCAAAGACTTTTATCTTGGTTTTAATATGTCCACAAAATGTGTGTATGTGTTATAATTATACTATATTTTGTTTTTTTTTTTTTGAGATTTTCTTGTTTGCGTACTTTAATGTAGGAATGAAATTTTGGTTTCTTGGTAACCTGAGGGTAGGATCATGGAGTGTTTATTTGTGCTCCCACTTCAACTTCTTTCCCACCCTCAAACTGCAATGCTGTGCATGTGATAGAAAGCAGTGAGCCTACAGAATTCACCCAAGTTTTCAGTGGATAAACATGTTACTCATTGAACTAGCTAGGATGGCTGAACAGAAATGAACATGATTGAATGTCCTAATCAAATAAAATAACAATAGTGCAGGTTTGGACCATTTTTCATGAATGAATTTATTCCTATGCTGCCTATAATTAGGTATAAATAGTAAGTCATTCAGAGAAATGCTGGTGATTTTTATTTCATTCCTACAACTGAAACAAGTGAAAATGAGATTTCTTAGGAGGTAGTATTTTTTCCTCCCTTCTTTTTTTTCCTCCTTTCTTATCCTTTTCTCTTCTATGATATCTTCTAGTTAAAAATATAATTTCTTTCACAATTTTCATTTTGAGTAGTTGGACTGCTAAGCCATCTTTGAGCATCCATCTTTTGTTTGGGGGTGAATCCTACTTCTTTTTGGTCCCACACTGTCCATTGGTATTGACCCAGAGCCTTGGCATCAGTTCTGAGTGTGAATAGACTGAAGTTACTTCAATCTTTGTTTCTGTTGATGTATGGAGTGTGGCAGTTTCTGGAGAAAGGATGAGCAAAATAGCAGAGAAGCCCAGGGGTCTTCTGAGAATGATTGTTATTAAACAGTTTGTGTCATTTTGCAACATGTTGAGTAAATTGGAATGGCTCCATCCAACACTGGTTGTTGAGAAAGAACAAAAGGGACTTAAGAACAAATATTCCACCTGAGATGGAGAACGTGGGAAAGGAGGGATGGCTGTATTTGTCACATGCCTCTGTCATAGGTCTAGGATGTCATTTGTGTCTTGTTGTATGCCCTGAGGCTGGACTCCTCCTGCATCAGTCTCGTCACTGTGGGCATGATTCTGGGACAGTGATTGCTGCGGCAAGCTTAGCAGTCTAACGTATAAAACTTTTGTAAGTTTTCATTTTGTGCTTTCATCCTGTTTTGATTGAAACTAGAAAAAAATCTTAACCATTATCAAGCATCAGATGTGAGCTGAAAGTAGGGATTATCCACCCTCTTCTTAGCAAAGATATTTAAATAGGGAGCTGCTTCTGTGTCCACTCTCCTGTTTCTCTGACCTCCCTTGGGAAATTCCTGTAGCTTACTGTCATGGAGACCACAGATACAATGAGATTTTGTTAATTTAATGAACTCATTATTCAAGGAGTCCACAGTGGGGATTGTTGGTTCTTTCCCCATCATCTGCCTAATTTTTTTTGAGGAATTCACTCACTACCATTTGTTTTGTTTTTTTTTTTAAAGATTTTATTTATTTATTTATTTGACAGAGAGAGAGATAGTGAGAGCAGGAACATGAGCAGGGGAGTGAGAGAGGGAAAAGCAGGCTTCCCGCTGAGCATGGAACCCGATGCGGGGCTCAATCCCAGGACCCTGGGATCATGACCTGAGCCAAAGGCAGATGCTTAACAACTGAGCCACCCAGGCACCCCCACTCCCTCCCATTTTAATTATGTAGTTTGGGTGGCCTTGACTATTTCAAGCTCCAGGGCTAAATCTTTTCTTCTTCCTCCTTCCTCCTTCCTTCTTCCTTCTTCCTTCTCCTTCTACTCCTTCTCCTCCTCCTTCCCCTTCCTCTTCTTCTTCCTCTTCTCCTTTTTTCATTTTCTTTCAGGGCTAGGTCTTGATTGGCTTCAGAAAATTGAGATATCGCAACCCCCAGATCACAGTGGCTGGGACAGAGATAGACACATAATCTAGCCAGAGCCAGTGAGATTTGAGGACACAATCTCTGAGGTACCTCTTTTTTTTTTTTTTCCCTATGAAATCAATCAAAAGAGACTTTCCTTTTCCCAGTGCATCGGAATGAAGAAAGCTGGCCCTGGAGATAGGCAGCCACCCCAGGACCATAAGGAGAGAGTTTACTTAAGATGAGAGCCAAAAAGCAATGACATTGACCCAAAAAAAAGGACGGTGGGAGCCTGGATCCTGGCCAGATTCAAACTCTGCCTTAAATACTGAACTACTTTTCTATTCAAACCATTGTTTAATCCCATTTTAATTGGATCATGAGCAACCCTAATAATAAACACAAAATGTTTCCTTGGCTCAAGAAAATAACCCTTAACAGAATTTCACTAGTGATAATAACATATTTAAGAAAAAGAAAAATCATAGCCACAAGGAATGTAATCAATATATGCATGGGTGAGAGTTGGGAGAAAAAGTGAAAATATTTTTGGATAGTACATCTGTGCAAGGTGAGCAACTTACATTGCCTCTCATGGGGTCAGTATGTGGTTGTACTTTTCCAGAGCTCAGATAAAACATACCCTTGAGATTATTTTACCTTTGTTGTTAGAATGACAGGATCAGAGAGCAGAGTTATGAGAACTAATTCAGGATTTGGGTATCTTGGTTTGCTGAGGACAGGATATCCTAAGTAGGAACTGAAGCATACTGACCATGAAAAAGTGATAGGTCTACTGCCAATTAGCTTTACATTTTATGTACCATTTTGGGGTATATTTAGTTCCTGTGAGTATTTAGTTCTTAGTTATCAAGTGCCTGAAGATACATTAAGAAAATCCAGGGTGGTGAACTGAGAGGCTGGGGACCAGATTCTGAAATATGGTTCCGTCATAGAAGTACAAATGAAGATATCCTGTCTGCCCTCCTGAGGGTGTTATTGTGACTCTAGGTTTTATGACTCTGTTTAGAAACCAGGGTATGCTTTGAAAAGTAGAGTAAAAATATAAATTTGTGTGTCTCAAACACAATATATGAATTATGACCTCACAGGCATGAACCCTTAATTTAAATTGTGGTAGATATGATATATAATGTTATTTCATTAATGACCCTTTAGAAGTTATTAATCATGTGAATCTCCCCAGAGATCATCAGAGTTGAGACAATACAGACACAAAAAAGAGAAAATTTCTTTTCTCTTTGGAAAGTAGAATAGTTTGACATGGTAAATAGTTATAAATAAGTAATAAAAACTTCTAGTGGAAAAGTACATATCTAGAATTATATTCTCCTGTTCCAACTGTCAAAGCACATCTCTGTGGTTTAATTTTAAAATTCATTAAAAGTACTGCTTCCTTAGCTTAGGCATTACCATCTGGAATAAAGCTTGTTCTGGTATGGATAAAAGGAAAACTTTCTTATTGTTGAAGAGTTAGACTGAAGATTGCTAACTCTAGAGTTTCATTCTTGAGAGAAGAAATGAGGGCTTAAGTTTTTCATGATAAAGCAGTTATTTTCAAGTCTCGTATTTAAAGTTCTCAGTATATACTTCCTAACTTTCCATTTTACTCTATAATATAAGTAGTACATCCATGTTGAGATTTCCTAAGCAATAAGAACTCCCTCACAAGATATATGAATATCTACGGGGGCAGAGAATTTTACAACTGGAGTCTTAACCTCCACCCTAATGGGACCAGCCATTCTTTATATCCCCAATGAGAACACACAGGAAAGACTCTTTTGAGCGTTGTTCATGGGGCACTTGCATCAGTGAACTGGGGAGACTTCCTTTCTGGTTGGGATGTAGGAAGCCACGAGAGACTATTGCTTCTATTCTAATAATAATAAACCAGATTAGCAGCAAGCTATAAAATCATAGTTTTAAAAAATCCACCAGAGGCCTGAGAACAGAAATGGACTTACATGAACTAAAATCTAGGCAGCTATTAAGTCTTCTGGGAGCTAAGAGACACTTTATTCCTTTCATACCTGGCAGAGTGTTGGGAATGTGAGGAATCCACCATGGACAGGGGCAGGAAGAAACCAGTAGAAGTTTTAACAAGTTTTTAATGACTATATGTTTGGGCTGACAAGATAAATTAGAATACTGAGGAAAAGTAGGCACAAAGTGAACCTGCACACACTCACTATTTCTTTCTCATTGCCCCTCACTTAGTGGGTATGGATGCCAAATGCTGGAGACAGGCAGAGGCACTGAGATAGAACCTTTCCAGAGGCTTTGAAGATACCACCATAGATGTGGAAAGGATAATAAGAGAATGTTATGGACAACTTTATGCAAAACATTCAACGAATTAGATCAAGGACTTAGCTAAGAAAATCAATAGGCAAGTCCCAGACCCAGAAGACAGTAACAATCCACGCATATGACATAGGAACCAAATCTAGATATATTTAGAATTCCTACACACAGAAGACAAACAAGCTAATAGAAAGATGGGCAAAAGTCTTGAACAGACATTTTCCAAAAGAAGAGAATATAATGGACAATAAGTACATGCAAAGGTACTCAAATTATGGTTATCAGAAAACGCAAATTAAACTATAATAAAGTACCATTTTATACATACTTCAATGGCCAAAATGAAAAAGACTCCTAATATAAAATATTGTGGAAGATGTAGACCAGTCTTGTATATTATTACTATCAGTATAAAATGGTATAGTTAGTTAGGAAAAAATTTTTTGACAGTATAAAATAAAAAAAAATGCATCTACCTAGGACTCAGCAGTTCTACTCCTAGGTGTTTAAAACAAGATACATGAAAAACATATGTCCACAAAAAGACTTATACACCAATACTCATAATAGTCGTATTCACAATAGCTTCAAATTGGAAATGTCCATGACTAGAGAACAAAAAACTAATTGGACAAACAATCCTAAAATTTGTATGGAATCAGAAAAGACCCCAAATTGCCAAGTAAATGTTGAAAAAGAAAAAGCTGGGGGCATCACGTTGCCTGATTTTAAGCTATATTACAAAGCTGTGATCACCAAGACCGCATGGTACTGGCACAAAAACAGACACATAGACCAATGGAACAGAATAGAGAGCCCAGATATGGACCCTCAACTCTATGGTCAAATAATCTTCAACAAAGCAGGAAAAAATATGCAATGGAAAAAAGACCAGTCTCTTCAATAAATGGTACTGGGAAAATTGGACAGCTATATACAGAAGAATGAAACTCGACCATTCTCTTACACCATACACAAAGATAAACTCAAAATGGATGAAAGACCTCCATGTGAGACAGGAATCCATCAAAATCCTAGAAGAGAACATAGGCAGTAACCTCTTCAACATCAGCCATAGTAACTTCTTTCAAGACACATTTCCAAAGGCAAGGGAAACAAAAGCGAAAATGAACTTTTGGCTCTTCATCAAGATAAAAAGCTTCTGCACAGCTTTTTAGGAAACAAAACAAAGAGACAACCCACAGAATGGGAGAAGATATTTGCAAATGACACTACAGACAAAGGGCTGATATCCAAGATCTATAAAGAACTTCTCAAACTCAACACCCAAAAAACAAATAATCAGGTCAAAAAATGGGCAGAAGACATGAACAGACACTTCTCCAAAGAAGACATACAAATGGTTAACAGACACATGAAAAAAATGTTCATCATCATTAGCCATCAGGGAAATTCAAATCAAAACCACATTGAGATACCACCTTACACCAGTTAGAATGGCAAAAATTGACAAGCCAAGAAACAACAAATGTTGGAGAGGTTGTGGAGAAAGGGGAACCCTCTTACACTGTTGGTAGGAATGCAAGTTGCTACAGCCACTTTGGAAAACAGTATGGAGGTTCCCCAAAAAATTAAAAATAGAGCTACCCTATGACCTGGCAATTGCACAACTGGGTATTTACCCCAAAGATACAGATGTAGCGAAAGAAGGGCCATATGCACCCCAATGTTCATAGCAGCAATGTCCGCAATAGCCAAACTGTGGAAAGAGCCCAGATGCCCTTCAGTAGACAAATGGATAAAGAAGATGTGGTCCATATATACAATGGAATATTACTCAGCCATCAGAAAGGATGAATACCCAACTTTCGCATCAACATGGACGGGACTGGAGGAGATTATGCTAAGCGAAATAAGTCAAGCAGAGAAAGTCAATTATCATATGGTTTCACTTATTTGTGGAACATAAGGAATAGCGTGGAGGACATTTGGAAAAGGAAGGGAAAAATGAAGAGGGGGAAATTGGAGGGGCAGACGAACCATGAGAGACTATGGACTCCGAGAAACAAACTGAGGGTTTTAGTGGGGTGGGGGTGGGGGGATGGGTTAGCCTGGTGATGGGTATTAAGGAGGGCACGTTCTGCACGGAGCACTGGGTGTTATACACAAACAATGAATCATGGAACACTACATCAAAAACTAACAATGTACTGTATGAGGTCTAACATAACATAACAAAATAAATAAATAAATATTTAAAAAAAAGAAAAAAAGTAATAAACTAATTGGTAATACATCCATGCCACAAAATACTAGTCAGCTACAAAAAGAAACATAACAGGGTGCCTAGGTGGCTCAGTCAGTTGGGCATCTGCCTTTGGCTGGGGTCATGATCTCAGGGTCCTGGGATTGAGTCCCGTGTCGGGCTCCCTGCTCAGCGGGGAGTCTGCTTCTCTCTCTCTCTGACTGCCCCTCCCCCTTCTTGTGCACTCTCTCTCTCTCTGTCAAATAAATAAATAAAATCTTATTTTTTTAAAGAAACATACCAATGATAGATGCTACTACATGGATATCTTTCACTAACGTCATGAGACACACAAGATAGAATATATTGTATGAGTAAACTCCAATCTCTGGTTTTCCCCACTCTACTCGATGTGGGAAAATTGAACTAAGAAGAGTATCAGGAAGTTTCTGAGAGGATGAAAATATTCTATATCTTGTTTGGAGTGGTGGTTTCACCAACTGTCAAAACTCATCAAACATATAACATCTGTGTGTGTTATTCTATGTAAATTATATCTGAATTTAAAAAATGATATCATTGGAGAGTTTGTTTATAATGCAGATTCTTAGGCCCCACTCCAGAGAGACTAAATTAGAATCTTTGGGAATAATTCAAATAAATATTAAATTCCAAAAAGCAGTGCCAAAGGTATTTGACATAAAGCAGAACATTCTCGTAGATGAATATATATAGAAATGGAGAGGGACTTTTCTTTTTTTTTTATAAGACTTACTTATTTTAGAGAGAGAGAGTGTGGCAGAGAGGGGCAGAGGGAGAGAGAGGCTTAAGCAGACTCCGCACTGACCAGAGAGCCTGTCACAGGTCTTGATCTCAGGACCCTGGACCAGAGCTGAAACGAAGAGTCTGCACTTAACTGACTACGCCACCTAGGCACCTCTAGAGGGACTTTTTTTGGAAAGATTTTATGTATTTATTTGAGAAAGAGAGAGAGTACAAGCTGGGGAGAGAGGCATCGGGAGAGGGAGAAGCAGGCTCTCCACTGAGCAGGGAGCCCAACACAGGGCTCGATCCCAGTACCCTGGGATCATGACCTGAGCCAAAGGCAGATGCTTAACCAGCTGAGCCACCCAGACACCCCTAGAGGAACTTTTTCTTTCTTTCTTTCTTTCTTTCTTTCTTTCTTTCTTTCTTTCTTTCTTTCCTTTCTTTCCTTTCTTTCCTTTCTTTCCTTTCTTTCCTTCCTTTCTTTCTTTCCTTTCTTTTCTTTCTTTCTTTCTTTCTTTCTTTCTTTCCTTTCTTTCCTTTCTTTCTTTCTTTCTTTCTTTCTTTCTTTCTTTCTTTCTTCTTTCCTTTCTTTCTTTCCTTTCTTTCTTTCCTTTCTTTCTTTCTCTCTCTCTTTCTTTCTTTCTTTCCTTCCTTTCTTTCTTTCTTTTCTTTCTTTCTTTTCTTCTTCCTTCCTTTCTTTCTTTCTTCCTTCCTTCCTTTCTTTTCTTTTCTTTTCTTTCTTTCTTTCTTTCTTTCTTTCTTTCTTTCTTTCTTTCTTTCTTTCTCTTTCTTTCTTTCTTTCTTTCTTTCTTTCTTTCTTTCTTTCCTTCCTTCCTTCCTTCCTTCCTTCCTTCCTTCCTTCCTTCCTTCCTTCCTTCCTTCCTTCCCTCCCTCCCTCCCTCCCTCGTTCCCTCCCTCCCTCCTTCCTTTCTTTCTTTCTTTCACGGGTACAGGTCTGTGATTCATCAGTCTTACACAATTCACAGCACTCATCATAGCACATACCCTCCCCAATGTCCCATCACCCAGCCAACCCATCCCTCCCACCCCCCTCCACTCCAGCAACCCTCAGTTTGTTTCCTGAGATTAAGAGTCTTATGGTTTGTCTCCCTCTCTGGGTTTATCTTATTTCATTTTTCCCTCCCTTCCCCTATGATCCTCTGCCTTGTTTCTCAAATTCCTCATATCAGTGAGATCATATGATACTTGTCTTTCTCTGATTGACTTATTTCGCTTAGCATAATACCCTCTAGTTCCATTCACGGCGTTGCAGATGGCAAGATTTCATTTTTTTGATGGCTGCATAATATTCCATTGTGTATGTGTGTGTGTGTGTGTGTGTGTGTGTACATATATACACACCACATCTTCTTATCATTCATCTCTTGATGGACATCTAGGCTCTTTTCATAGTTTGGCTATTGTGGACATTGCTGCTATAAACATTGGGGTTCATGTGCCCCTTTGGATCACTACATTTGTATCTTTGGGGTAAATACCCAAATTGCTGGGTCGTAGGATAGCTCTATTTTCAACTTTTTGAGGAACCTCCATACTCTTTCCAGAGTGGCTGCACCAGCTTGCATTCCCACCAACAGTGTAGGAGGGTTAGAGGGACTTTTTCTTAAGTAGACTTAGAAAGAGACTTATTTTGGCACAATGGTGGACAATAAGCAGTGACAACTGTTCAGGATTATCTTAACTCTTCCTCTGCCAGAGAGAGGATTATATTCCAAGGCACCCAGGATCTATTACCTTGAGGAAACGGGAATAGGAATGAATGGTGGTTTTGTGGGACTGAAATGCTCTGAGGTAGTAGATTTAGTCACACTCTGGGTTAAATCTTGTGGGCGGGCCTGGGACCTAATCAACATTATCTTAATTGCTAGTTTGAGACAATGTATTCTGAGTTCCCAGCAATTGACTTACAAATGAACTTGGGAAATACAGCCAGTTTATAAATGGAGGGCAGCTTCTGCTGGGGGAAAAAATCCTTATTTACATGACAATTGAGAGTGGGAAGGAAGAACATGACACAGAGTATAGATTTGTGAAGTGAGAAAAATTAGTCCGTTGCAGATTTGTAAGCTAAAACCCATCAATGGCAGTAACAATGTCTGGCTAATACTAAGTAAACTCTCCTTATGAACTCTCTTTCCCCCGTGTCAAGATGAAGAAGCTTCCCAGAACTATAGTGAAGTGGACAAACTTCCAAATAATTGCAGTTTGATTCCTTTCTTATTCTCAGGTATAAAACAGGCAATGGGTGATGGGTAGAGACCTTTGGCCAAGCTATGAACATAAGAACTTGCTGTTTGGAATTTTCCCTTCCACAGGAATTTCCAGCGTTTGTCTTATCTTAAAGAATTTCACACACAAAACTAGCCTCATCTAGTACTGTAGGAGCATGCCCAGACCTCAGTGCGCCAAGCTTCGTGGAACAGACAAGAATATTCCAAGATTTCTCTTCCTTCTTTGAGGGGAAATGATTTTTTTAAAAAATTTTATTGTTATGTTAATCACCATACATTACATCATACGTTTTTGATGTAGTGTTCCATGATTCATTGTTTGTGTATGACACCCAGTGCTCCATGCAGAACGTGCCCTCTTTAATACCCATCACCAGGCTAACCCATCCTCCCACCCCTCTCCCCTCTAGAACCCTCAGTTTGTTTTTCAGAGTCCATCGTCTCTCATGATTCGTCTGGAGGGGAAATGATTTGACTGTGGTTGCTGTTCTTGTAAGTCCAGTAACCCTCCAGGCCACTCCCCATACTGTTGCAGAGGATGCTCCAAGCCAGAGATGTGATCATGCGATCTGTCCGTCCAACAAGGCTCACTTGTGGTGTACAGGCAGGCTTCTAGAGACTGGGAGTGTGAATTCTGGTCTCAAGCCCCAGCACTACCACTTACTAGCTCTGTAACTTTGGGCATATCATTTAACACCTCCCCCTACCCCCTTCCTCAGTTTCCTATCTTTAAAATTGATTTAATGCTGTCTACTACAAAAGGCTGAGAAAAAGATCTGGAAAGTTCTTTCCACATAGGAGTTGTTCAAAAGACAGAGATGTTGACCCTTACCTCCTAAACATAGTGTTGACAGCACTTCCTAATTTGGCCTATTTCCATCCTCAGCCCATCGTGTGCTCCCTAGGGTCCAGCCTGAGTTACGAATGATTCCTGAATATTCCAGGGTGCTTCAGTACTCCGTCTCTATTCCTGCCTTCTTCCCTTTGTGTTTCTTTGGAACCCTGAGGAGACATTTGATTAGAGCATCTGCTTTTTGGCACTCATTCGTCTGTCTGCCTCTCCATAATAGATGAGCTCCGCAGAGCAGGGGCCCTCTGGGAGTTGGCTTAGTCCAGACTCAGACCCAGTATGACATATTAGTGGCAGAAGGAGGAGTTGCACTTGTACTGGTAGCAATAGTAGTAGTGGTAGTAATGGATCATGGAACACTACATCAAAAACTAATGATGTAATGTATGGTGATTAACATAATATAATAATAAAAAAAAATAGTAGTAGTGATAGTTACAGAAATACTGTGCCATGAAAAGCAACAATAACAATGAACACTTCTTGCTACTGATAAGCTCTTTACTTACATTATCTCGTATAATTCCCGCAACAACTTTATGGGGCGTTAATTGTAATTGTCCTCTTCTACAAATGAGGAAATGAGACAGAGAGGTCAGGTTATTTTGTGCAGTGTTGCACCCTTCAGTGGACAGAAGCTCTGGGACGTGCCCCTGGCTGGTCCAGACCCCATGCTCCCAGTCCTTTGCGTGTACTCTCTCTAGTACTCATTGTAAGTACTCAGTGTCATGGTGGGGGGTGAGGGAGTCAGTTGTGGGTAGACTGCCAAAACCCTTTAGAGCCAGTTTGGGGAACGTTGGTGCGTCATCTCTTCAGGCCTACATCTTAACTCAATGAGGAAAATATATGAGCGACCCATTTATGACAATAATCCAAAAATATTAGATTCTGCCCCAAGGGTAAGTCATTGGTGGAGTT
The DNA here is from genome assembly GCF_964656455.1 of Halichoerus grypus. Classification (NCBI taxonomy): domain Eukaryota; kingdom Metazoa; phylum Chordata; class Mammalia; order Carnivora; family Phocidae; genus Halichoerus; species Halichoerus grypus. The sequence goes on from NC_135718.1 coordinate 74,585,581, forward strand.
CATATTCACCTCTAGCAATGGTGGTATCATGGTTTACAAATGAAAAATTCTGATGTACAGATTTTCTTTGTCCCACCAATGAGCATACTGACAAAGCTGGACATTCATCCTGTCTTCTATGAACTATGCTCTGCTTTTCTGTTTCTGTGAAGGTTGGTAAACTTGTAGCCATGTGGGACTCTGTCAGTCCCTGGGGGGCGTCAGAAGTCACCTCGGAAGGTGTTCATTACATGTATTTGTGACATCACTGCCCCACATTTTTACACTGCAGCTTAAAAGGTCATGTACAGCAGACAATAGGCTAGATTCTGCTTGGCCCTGAATATCATGAAGAGTTATGGGAACTACACACATTGATGCCAGAGGGAATATCGAGAGATAGTGCAGAGGAGAGAAATGGTGGAGGACATTCAAAGATGCCTGGCATTTGTAGTCTGGCTAGGTTTCCCCTGTTGCTCAAGTCAGTAGGATAGCAGCCCCAGTCCTCAGCTGACCATGGTTTGTAGCTCAGGTAGTTTCTGCTATGTATTCCAAAACATCTTGATTGTGTTATTCCCTCTTAATTTTTCTCCCTATAGATTGGATAGTTAATTAGCTAACTTCTAATAATTCTATCTCCTGTATTTCAACACACACAGGGTACATACATAGTGTTACAAATTTTGGATTTTATTGTATAAAAATAAGGATATATATATATATATATATATATATATATATTTCTTTTTCTTTGACAGCATATTCAGACCACAGCCAGTAGTCTAATGGATGCTTTACTTATTGAAAGCACTCAAAATATTTCACAACACTAACATATGTACCATTATAGGCAAGGAGTCTAAAATGAATTCTGTTTGAGGTCTCTTACTTCCCATTTATTCAAACTTGGTGTTAGAATTGACTCCAAGTTGTGGCAAAGATTTCCCCTGCCCCACTCTCACCTCCCTCTCTGAGTGTATCACAGTACTTCAGCTGTGTTTCTTTGAGGAATGCTAATCCCTGTCCTTGCTTCCATCCACTTCATCTGAAAGTAACTCAAATTTGATTTTCCCTGCATCAGCAAATTGAATTACCAAAGCTCATCACATTTATTCCGTGATTATTTTTGGAGGTTCCAGGGTTCTCCTTCTCTCATTGACTAAGTTTTGCACTGTTAGTTTTTACTTGTAGCATCAATTTTTTATCTATTCTTCCCTCTCCCAGGGATGTAAGTTTTATTCAGTACTCTAGTGTAATGCGGAGGCCAGTAAAGGAAGAAAAGAACCCTAGACTGAAGACCAGGAAAAATTAAGAGAAAATGTTAATATGGTTTAATTGTTTCTTGCTTGACTAATTTCTATCCTTTTAGGTTAGTCCTCCCTTTGTTCTCTGCTACATTTCACTGACCAGTTGATATAAGCGAAAATAACTTTTATCAGAGGATAAAGAAAGTATCCTTAGTATCACGATTCAAAGGAAAGTCAAAAAGCTCACTGAAAAACACGTGGTAGCCACTGCAGTGTGCCAGGAATTGTACTGTAGCTGGAGCATAGAGAGAGGGAAACACACTTTTCCCCAACTCCAGAGTCTAATGAGACAGACACAAGGGCAATTGTAACACTACAGTATGAGTGCAGACAGGAGGGGAACGCAGGTGCTATGGAAGACAGAGGAGGGTTCTCTGACCAAGTACCAGGATTTCAGAATAACAGTGTTATAATGGTGGTGAATATAAACTCTTCTTGGACAATCATCTTATTATCCATCAATGTATTGGATCTTTATATATAAATAAAAGTACACTCAGGGGCACCTGGGTGGCTCAGTTGGTTAAGCATCTGACTCAGTTTCGGCTCAGGTCATGATCTCAGGGTCGTGGGATTGAGCCCTTCATTGGGCACTGCGCTCAGCATAGAGTCTGCTTGAGATTCTCTCTCTCTCTCTCTCTCCCCCCCTCTGCCCCTCCCCCTGCTTGTTCTCTCTCTCAAACACATACATATATCTTTAAAAAATGTACACCCAGATGGTTTGCATAAAATGGATGGTTTTCTAGCCAAAATGTTTGAATTTTGCTCCTTCGTTCATATGTCCGTTCCTTCTTGTTTCTTAATTTTTGTACATGATTGCAACTTTTTAGATGTGGAGACTAGATATTTATTTCATACAAGAGCCATGAGACAGCCACCCAAAAAGTACTGTTTATGTTAGGAAAATGCACTGGGAATTAATGATTCAGTGCGATTACCTTAATCTACTCAGAATTCCTTTGGCTAGGAGCATCCTGCTTATACCTTTCTGGGAATACATCATTGTTGAAATTAGTTTTCTTGCACAACAAACCAACTCAGAACTTGGTAGTTTATTTTTTTTAAGTTATTTTTTAAAAAATATTTTATCTATTTATTTGAGAGAGAACATGAGAGAGCATGAGCAGGGGGCAGGGCAGAGGGAGAGGGAGATGCCCAGGGCCCTGGGATCACAACCTGAGCCAAAGGCAGACTCGAAAACAACTGAGCCACCCAGGCGCCCCTGACTTGGTAGTTTATGGCAACAAATTTTTCTTTCATGCTCAGGGACCCACACAGCAGCTTCTTCTTGTCTGGACTTAACTCTAGGTTGCAAGGTGCTGGTTGGGTCCAGGTCTCCTCCACCTGCCCATCTTTCTGGGGTCCTGGCAAGGGGGAGCTGCTGTTTCAGGCCCGCCCTTCTCAGCCAGTGAGGTGGGGATTAATGCAACATCCAGGAGAAGCATGGCAGTGGCAGGGAGGGAAGGAGGAATCCTGGACAAATGACACTACCTGTCCTAGGAATAAAGAAGCTAGTAGAGAACAGTGTAATGTGTGCGTTGAGTGTGGCAGTGTGTGCAGCAAAGCAGTGGAAGCATGATCAAGAAGGTAAAGATGCTGCTTTTCAGTAAAATCCAAGTAAATACTTGGAGAAATGTTCACATCCGAGTGGATATGTAAAATGAGTGAATGGTCTTTTTCTTTTTCTTTTCTTTTTTTTTTTTTTTGATACATGGATGCTGGTGGGTATAGATTGCCCAGTGGCCAACATTGAAAATACGTCTTCCTGGGACACCTGGGTGGCTCAGTTGGTTAAGCGTCTGCCTTCAGCTCAGGTCATGATCCCAGGGTCCTGGGATAGAGTCCCGCATCTGGCTCCTTGCTCAGCGGGGAGCCTGCTTCTCTCTCTCCCTCTGCTGCTCCCCCTGCTCATGACCTCTCTCTCTCTCTCTCTCTGACAAATAAATAAATAAATAAAATCTTCAAAAAAGAAAGAAAGAAAGAAAATATGTCTTCCTCCTACTTATATGAACCATGTTGTCACCTGTTTTTAAGTAACAATAACTACCAAGCTTTGCAGCAACACAGTTAAGGGTTAAATAAAAGCTGTAATCCCAAAATGCTATTAAGTGATGCATAAAATTTATGATGAATGCTTCAAATAAGACAGTAGCAACCAAAGAAAGAATGAGAGAGAAAATTTACATTATTTCTCCTCCCTGGAAAGACTTCCCAAGTACCCTTCAATGCAGTTTTCAAGTAACAGCAATTACAGCTTATTTTTCAACTTAAAGAAGGGCCTCTTTTGATTGTAGGTCTTTTTGAGCTTGTTAAATTCCTTTGTTCGGCTTAAATTTGGGAATCAGCAGGATATAATAGTCTGTGTGTCTGATGGAGGACCTTTGTTTTGTCACTCAATCTTCAGTAACTTAAAGCTATTTCCACATTAGTAAAAGAAGCAGAAGGTTTCTGCCTAAGTAGCGTATTATAATTTTGCCATGTGTCTGTGTGGTCCTATGAAGTTATTAAAACTGGTGTCTATACAACCCCAGCAGTTATAGTTTTAACTTCCACAGAAGAAACCCCAAGAGAAATGTTTTGATCTTTTTAATTTGCTTTTAATGGTGTAAGTAATTCTGAGTACCAAGACAACCTTTAAAAACTACAGTAAGAGATGTTTACAAGATCGAAATATTTTATCTAGCTAGGTCATGTCTATTTACCATGTAAACAGGCTCAGCATGGGAGGAAAGAATCCTTTCCTTCTTTCTTGTGCCTCTTGGAAAGATTGGAAGTTGTTTATTTTATTTCAAATGACTAATTGGCATTAGTAGTGTTCATTATTATTCAATTCACTTAGACTAGAAGCAGTCTATTTCATTTAAAATGGTATTATTACTGCATTTTATATTATTATTCATTAATATTCTGAAATTAAAAAGCAAAGAAGCAGAAAAAATAATCTATAATTCTACCACCAAGAATAATTGGTAACATTTCAGAGTATAAACTCCCAGATGTTGTTCTGTGACTATGTTTAGAAGACTTTATCTGTATATAGGTGCAGATATATTTACAAAATACTAACCTGCTGTCTGTGCTTTTTTATAATCCATTGTATTCACCCAATCACATGCATATCACTATCATTTTCCATATCAGTGACCATGTTTCTGAAGTAATGCTTTTAATATATTCTAGCAGTTTCATTCTTCAGGTACACTTAAGTAGCTGGAAAATTTGGTTTTTCTTTGCTATTCTATGAAGTGCTACTATGCATATCCTTACAGCTAAATATTTGCAAACATCCTTATTTATTTTACTTGGATAAATCATTGGTGGTTGAATTAGTACCTTTAATATAGTCTAATTCATATATGTATGTTTCCATCTTGTCCTGAATTTTCTAATCTGTTACATTGATCTCTCAGTCCATTTCTATGCCTCACTCTTTTAATTATTATCAATATTATATTATCAGTATTATATTTTCAAAGGTGGTTTCCTCTCAATGTTATCAGATTCCTCAGCCTTCTCCAATAAATTAATTAATGTCAGAAAACCCATACGATGAAGGACATTTATTTCTTTTTCTTTCTTTTTTTTTATCTTCTTTTTTTTTTAACATATAATGTATTATTTGTTTCAGAGGTACAAGTCTGTGATTCAACAGTCTCACACAATTCACAGTGCTCACCATAGCACATACCCTCCCCAATGTCTATCACCCAGCCACCTCATCCCTCCCACCCCTCACCACTCCAGCAACCCTCAGTTTGTTTCCTGAGATTAAGAATTCCTTGTATCAGTGAGATCATATCATACATGTCTTTCTCTGATTGACTTATTTCGCTCAGCATAATACCCTCTAGTTCCATCCATGTTGTTGCAAATGGCAAGATCTCATTCCTTTTGTTGGCTGCATAATATTCCATTGTATATATAGACCACATCTTCTTTATCCATTCATCTGTCGATGGACATCTTGGCTCTTTCCACAGTTTGGCTATTGTGGACATTGCTGCACTTACCCCTTCGGATCCCTACATTTGTATCTTTGGGGTAAATACCCAGTAGTGCAGTTGCTGGATCGTATGGTAGCTCTTTTTTCAACTTTTTGAGGAACCTCCATACTGTTTTCCAGAGTGGTTGCACCAGCTTCCATTCCCACCAACAGTGTAGGAGGGTTCCCCTTTCTCTGCATCCCCGCCAACATCTGTCATTTCCTGACTTGTTAATTTTAGCCATTCTGACTGGTGTGAGGTGGTATCTCATTGAGGTTTTGATTTGGATTTCCCTGATGCTGAGCGATGTTGAACACTTTTTCATGTGTCTGTTGGCCATTTGGATGTCTTCTTTGGAAAAATGTCTGTTCATGTCTTCTGCCCATTTCTTGATTGGATCATTTGTTCTTTGGGTGTTGAGTTTGATAAGTTCTTTATAGATTTTGGATACTAGCCCTTTATCTGATATGTCATTTCTAATGCTTAACCTGTTTTGTTGTTATTTTAGTTAATCATTCATTATTCAATGCCCCCCCAAAATTGGTAATGGCTAATCATCAAACTCTACATGCTGTTTTTCTTCATGAACTCCTTGAATTTTTCTTTCCTCTTTCCACCCTCAAGGGTGATTTCTCAGGTTCTACATTTTGATCCAATTCTGGAGCTCATTCATTACCAGCTGTACTTACAGAGATATGATTTCCTATTTTTCCTCATCCATGTTGCTGTTCCTCATTTCTACCATCTCTGCTACTATGTCTCTCTTCCTGCTGTTGTATTATTTTTGTCTTTGTCTGAGAGGCTTTTCACCTGAATTACCAGCATGTGCTTGCACTCCTGTGCAGCAGAGAGATCTTTCCAATGTTTGTTTGTTTGTTTTCTCACCACACCAGGTCTGCATTCCTTTTCCTCTGATTCTGGTCTTTGGATATGAATATACATCTTTTAATACACTAGCTGTTTCTTATGGATTTCACAGGTAAAAGAAAGACACTGAGACTCTTGGGTTCATCACAAGGAAAGATCAAAGCACTGAAAATAAACAAAGCACTCTTTCTTTAGAAAGTGAAGAACCTGAAATCTTTCTGGTGCAGCTGAAGGATAAGTAAAACTTTAAAAGAAATACTTTAGTATTCACAGTAACCTTCTGATCGTAAATAACATTCATTAAGCAAATGTTTGTAATGTGCCAGTGTTTGGCAGGCATTATCTTAGAAGTAGAGAATAAAGGGGAAAAGAAGACACTGTCTCAGGAAATGTCATTTAAAAGGGAAACAGGTGAGTAAAAAGGCAGTCATGATGTAGAGTTGTAAGCTCTGCAACATGCGTGAGAGCAAAGATGAGATGGAAAGGCATAGGGGCAAGCACAGCTGTGTGTGCATGTGTGAGTGTGTGCACGTGTGAGTGTTGGCTGTGTGAGTGTGTATATGCATATGCAAGAGTGTGTGCATGTGTGTGTGCATGTGTGAAAATTGTGTGTGTGTGTGTATGGATCTGTGCCTGTGGGTGTGAGTGTGAAAGTGTGTGAGAGTGTGGCAGAGGGTAGCGCTGAGAATAATGCCCCTGTGAGAAAGTGATCACTAAAATAAAGTCCCAAGGAGTCAGTTCAGTGAAGTCAGGTTAGGAGGAGGATAGAATAATAGAACTTCCAATAGAAGAACTAACTTGTAGCAAGACCCGGGGACAGGAAAGAATGCTTCCTAGGAAACTGCAAACAATACAGTTTATGCAAAGTACATAGTGTGTAGCATATAGAATTGCAGAGACATATAGATGTAAAATGAAGAGATTTTCCCTTTGACCCCCCAGACCCCGACCCCGCCAGATCCCATTTCTTGGAATCTGTCTCAATGATACACTGGCAATGACAAATGTACATAGCTGTTCACTGAAGCATTGTTTTAATAGCACAGAATTGGAAGTGGTTGCGATGTTGATATAAAGGAGATTGGTTGAATGAGAAAATGGCATATCTGTATAATTGAGAAATATGCAGCAACAAAAGGGAATGAATGATATCCAAGATCTGTTTTGCTTAAAGATTTACTTATTTTTGAGAGAGAGAGCAGGGAAGAGGGGCAGAGGGAGAGAAGAGAAAATTTCAAGCAGACCCCCTGCTGAGCACAGAGCCCAACATGGGGCTAAATATCATGACCCTGAGATCATGACCCCAGCTGAAACCAAGAGTCGGCTATCCAACTGACTGAGCCACCCAGGCACTCCCAAGATCTATTTTTGAGTAAAGACAGAAATGTGCAGAGTGTTTATAGAAGGCATCCTTTTACACAAGAAAGTACGCCTATCTATCTACCTACCTGCATATTAAAGCAATGTAAACCTAAAGCTAATATGTTAACCTATGAGAAGGAACAGAACAGAGAGGACAAGTTTGGAGATGACATTTGTGTACATGTACCTGGTTATATAATTTTAACTTTGAAATTATGTGAAAGCTTTATATAAAAAAACCTAAATAAAAATGAAAGCAATCCTTTTTTTTTTTTTTTTTTGAGAGAGAGAGAGAGATTGAGCATGCCCAGGGAAGGGGTGGAGATAGAGGGAGAGAGAGAATCCCAAGCATGTTCCATGCCCAGCACAAGCACAACGCGGGGCTCAGTCTCACAACCATGAGATCATGACGTGGGCTGAAATCAAGAGTTGGACGCCTAACCAACTGAGCCACCCAGGTGCCCTGAAAGCAATCCTTTTTATTTCTGGATCAGATGTTGAAGAAGTAATGGGTTTAGTACTTACTTTCACAATGTAAACAATTATAAAAGTAGAGAAAATGTATGAAACAGCTACTTACAGGTACTGAAAAACAGACAGGGTATGGATGATGGTTGCCATCCTTGAGGATAAGGGATACACATGACATGGGATCCACATTCACTCCAGCTTTCTGCCTGCAGCAGTTTCCATAATGCAACAGTGGGCAGTAGAACCTAAACAGAGACCAGTGGGTGTCGCTAAATAAGGAAAAAATAGATTGGAGCTCAGGGATTCCCAGATTGCTAGAATTTTTGAGACCGGATCTAGAAGGGAGAGCTCTGCAGAGTAAAAGTTCCAAAGATCCACATGAGTGTCCTTTGGAATCTTTTTTTTTTTTCTTAAGATTTTATTTATTTATTCAGAGAGCGAGCGAGCACTAGTAGAGGCAGAAGAAGAAAGAAAATCTCAAACAGACTCCATGCTGAGCGTGGAACCCAATGCAGGGCTCGACACGGGGTTCAGTCTCATGACTCTGAGTTCACGACATGAGCTGAAATCAAGAGTTGAACACTTAACTGACTGAGCCACCCTGGTGCCCCCTTTGGAATTGTTGATGGAATACTAAGTTCATGGGTATCATGCAATTCCAAAAGATTGGTCAAAGAATAGTTACTGGAGGATGGTGAGCTAAACAGGTTGTAAGAGGTCACACAATGGTGTGGGACATGAGAATTCAGGTCATTCAGAGTAAAGAAACCATGCTGAACATCCCAAACATGTATTTGAGAGCATGGAAAGTTTATGCCTAAGGAGTAGGTTTACTCAAGTCTTAGGGCTGTCCTGTTCAAAACGGTAGCCTCTAGCCAGAGGTGGCTATTTAAATTTAAATGAAATAAAATGAAACAAAATAAAAAAGTTATTCATAGTAGCCACATTTTTAAATGCTCAATGGCCACATGTTACTAGTGGCTATGGTATTAAAGAGTGAAGATACATCTCTATCATCATAGACATTTCTGTTGGGTATCATTGATTTAGAGTAATGGCCACTCTAGACCTGCCTTATCAAAGTGTAAAACCAAGTGTTGAACAAAATACACTGTTCCATCAGTAATGAACTGTCTTTCAGAAGAAAACACAATACTTTTTTTTTTTTTAAGATTTTATTTATTTATTTGACAGAGACACAGCGAGAGCAGGAACACAAGCAGGGGGAGTGGGAGAAGGAGAAGCAGGCTTCCTGCTGAGCAGGGAGCCTGACACGGGGCTCGATCCCAGGACCCTGGGATCATGACCTGAGCCAAAGGCAGACACCTTGATGACTGAGCCACCCAGGCGCCCTGAAAACACAATACTTTTTAAAGGAAGAAGAAAACATCCAGATTTTCAACAATGTAGCACCCACAATATACAGTATCTAATGAAAAAATAAAATTGTGTATGAGAGAAAAAAACAACATGACATCCATAATCAGGAGACAGAACAGTCGGTTGCATAGATCCAATCCAGGAATGATAAAGATTTTGGAATTAGGAGAAAGGACTTTAAAATAGCTATTGCAAATATATTCAAGGGTTTAAGTGAAAGTATGGAGTCTCAATGAGAATATAGGGACTATATATGGCATCACAGTTGAGAGATTAAAATTACAAAAAACAAATGGAAATTCTAGAAATAAAAAATTCACTAAGTGGGTTTAATGGCAGATCTGACCCAGTGGAATAAAAGAAATTAACATGAAGGTAAGACGTTAGAAACTCATTGAAGCTAAACCACAGAGAGGAAAAAAATACTGAAAAAAAAAAAGAATGCTGGCAAAATACCATGTTTAACATACATGTTATTGGGGTTCCAGAGGATAAAAGAGACAGAAGGAAATTGCAGCAGAAAAAAAAATTTGAAGAAAGAATTTCTGAAAATCTCTAAATTTGATGAAAACTGTAAGCTCACACACCTAAGAAGCTCAGTTAACCAGAGTAAGGATAAATACAAATAAAAAGACACCTAGGTTACATTCTAGTCAAGTTTATAAAAATCAGAGATAAAGAGAAAACTAAAATTATCTAGAGGGAAAAAATACATTATATACAATAAAATAATGAAAGCTGATACATAATAAGAAACAATGTCAGAAGGGAGACAATTCATTTTATACCTTTAAAATGGAAAACAGAGGGGCGCCTGGGGGCTCAGTTGGTTAAGCATCTGCTTTCAGCTCAGGTCATGATCTCAGGGTCCTGGGATCGAGTCCCGCATCAGGCTCCCTGCTCAGCGGGGAATCTGCTTCTCCCTCTGTCCCTCCCCCTGCTTGTGTGTGCTCACTCTCTCTCTTCCTCTCTGTGTCAAATAAATAAATACGATCTTTAAAATGGAAAACAAACCACAAAAACCCTGTCCATTTAAATTTTATGTAAAGGAAGAAAGAGCCTTTAGACAACATAATTTAATGGACTTCTATACGTCTGAACACCTTTTCTAAAGGGGACTTTTGGACCTTCTGATGCAGCCTTTTGTCTTGGACAGTTGCCTTTTAATTGTCACATATCGGACTTTATCTTAATGTAATGTAAAATCATTCAAATCTGTCTTCCCATGATGTGTGAAGATAACAAAAAATGCACTCGAGTCTTTCCTTGATCAAGCAATGAAGCCTCATGCCTTTAATAGTTCCTCATGTGACCTGGTTCTAAAGCCTTCAACATTCTAACTACTCTCCTCTGGATGTACTTTAATTTGTTTACATCCTTAACTTACATGTAGTCCCAGAAATTGATGCCATTCTCCAAGTACCATCAAACCAGGATCTTCCTTACAAATTCTGCAAAATAATACTCTAGAATAATCTGTTACAGCAGCATTATTTTGTATAATTTGCAACTATATATATGTGTAATTATATATGTATATATAATTTATTTGTACAAACTAGTAGTCAATTAAACCCTCTTAGTCTTTTCAAATGTAATTTTGCTAAGACCTTTTTGCTCCATCCTGTTTTTTTGTATTGCTTTTAGGTGTCCTAAGTGCTAAATCTGAAACTGACTCTTCTACATTTCAGTCTTATAAAATGTAGCCCTTCTGTTCTGATCTGCATTCTTTTTGAGAACTGGGTTTGCCAGGGAGTTTCAACTTTATCCTATCAGAAGACCCAAGCAAGGGATGAAGTTTGTTTTGTTTTTAATGTACATTTTCTACTTTTCCACAGAAGTGATTTCTTTTTCTATTTTTATATGATATCAATGAAGGATGCCAGTTTTAGGATACATAGAGCAGATGCCGGTCCCAAGTGTAAGACACCGGGAATTATTTTAGGAGTCTTGATCAGTCCAATTAATGGAGGAAAACAGTTTTCCTTTAAACTGTGACCAACACTATCAAAGTTGATGAAATTAAAGGCTTCAGAAACAATGTCTTCTGGAAATCCAGGCTTCACTGGAACATGTGTCCCTGCATGTGAATGAAAAGGAAGTAAAGAGCCAAAACATCTTTCCTCGATCCAGTTCCCTTTCTTCTTTTACTCTGAGACTGTTAACTTGTTGGCTTAGCTCTGTTTTGAACTGCTGTTGAAAGCATGCTCCTCCGACAAAGGCATTTTTGTATTCACTGTACAGATTTTTAAAAAGAGATTGATTTGTTTTCCCCCAAAGGTGAGAAATAAAAACCACAAAGTCTTTACCAGGAACTGCCCTGCCATGGGTAGTCTTTATGGCAGCAGGCTTTTCAGTAACTCACTGTCAGGTTACCTCGCACCTGTCAGCTGAAAAGCTCCAGGGTTTCTTCTGAGCCCGCAGTCATTACCCAGCATGCTGTGGGGCCCCCATCCCGTTTCTGGAGAGGGGCTCTGGAAAGAATCTGCTACCTGGGCTTCAGGGCAGCTATACAATCCTTAGGAGAAGTGGTGAAAGGAACATCAAAAGTCATTCCCAAAAGTACTCTTCACTGAGAAACAGTGCCAACGAACTAGTAGAGTGCCTGACTGAATAAAGTTGGAAAGTAATACACTCTGCAAGGATAAAAACTCAGTATCACAGGCTGAGTTTAGACTTTGTGGCTTGGAGGCAGTATGTATGACATATAATTCCTTATGTTCTGTGAATGTTCAATTAACACAAGGATGGAACTTTAAAATAGCCTTCTTTTAAGACAAATTTAACATATAGTGAAATGCCCAGATCGTTTTAATATTGTAGTTAAATATACATAACTTAAGATGTACCATTTGAACCAATTTTAGGTATATGATTTTTTGGCATTAAGCACATTCACACTGTTGGAAATGCACAGATCTTAAGTGTACAACTTGATGGGTTTTGCTAAATGTACATATCTGTGAAACCAGGATCTCTCTTTATGGAAGTATATGTTATATTAGTTTCAGGTGCGCAACATAGTGATTCCACAGTTCTACACATTACGTAATGCTCACCTAATCTACATGACAAAACTAACCAACCAAACAAAAAGCGAGAAACACTCATAAATACAGAGAACAAACCAGTGATGGTCAGAGGGGAGAGGAGTGGGGGGGGGGGATGGGTGAAATAGGTGAAAGGGCATTAAAAAGTACAAACTTCCCATTATAAAATAAGTCATGGGGATGAAAAGTACAGCAAAGGGTATATAGTCAGTAATATTGTAATAACCTGGTATGGTGACAGATGGTAACTACACTTACTGTGGAAACCAGTATCTCTTTCAAGATATTCACATTTTTATCACCCTAGGAAGTTCTCTTATGTCCCTCAAGGATAAAATTTAAATAAGAACTTATTTTTCTATTATATGCTCTTTTTCATTAAAAAGCCTCATAAATATAGAAAAATAACAGAATTATTAAGATAAGTTCTGATACACTGAATCCTTAAGTGGGCCAATGACACAGCATGAAATAAAATTGAAAAGAAATGAGGTTTTTACAGCTGTGGTGCAGGTAGAAATCTTTTATGGTAATAGAAAGATTTTGAGGGTGCTATCCCATCCATATCTCCCACCCAAGTTTTTTTTATTTTTTTAAAGATTTTTTTATTTATTCATTTGACACAGAGAGAGAGCACAAGCAAGGGGAGCGGCAGACAGAGGGAGAGTGAGTAGCAGGCATCCCAGGACCCCTGAGCCGAAGGCAGATGCTTAACCGACTGAGCCACCCAGGCTCCCCTCCCACCCAAGTTTAAAATAACATGGAGTCAGTGAGCCCACAATCCCAGTCTTCTCTCACCTGGAAGATTTCCCATTCTACATGGGTTGCTGAGACCACCACCTTTTGGTTTCAGTGGGAATCATGGAAGCACAAAAATAGTGGTGAGAGACACCCTCTTCTCATCACTGAGCAGGATCAATAGATGCCCATGAGTTAGGTGGGGCCTTATGGAAACACCGTGATGTGCTGGGGAGGTAGGGACCGAGCTGTTAGGGCAGAAGGGCAATTTATGGAGCTAATGACCCCTCAGGGAGGTGGGTGCTCCTGTCTGTGTGAGGACAGCTTTGGAAGCTTGGGGGAATGTTGGGGATAGGACATGGCGGAAAGTGCAGCGGATAGGGGCTCTAGCCAACCAGGGGCCAGTGGTGACTATGTAAGCTGGGTCTTACCTTTGGATCTCCTCAGCTGTGGTAGGTATTGTGGTTGTCTCTGGGCCTTTGAAGAGGCAGGATCTGCCCACCCTGGATAGATGCCTCATACTACCCAGTTGTGCCATGTTGCATGCCCATCCTGCCCCAGCTCTTTCCTGGCTGCTGACTTGTAGATGGGGGTGGACCAGGGAATCCTGTTTACTACTACTGTAATCTAGCCTGGTCTTCAGGGCTCCAGCCACTAGACAGCCCCAATGAAGGGATATAAGCTGCACCAGGGTACCCACACCTGAAAAGCAGCCATCCTCAAAAAGCAGGTGATCCAGGGTGTGCTGACTGAATGAAGACAAAAGAGGCCTATCAGTGCCACCATGTTCACCAACCAAATTTGCAAAAATACCAGCATGATTACAAGTAAGAGTTGGGTCAAAATTAGCACGCCTGGCAAGTTTTTAACATCGGGAGAGTAAAAAGTGGCTTCTAAATGATAAGGAAGAGATGTTTTCGTCATTGGCATTTCGTAAATCAAGTGCCTATCATTCCAAGTGACTCCCTGTTGCAGCGTGCACTGTAGGGGCCACCAACCCCCGGGGTTCCCCGTGGGCTTAGATAGATTAGGAAACTGGATGCAGTACCTGCTTACTTTTATCATGGAGGCGTATGTCTGTGTGAGAGAGTTCCGAGGGCGGCGAGCCTGGCTCCTCCTGGTGCTGGTAGAGGCTCCTGGTGCGGACGCCGGGCTGCCCCCTGAAGCCCTAGTAAGTGGAGCTGCACAGAGCTGCAGGGCTCCGGCCTAGGTGATGTGGGGCTGGCTTTGCAGGGGCCCATGCCTGCTATGGATTGGCTGCACTGAGAGCTCTCAGTGGAGTTTCCCCATGACCTTGCGTGCACATGGTCAGCCGGATGGTACATTTTCTGCTTCATTGTTCATTAACTTCAGTTTGTGAGTGCTGCATAACTGAGTCCCTTCCTTTGCCAGTGGCTGAGAGAGTTTCTGTGACTTAGTGGCAGGCACGCCTCACTTTCCAGGTGTACACATCTCGGGAGGTAGTGTGGGTCAGGACTGGGCAGCTGGAGATGTTCAGTCTGAAATCGTGGTGCATGTCTGCCTGTCCACTGGCAAAATGGACGTCAGGATATTAATAAATGTATCCCCAGGGGAGGTGAGTGATGGAAGCCCTCCTGTCCTCAGTGGCTACTTGCTTTGACAGTTTTAAAAGTCAGCTTCTGAAAGCTTTAGCTTTGAGTTATGCAGTTATTTTTGGACATCAGCTTGGTACTGGAGCAGTTTCAGCAAAGAGCAGTGGACAGTCCAAACACACGTAAGGGTCGGTAGAGAACACCAGAGAAATTTTCTTGGGAGAAAGTATTCTGTCTCATTCTTAAAAAGAAAAAGAGAATTAAAGGACATTTTCCAATATATTTGTATGAAACCGAGTGGAGGCAGATAAGTTACCCTTACTACATCTTACTTACCCCTTGTCTGTCTGAGAATTTGTTACTGTGTTGTACAAAGTGGTCACAAAACAGGACACTGTACTCAAGTCAACAGACTACATCCCACTAACTACATGCTAAAAAAGTTGTTGCATTCTTAACAAAAAACAATTTATCTCCTAAAACATATCTTCATTTATGGAAATAGGCTCTTTCAAACACAATAGCAATGTGATACCTAACAATTTCTTTACCTATATAAGGAAATAGCATTTGTGGTTATTCTTTATAAAGATAGGATATAATAATTTATGGTAGGAATAAAGTTGCAGTTGCAAAATCATTTAAAACTTGATTTTAGTTTTCAAATTTAATCAGAGATATTGCAATTACTACAGCTCAGAAAAAAAAAGGGCCTTTAAGAGACTCTTCATGCTAAAATTGTGATTATAAATAAATAAGCATACTTGAATTGATAACAAGGCTTTGAGCTATTCAGTTTAAAAATAGGCTTACCCATTAAGATTATTACACTCAGAGGCATATTCTGAAAAGGAGTTTGGAAAATGGATTTCTTGCCCACTGTCATCAAATATTCATAGATAAAATAATTATGTGGAAAGATAAAAAGATGATGGAAATTGAAGAGGGCTGACAATAAAGGAAACTGGATCAGATGGTTATACAAACTTTTAAGAGGGTAATTTCTCAGACAGGTTGCAGTTGGTATGAGGCTTAGACATGAGAATGTGAGCATCTTCTCTTTTTTAAGATTTTATTTATTTATTTATTTTTTCAAGATTTTATTTTTTTCTTTGTCAGAGAGAGAGAGCACAAGCAGGGGGGAACGTCAGGCAGAGGGAGAAGCAGGCTCCCTGCTGAGCAAGGAGCCTGATGCGGGACTTGATTCCGAGACCCTGGGATCATGACCTGAGCCGAAGGCAGATGCTTAACCGACTGAGCCACCCATGCAGCCAAGATTTTATTTATTTATTTGAAAGAGAGAGAGAGCGCGAATGCACATGAGCAGGGGGGAGGGGTGGGGGGCAGAAGCATACTCTTCGCTGAGCAGGGAGCCCGATGCGGGACTCGATCCCAGGACCCTGGGATTATGACCTGAGCCGGAGGCAGATGCTTAACTGACTGAGCCACCCAGGCGCCCCTGTGAGCATCTTCTTTTATAGCTTCTCCTAATTCTTGCCCTCTGGAATGAGGATGAGCTCAGCGGACGATTACTTACTTGGCTGTGGTGGAATTAACTCCCAAATGGGTTTGCATCCTAGTCTCATTGCCACTCTGTGGTCATCAGTGTTCTCTGCAGCCTCTGTAATGCCTAGCCCAGTTCAGGA
Organism: Halichoerus grypus; assembly: GCF_964656455.1. NCBI lineage: Eukaryota > Metazoa > Chordata > Mammalia > Carnivora > Phocidae > Halichoerus > Halichoerus grypus. The sequence goes on from NC_135718.1 coordinate 74,601,917, forward strand.
TAAGCTAGGCTGACCAATAGGCTGGTGGCTGAGAAGGACACCCTTTCTTACTAAAGGCCAGCATGCAGACATTTGAATTTTTATGGTTTTACACCTAATTCTGACTGGAAAGAGAAGGATTTGAGAAACTAACAAACTTAATTTATACCTGAATATTTGATGGTAGAATGTAGGAAATCTATTTCCAGAGGGACTCTGTAGAAAGCTTCCCGTATGTTTCTATTTCCTAATGCCTTTTTAGACAGTAGCTGGAAGTATCTGCTCTTTCGTCTTATTTGCCAAATCACTTATGACTCGACTTTTTGATACAATCAAGATTGGTGAGTGAGCCTGGCATCCCCCTCACTGAAATAGGCCTCCACACCAAATGATGTAAAGGATCTCTCTACCTTGCCCATAGAGTCCCTACTGTGTGAATACTTTCTCATCCAGACACCCAGAGGAAACATATATCTGAATCAGTGCAGTTGTGGAGTAGAAATTTCTTTTCTGAATTGGCCAAGATACCTAATCAGTTATAGAAAAATAGATTTATATCGTGTTATATTTTATAACATATAAATACATTTATAAATCTATAAAGTATGAATATACTCTAGGTTGTCTATATATATGTGTGTATATATATACATAAATCATTATATATAGCAGTAATGATCTAGTAACTAGGTTTTATTATTTACTAGATAATCAACTATTAATATGTGAAGATGATGCACACAAATGTGCCTAAAAGATACTAATCATAATGAATGCAAACATGGTTTAAAAATCCCTCACAGTATTAGTAACTACCAAGAAACACTCTTCACAAAATTTTACCTGATGTTTAATAGTAGAAAAGTATGGGCTGAAATGTTTTCCTTGATGTTTCAACAGCATAATATTGACTATCTTGTGTACATTAAGTACCACCATTGTTTCTAGGAACAAAAAATTTTAATATAGAATAAAAATATCTGTACCTAAGGTGTCATGGAGACAAAGGGTAATAGTGCCTTAAATGCTATAATATAGAAGACCCAGAGACTGAGGGGACCCCTGGGAAGGCCGCCTAATCCAAACAAGGTCAGAAGGCATGCAAGTGAGTTGATGTTTGAACTATGTCCCTCTGTTCTCTTTCTAAGGCATGAATGCCTTGGGTCCCATTCCTTTGGAGTTCTAGCTTAAGCGGTGCAATGTTTGTGTTAAAGAGCAACATGAATAAATGCACAGTGAAGTGTTAATAGCTGATAATGGCTTCATGTTATCTCGTTATGCCTTTTCATAGAGAACCAGAGATCTTATATCTAGTTGTTATAGCTAAAACATTAATAGTTAATGATGAACTTTCATGTTCCCAGTAGTGCAGTGAATTAATTTGGGTAAACTGTGTTGTCTTAGCTCCTTCAAATTACAGATACTCTTGGCTGATAACACTGCCTCTTCTTGCATGTTTCTCCTCTCTTTAGCTGCTACATGCTCCCCCACTCCCCTCCCTCACCTTCCATAGAATTTTAGGAAACTTCCAGGTCTCTGAGATGGATCTTAAAAACCTCCTGAGCTCAGAGGAGATTACCTTTTAAAACTGATTCAAAAAGCAGCCAACAGGTGTGCCTGGGTGGCTCAGTTGGTTACGCGTCTGATCTCGGGGTCCTGGGATCGAGCCCTGCATCACGCTCCCCTGCTCAGTGGGGAACTTGCTTCTCCCTCTCCCTCTGCTGCTCCCCCTGCTCATGCTCTCTTTCTCACTCTCTCCCTCAAATAAATAAATAAAATATATTTTTTAAAAAAGCAGCCAACAGATGTCCAAGGAAACAAGGAGTTTCAAAAAACATTTATTATTTTCAAACTTTTTATTTAAAAATAACTTTTATTTATACCAAAGTTCCCATTTGTTGTTCATCAACCATCCCTCTCCCCAAAATTATTATCTTATGTCACCATAGCACAATGATTAAAACCAGGAAGTCAACATGGGTACAGAGTAGCATAAACACAATCGTAGACCTTATTCAAATTTTACCAGTTTTTCCACTAATATCCTTTTTTCTGTTCCAGGATCCAGTATAGGATCTCACGTTGAATTTAATTGTCATTGGTCCTTAGTCTTCTCCAATCTCTGACAGTTCCTCAGTCTTTCCTTGTCTTTTATGACCTTGACACTGTTAAAGAGTGCTGTTGTCAACAAGTCAGAATGTCAGTTGTTTTGTAGAATGTCCTTCAAATTGTGTTTGTCTGGTGTCTTCTCAAAATTTGATTGAGGTTAGACATTTTTGTCATGAATGCCACAGAAATGATGCTGTACTATTAGTACATCATATCAGGGGTACCCGAGGTCTGTATGTCTTATTGCCATTGATATTAACCTGAGTCATTTGGTTAAGAAATCTGCCAGATTTCTTTATTGTAAAGTCTCTCTTTTCCTTTTGCAATTAATATGCATCTTAAAGGAGATACTTGGATACTATGCAAATATCCTATTTCTCCTTGTACTGATACCTCTAATTCCAGGCCCACACCGCAGGTTTATTTCTAGCCTTCCCTTATTCGTTGTTTACAGGAACTATGTTCCCCAACATTATTCTTTAGTGATGAGAAACTTGGCTTTCATTATTTCATATACTTATTGGTTTAATCCTAATATAAACATAAAATGGTTTCAAAATTGCTAACCAGTACCCCTAGGAGAAACAAAATTTCTAATTAGATTACAGTTTTTGAATAGACTTTTGTCTATAGCCTCATAATATCCAAACAAAATATTGTTTTCCAAAGTTACTTAGGTTAGTTCTTTTTCTCTCTCACTCCCTTCAGTGTGATTAAAATATTCATTTACTTAGGCTCATTTGTTATTGCTGATATTTCACTTAGGAATACCAACATTCTGGTTGTTTATCTATTTTGTGGTATATGAAACCTAAGGTTCTAAGAGTCAGAGCTATACAAAAAGGTATGTTCTGAGAATTGTCACTACCTGTTCTTATTCCTTCCTTCTCTCTATCCCCTTAGCTCTCACCCTCTGTAGATAACCTCTCTTTTCATAAAGTTTCAGGTTTATCCTTCCCGTATCTCTGCACAAATGAACAGATCCATGTTTATGTACTATATCACTTATATCAAGTTTCTCACTTGACAGGTAGCCTACAGTCCATAATATTTTGCGCTTGGCTTTTTTCACCTGACAGTATGTCACAGAATCATTCTGTATCAATTCATAAACATCTTCCTCATCCTTTTCTCACAAGTATATAGAATTCCATCATGGGATGTACTATACTTTATTCAATTGCTCTCCTACTTGTGGACATTTAGGTTGTTCCCACTATTTTGCAATTACAAACAACACTACAATGAATAAATGTGTCCATCTGTATTTTGATATGGTTGGAGGTATATCTTCAGGAATTGATTCTTAGAAGCAGGATTGACAGGTTGAAAGGTGAATGCCTGCTTCTTTACAGAATGTCCAATGGAATGTTTTGTCATCCTTGTAAATTTTTACCAATCTAGTAGGTAAGAAATGGTATCTCAGTATTATATTAATGTGTATTTCTCTAATTATGAGCAACTTTCAGTTTTTTTTTAAATATTTGAGGGCTAATTTTATATCTTTTTTGGTAAACTATTGATTCATGTCTTTTTCCAAAAATTGCATATTTCAACACAGCAGTTTAAGGAATGCTTAAGTAGAGTTGTTTTTCAGTAAGTCTTTATCCTAGTCCCATATGTAACATTGACTACTTCAAAGATGAAGGAAATTTCACTTTCAAAACAAGTCAATATATAGGCGTGTTCATAAATATATTTTATGCACATGGTACTATAATGACAGTGTCATCCTCAGACTCAGACAAGTGAGGCCCCTGTTTTTGAGTCCTACATTTTTCCAGGCTCAGAGTAGGTCCTCTTCCTGCCATGCCTATCTCCTTGGAGGATGAATTCCATGGGGAGAGAAGGACAAGTCACTCAGAACCAGCAGACCCCTTCTGGACTACACACCATGTATATGGAACACTTCAGGTCCATCCCTGAATGGTCTCGAATGTAGCTACTAGGGCCTGGATCGGCCTATACCTGAAGCCATCCTCCCAATGGTAGACCATGCTTGGTCCCAAGGGGACCCAAAGAATGGCTGGGGAGAGGGAGCCAGACTGAGCTTAGATGTGCAGTGGTGGTGTGTACACACATGTACATAAGGCCTCATACAGTGTGGGATGGAGCTTGGAGTGGGAAGAAGACAGAAGCTGGCTGCAAGCTGGAGCCCTCACACCTGTATCCATTTCTAGGCCTTGTAAATGTTAGCAGCAGTCCCATGTGTTGAAATAGTCTTTCAATAATGCTGTTTAAAAAAAATTATTTGTTTAATTACTTATGAAAATTGGTAAGACTTCTGCATGTCCTAAAGTGTGAAACATGTAGGATAAAATAACAACCATTTGAAAAAATTGCGGGGAAGCAGTATCTTCAGGGAGAGCAGGTTTTAGCTACAGCAAGAATATTGAAGGGAATGTTGAGAGCAGAGGATGAAGACAAAGCAGATTTTGTGATCACCTACCTCGAGTTCCAGAGGGCACAATGAGGGAGTTTCTAGTGAAGAGGAGGGATGGGATATGGGGTAAAATAAGGCAGGAATAGGATTGAAAAGTGAGTAGAATGTAAGAAATGAATTATGAATTTCGAGTGCTGGGCTTCCTTCCTTCCTTCCTTCCTTCCTTCCTTCCTCCCTTCCTCTCTTCCTCTCTCTCTATTTCTTCCTTCCTTCCTTCCTTCTTTCCTTCCTTCCTTCCTTCCTTCCTTCCTTCCTTCCTTCCTTCCTTCCTCTCTCTCTTTCTCTCTCTCTTTCTTTCTTTCTTTCTTTCTGAGAGAGAAACAGAGAGTGCGAGGGGCAGAGGGAGAGGGAGAATCTTAAGCAGGCTCCACATCCAGCATGATCCTGGCATGGGGCTCAATCTCACGACCCCGGGATCATGACCTGAGCCAAAAGCAAGAGTCAGACACTTAACTGATTAAGCCACCCAGGTGCCAGAGTGCTGGGCTTTCTATGGTGATTACTAAATAACTGTTGAGATATAAGTCACACATCACAACACTTATCCATTTAAAATATATAGTCCAGTGGTTTGTCCTACACTGTATTCACAGAATGGTACAATCACTAACACAATCTAACTTCAGGACATTTTTATGACCCCAAAAGACATCCAGGACCCATTAGTGGTCACTCCCCGTTCTTCTCCCCTCTCCCCTCTCCCCTCTAGTGAATTAGTTGACTTATGGTAGTTTTCAACTCCAGAGTTCTGTGCGTGCCTCATAATTTCTTGTTGAAACCCGGACATTATGGATAGGAAGTTGCAATAACTGTGACATCAGCGAATCCCCTTGGCCATCCCCCCAGAGTTTGTTTTTGTTGCTGGCTATTTGTTGTTCTTAATTTTATTGTTGCTGCTCATTTGTTTATGGATTTTCCTAAACGAATTCTGTGGATTCTGTATTCCTTGCAATACAATATATAGCACACATTCTCCATTATTTTTTTTTTTAATTATTCTATTTTTCTTCATGCCTGGCTTCCTAGGGGTCATTAGTGAGTCCATATATGTAGCGGTCAGCCAGTGATTGGTAGATTTCCTTAAATGCCTTGCCTGCATTTCTTCCAGCATTTCCAAAGGTGTTCCATGTGAGAAAGCAAACCTTCAAATTTCCAGCAGTTTACAAGACAATTTTAGCTCTTACTTCCAGCTCTGACAGGACTTTAAGACCAGTCAGGGGGTGATTGCAGCCTTTCCTGGGTATGCACACCACCTTGCATAATGCAAACAGCCTCTTAGGCTCCCAGGAATATATTGGAGCTTCTTCAGATTCCTTCTGCTCCTCTTGTTTTCTAGGAGATCCTTGTAAATTCAGGGCCTGGCTCTTGTTTGCACCAAATGACATCCCAGTTGCTTTGCGAACGCCATGGAGGTCGGGACCTTTTATTTCTGCTGAGCTGGGTTCTGAGTTAAGTCAAATAGCCAAGTGCCCTAGGAATAGAGATTTTCTAGGTGTCTGGAAGTTTGGACAAGACACTGAACTTCAGCTTTCCTTAGAGCTCCAACAGTGGTCAGTCCTCGGCTGTGAGCCCGCTGGGTTTTCATGAGTCTGCTGTGCCACTGAGCAGCACAAACGGGGTTGAAAATGTCACCGACCCCACGGTCCTACTGAGAGTCAGTAGTTTCTCCTGCATACATAATTTTGTTTTTCTGTGGCTTTGAGTAATTTTCAGATTTCTGAAATAGTTAATTTTAGTTGTTTTCCCAACATTTTCATTGTTTTTGCAAGAGGGTGGTCCACTGAGGTCCTCACTCCCCCAATCTGGAAATTGATCCTTCCTATGGTAATTGACAGGGACAGTCAAAAATGACATTAGGAGATGAGTCTCAATAATCTCCAAATTAAAAAAAAAAATGCTGGAGAGTCTCCAAGCATCAAGAGGTTGGAGAGGGACCTTCTCAATGGCGGGATAAGTTCTGCGGGGTCTCCATTTGACTCCACCTGATGAAGATATGGAGTCTTACACATAACATCTCTGTGGAGGGGGTGGGAGGGATGGGGTAACTGGGTGATGGACATTGGGGAGGGTGTGTGTTGTGGTGAGTGCTGTGTCTTGTGTGGGACTGATGAATCACAGACCTGTAACCCTGAAACAAATAATACATTATATGTTAAAATAATAATAATAAAGTATCAGAATAAAAAAAAATCTCTAAGAAAACTCTGAAAGGAGGACTGGGCATTATGTACACAGTTTAAGGGCCCATGGATGTGGCAGGGGTTTCTAGGTGAATCCACTAAACCCACCTTAACCTTTAATATGCTTTTATTTGCGGTGGTAGTGACATGAAAGACACATGTCCTTACTTTGTTGTGAACTCTATCCAAGCCTAAAGTATTCCCTGCATCGTCATATTTCCCCTCCTCCCCTTTATATTTTGAACATGGGTTAGATGCTAATTATGCTTTGGAATATGGAATCACAGGTCAAGTTCATTGTAGTGGTTAAAATATTAATGCATAGATAATGAAAATAGGGGCCTTTATGCCATAGGGCATTTTTCGTCTTAGGAAAATCTCAATAAAATTATTATAAAATTAAGTGCCAATGAGATTAAAATGACCCAGCTAAGTGGCTGGGTCAGTTTGGTTCTTGCAATCAAATTCACTCTCAGGCAGAAGGAAATTTTACTGTAAGAAACCGAGAAGGCTTCGGAGTTTGACATGAGAAAAGAGCTTTAGAGGGAAACACAGAATTTCAGGAAGAAAGGGTGTCTTACTCTTGCAGGCAACAAGAATGTCGACAAACAGAAAGGAGAGACTGGTATGCTCACAACAGAGAGAGATGGGCCTTGTTTGTGGTAGAGTAGGAAGAGGACCTTGGCTGATCTCTTAAAAGGGATAGATGGATGATAGAGGTAGATGCCAGAGGCATCTCCTGTGAAATAGAGAAAAGTAGTAGCAATGTAGGTTTCTGCTGTTACTGAAATAACCCAAATTACCCAAGGCCTGGAAAATTAAAAGATGAAAGGGAATCAGGGCAAGAGGACACTACAGAGGACACAGTAGCCTTCACTGAGCCCCGGAAGGGACCATCTTCTGAAGCATCAAGTCCTGTGCTTCAGGGCAGGTGTGTGTTGAAGGTGACTCTCCCGCTGGATCAAAGATGAGGACCAATGAGAACATTCTCGTAGGACACAACATTCATAGGTTTACAGAAATCGGAGCAGGAAGCTTAGAGAGCAGGGCAAATATGCCTTAATTAGGATTCCGGTTGGGATATAAACACAAGAAAGGGCTTGGCTGTAGGAAGTGGGTTAATCTCCTCACACAGAGCCTCTCAAGTGGATCTCTGGGCCATCCAGTTTTGTGACACTAGAAAGTCAGTAGGTCGAGGTGACACGGAAATAAAGGTAATTTAAATAGACATGCTGTGTCCCATGATAAACCCTGGATCAATCTGGTGACACAGATTCTTCGTTATAGTTATTTGCATTTCAAAAGGAAAGAGTATGTTAAATGCTACCCTCTGACAAAGGAGAAACCATGTATAGGTGGATATTTTCCCCTCTAAGGATGGGAGGTCCCTTCCATTTCAATTTCATTTCACAGATTTTAGAGCAATCATTGACATAGTGATTGATATCTAGAGAAATATTATAAAGAGTCATTTCTGTTCAATTTCATTATTTCTCCTCGTTTTCCAGATAACACTAAGTTTCCCTATGGTGTTTAGCTGGTGATAATATGTCTCTAGATTATGAAGAATATTGGTTTATCAGGATAATCTTGGCTAGAAGTATAAGACCACAACTCAACAGACATTATCTCATAAAAATATTTTTTTTCTCATAAATAAGAAATCTGACAGTAGGATAGTTCTCAAAGTTGGTGTATACAGCAGCTCAATGTAACCAAGAGGCCCAATTCTTTGCATCTTTCTATTTCCCAATGTGGTGGATTTGTACGGTGATATAGTGAAGCTGAAAATTTATTTCTGGAAACTCCCTTCCCTCTATAGTTCTGAGTTAGGGTTGACCACAAGACAAATTTGCATGCAATCTGCAAGTGAAAGATGAGGCAGCAACCACTCAGCTTGGAAGGTGCTGTGGTTGATTACACCTGTTGTCCCTGATCTGCTGGCTCCAGTCCTTGGTGAAGAGCAGCAGGTTAAGTCAGCAGCTTCTCCAGCACAAATAACATCTCCTCCTTCAGCTTTGCTGAGTCCTTGGGTAGATGTGTGTACGGCTATTTGGTGATGGGTACCATCTTCTATGGGTTACTTGCGTGCGGCATCAGGGTTGGGTGTTGTTAGAGACAGAGATTTCAGTTTGTTTTCATGGATTCCACTCTGTCTTTGATTATCCTCACTTTACATTCAGCTTTTCTTCTTTTTTATTTTTATTTTTTAGATTTTATTTATCTGAGAAAGAGCATGAGTGGGGGGGGCAGATGGAGAGGAAGAAGCAGACTCCCTGCTGAGCAGGGAGCCCTGATGCGATGTGGGGCTCCATCCCAGGATCCTAAGATCATGATCCTAGTCAAAGGCAGACGCTTAACCAACTGAGCCACCCAGGCACGCATCAGCTTTTCTTCTTAACTGCCTACCCTGCAAACCTGCACTGACTTCATGCCCGTGACCAGATGCAGAGGCAATAGAACTCTTTTATGGACTTCTTCACTTACTTTTCTATGATCCCTTGACCGTTCCCTTCTGGATAGCTATTTCCCCTAGCTTCTCCTAGAATTGTGGATAGTTGAATCCCCATAATAAATTAGTTATTCTGTATAACTCATATCAGTTTCGCTTCTCTGAATGAACCTTTACTGATAAAACCATCATCAGTGTCACGATTGGCTCCCCTTGGTGGTTGCAAGTTGGCTGCTTCAGAATCAGGCGTCCCATACAGATGTGATAATATACAGTGGGACAGGTATGACTGGGGTTGGGATTCGTGTACCCTAAAGTACGTGACTTCATAGAGAAGGCTGGGCACTTGAACAAAGTCAGGATCCTGCCAACAAGAAGGAAGGAGTTAACAGCTGCTGGGCAGGCTACCAATGGAGTTGCTGGTGTTTTATAAAGGCTATGAAATTGGAGCTGGTACTTGATAGCTCTGTGTGTCCTTTGGATTCTGAAATTTTGCAAATCAGGAGACATGAGAAATTTGGAATTGGATTTTGAAAAAGCTACATCGGTTCCAGCAGGAGATGGCATGGGCTGCTAAAGGTGATAAAGTAGGAAAACAAATCAGCCGGGCATCCGACTAAGAATGTTTGGGCTTACATGAAGAAATGGAGAAATTGGCCAGAGAAGATTTTGTAACTTTAATTTTGGGGAGAATTTAATTTATTCAATGGGATAAGTTATTTTACTTGGGGATGTTTCCCTTCTTACTTTTGTAAAAACAAAATGAAACTTCCATTTTTGGATTTTCATTTGTAGGAAGCTAACATCAGGAGTTAATAGTTTTCTAATTTTGGAAACTCATATGGTGCTTAGATTGTCTTGTGTTTGTAGTCATTTTCAGTGAATTATGTTAGACGTTGTAGCTGGGTATGCTTTAAGAGGGAAATAGATTATGAATTGAACTTTATGACTAGTTGACAGTGTAGCCTTCAGATTAACGTAATTATCATCTTCTCCTAACCTACATCTGAAGAGCTTATAAACCAATATTGAACTCTCATCTCACTCGTCCCAGGAGGTACACATATAGAACTATAGCCCTGGAGACAACCACCCCAAGGGTCAGGCAGAACTTCTATAGCTTCTCCCTTGAGGGGAAGCCATTCCCATGGTTGGTCATAGGCTTGGCTCTTACACATCAGGATATGGATCTGACTGTAGGAAATGTACACATTCCTATACCTCTGACAGTTACCCTTATTTCTCCACCTTTTCCTTCTGAAAGGAGGAAGGTTTGCTAATGTGTTTTATTATTTAAATAAAAAGGATGGTAACAATAACAAAAAGTATGACCATTTGATAAAGATTCCATCTGACAATGGAAATGATGAAGCTTATAGATGTAGATCAGAAAGGAAGAGAAATCAAATAAAAATGTGAAGACTACATAGAACAACAACAAAAAAAGAATGTTTAATTTTTATATTTTTTGTGCCATACTCCAAACCAGCCCATGTTTAATTCATGATGCTTATATTATGATGTTTTTATAGTTGAAGGAATGTCATAGCTATGGGGGCCTGTTTTTGGCACAGTGGGATAACTCAAAATCTCTGTTGCTTTAGCCATAAAGGTTTATTTTTTGCTCATGACACAATCCAATGTGGGTCAGTGGGAGTGGCATTCTGCTTCATGCAGTCATGTGAGGTTCAAGCTTCTTCTAGCCAATGGCTCTACCGTATTTAGCAGCCTCCTCCATTGTTTACAGCTTCCTGTTCAGCAGTTTCCTCCATTGGATACGGGCAACATAGAGAAAGAAAGGTATCAGAGGACTGCATGGGAGTTTCTATAGCCGGGCCAGAAGTGTCGTGAATAATTTCTGCTCTTATCCTGTCAGCCAGCATGGCTTCTATGGATGTCTCTGTCTGCTATGGAGGCTAGAAACTCTAGTGTAGCTATGTGAGTAAGAACAGGGAATGAGTTTGTTGAGTGTTATAGATTGAATTATGTTCCCTAAAATGATATGCTGAAGTCTGAATCTCCAGTATCTCAGAATGTGACCTTATTTGGAAATAGAGTCAAAGCAGATACAATTAGTTAAGATGAGGTTATAGTGGAGTAGGGTGGGTCCTTAATCTAATGTCATCATTGTCCTAATAAGAAGAGGAGAGCCACACAGGAAGACGATAGCCATGGGGTGACACAGAGATTGGAGTGATGATGCCTCTATAAGGATCCATGAAGGGTTGGCAGCAAATGTCCCAGGCTAGACGAGGCAAAGTAGGATTCCCCTCTGTAGGCTTCAGAGGGAGAATGGCCCTGCCAAACTCTTGATGTGAGCTTCTAGACTCTAGAACTGTTAGACAATGTATTTCTGGTTTTTAAGCCACCCATTTGTGGTAATTTTCTATAGCAGCCCTAGGAAATTAATATAATGAGCACCTAGGAAACTCTGACAATGCATTTTTCTTTTCCTTTGTCAGTGTGTTCCGAGAGCTATTTAAACGTAGGTGATAGGAGAGATGGAGCAGAAAATGGTCATAATAAGCCTGAGATAGGAGTAGTTAGCATTGGGGAAGAACCTTATCTCCCCACCTTCTGCACAGGTACATGGCCCCTCTGCTGTGTTGTCTCCTAACATGTCACTAAGGGCTCATGAGACCCCAGTGAGACTCACCTGGGATATGTCTTCATATCTTCAGGTTCATGGCCATAAAGAATTCTGTGTGTGGAGAATGTATAGAATTTATAGAACCAATATCATAAGAACAGGCAACACATTCTGTGTATACTAAGCAAATACAGTTGACAATGAAAACAAAAATAATACAAAAATCCCTAATGCCCTCCTGAGAGTCCCTGCTCCTGACTTGTGTTACAATGAAAAAACACACTTGAGTTCTTTACTCTCAGGAACTTATTGGGAATATTATATGAAAGATAAATCCCTATTCAAATGGAAAGTATAATAATTAACCAAAACCATGAGATGGAAAATTCTGAATAGTTTTAAACAACTGTTTTACTTTTTTCCTGAGCGAAAGAAACCTGTGGGTCGCTATATACTTTTAAGAAATAACATATACTTACTTGAAAAGTTAAAACTTTAAGACTACTTATTGAATTATGTATATCCCCTTCCTAAAAACTTATCTTTATGCATATGATTTTAACCAACATCCTCATAAAACAGAGAAATCTCATAATGTCATTTAATGAGTACTGATTATTGTTCTATACAAGGAATTGTTCACTCATTAGTATTTCCTGGAAAATTCTTTTCAACAATATGAACTTTCTGGTCATGATATGATTTAGCATTGATAAATTGAAAAACATTAGTTTATTAACAAAATGCACTTAGCCCTTCTTATTTTTTTTGTTCAGTAGAATATTTTTTTAAAGATCTTCTTGCACTTTTTTTTTTTTTTTAAGATTTTACTTATTCATTTCAGAGAGAGAGAGAGCACAGGGAGGGGGAGGGGGGCCAGAAGGAGAAGCAGACTCTCCACTGAGCAGGGAGCCTGACACAGTGCTCAATCCCAGGACTCCGGGATCATGACCTGAGCCGAAGACAGACACTTAACCTACTGAGCCACCTAGGGGCCCCTCCAGGTGGAATATTTTATACTGAGAACGAAAGTCACTCTTGTGTACATTTTCTTCATTTCTGTGAAGCCGTCTGATTATTTCTTGTGAATTATAAAACAGGATCTAATTTTAGTATTTTTTTTTTTTAAGATTTTTTTTATTTATTTGCGAGAGAGAATGAGAGACAGAGAGCATGAGAGGGAGGAGGGTCAGAGGGAGAAGCAGACTCCCCGCTGAGCAGGGAGCCCGATGTGGGACTCGATCCCGGGACTCCAAGATCATGACCTGAGCCGAAGGCAGTCGCTTAACCAACTGAGCCACCCAGGCGCCCCTAATTTTAGTATTAAGAGTAGTAAATGCTGGATGAATAGAAGAAAGAGAAAAACTAGTCAGTCTATTAATTTTTATTTTAATATCCAGATGTGAGTTTGAATTCTTAATACTTCGTTTAAGAAATTATGATAATTCTAGTGCGCCTGGGTGGCTCAGTCGGTTAAGTGTCCAACTCTTGATCTCAGCTCTGGTCTTGATCTCAGGGTTGTGAATTCAAGCCCCCCATTGGGCTCCATGCTGGGCATGGAGCCTACTTTAAAAAAAAATTATAATAATTCCAGTAAATCCAGAATAGAAATGTATGCATGCAATATTAACAAATAATATTGTTAATTAGCCAGTCTGCCACATGGCTTGTTGCAACAAAGACCCACGCATGATTCCTGCCCTTATGGAGTAAATATTGGTGCCACCTGTACTTCCCCTGGGGATGACATGGGTACTGCCCTGTTCAACAGGCTTCATCTTTCCTGGGCCATTATAACAAAGTTTTTGCTCCTTCCCATTCCTTCCTGAGAACTTTTCTCTTTCCTCAAAACCCAGTAAGCACTCTGGAAAAACAAACAAGGACATGGCCATAGAGATATAGTGAAAGGGAAACATTCATCAGGAAAGGAAGTAAGTAGATCCATACTATGTCTACAATCCTGCCATGAATCCGATGAGTTGCATATACTTAATGTCATTAATAATTTCCTGTATGTTCAATATTCCTATATACATTTATTTAAGACAAGTTTCTCATACATTTTAAAAAAAAGTGTTAGTGCTAAAGAACATTCTAGAGAACCCAGCATATATATGGATGGGTACGTATATTTTGTCACTGAACTTTTTTCTACTTATTTCCTCCTGTGAAATGGTTGAAAATATTCTGAAGCAACAAAGTTCTTGGGGCACCTGGGTGGCTCAGTTGGTTAAGCGTCAGACTTTTTTTTTCTTTTTAAGATTTTACTTGTTAGAGAGAGAGAGAGAGCACAAGCAGGGGGAGCAGCAGAGGGAGGGAGAAGTAGGCTCCTTGCTAGCTGGGAATCTGATGCGGGGCTTGATCCCAGGATCCGGGGATCATGACCTGAGCTGAAGGCACGCTTAACCAACTGAGCCACCCAGGTGCCCCTGGACTTTTTTTTTTTCTTAAGATTTTATTCATTCATTTGAGTGAGAGAGCACAAGTGAGGGGAGGGGCAGAGAGACAAACAGACTCTCCACTGATCAGGGAGCCCCATGTCGGGCTCACTTCCAGGACCTGAGCCGAAGTCAGAGGCCCACACAGGTGCCCCTGTGTCAGACTCTTGATTTTGGCTCAGGTCTTGATTTCAAGGTCATGGGATCGAGCCTGGAGTGGGGCTCCACGCTCAGCGGGGAGTCTGCTGGAGATTATTTCTCTCTCTCTCCCTCTGCCCCCCCCAACTCCCACACATGTTCTCTAAATAAATAAATAAATAAATAAATAAGTAAATAAAATCTTAAAAAAAAAAAAAAACCCAGAAAGTTCTTTTTTTCTTCATATCCCAAAACACTTAGCACAAAGTAGTCTTTGTGGCAGCCTCTCAATATCTTTGCTGAATGAATGATATGCTTGCAATATGGTAGGCTTTCAAGAAATGTTTGTTGAATACATTACAACACTGCAAGGTTCTAGATTCTGTGGAAACCAGCTTATCTCTGCCCTACTTCCTTGGCTGCGATATTGGTAGTGTAAACTGAAATGTGTCTGTATTATTAAATTGCAATGAACACTTTATTCTAGTCTCACTGACAGTAAGCATTCAGGGATAAAATACCCAATTGTCAAGAGTCTTCCTGGAGTTTGAGCTTAACCAAGATACTTTCCATTATTTCAACAAAACTTAATGGCTTTAAATATTTTCACTTATGTTTCTAAGCATGAATAAAAATAATTCCAGAAGATGGTTTCTCCCCAACTTAATTCCCTGTGCAATGAGGGATTTATTCCTCTATACCATGATCTATGGAATTTTTCCCTATATCACCTCAACTTGGAAGGCATGTTCTGTTTTCATATATGATAAATCATTTAAGAAAAAATTGCAGTGAATCAGAATGTGTTCACTGTAATAGAGATTTTTCTCTAGTTCATGGTGGAGCTTTGGTTATATAATAATAAGGAAAAGTGTGTTAGTCCTTATATGCATGGATTTATTCTTGGCTATAAGAGAAACTAGTGTTCCGCATATGTGTATTTATATCTTTCATAAGAGATAATTTTTATATTTCTACAAAGCCCCAACTCAAATAGGTTCTAAATTGGAGAGCTACAGGACCATATCATAAAGAAAACTGTGTGAATTTTCAGCTCTCCTACTTTTCCTTTGTAGAAAAGAATAGGGCTACTGGATACAGTTAAATGATATGACACTTTTGCAACAAAACTAGTGACTTAATAGAGAGAAAGCTCTAATTATTTAAAAATGTGCAAAATTATAGAATTTTTCTAATTTTATTAGAGAGAGAGCGAGAGAACACAAGCAAGGGGAGTGACAGAGGGAGAGGGAGAAGCAGGCTCCCCGCTGAGCAGGGAGCCTGACATGGGGCTCCATCCCAGGAACCTGGGATCATGACCTGAGCTGAAGGCAGACACTTCACTGACTGTGCCACCGCGACACCCCTAGAATTTTTGAGTTAGGGTATCTTGGCATTCTTCTCGTCTAATCTGCTCATTTCAGTAGATGGAGAAAGTATTACCCAGCTGCACATACACAGCTCATGCATTTGAGAGGAGAAAGAGGTTTAAGGAAGATAATATATATGTGAAGTGCCTAGACTCAGGTATCTAGTTCTTCCGGGAGTGAAGGCAGTGTGATGTCGGGAAAGAGATAGTTTAAAACCATAAGACACATCCAGGACAACTATAGTGAAGGAGAACAGATAGAGAAGGTGGCTGGATTGGGAGAACAGAGAAACCTTTTTGCTGAGTATCTGGGGCTGATGGAGGAGGTTCCTGCTTCTAGTAATGCTGGTTTCCTGTTTGTCCAACCATGTGAAAGAGATGAAGATATTTAAATTGAGTTTAAATTAAAATTAATTTAAATGAAAATTAAATTCACCTTGAAGGGTAAAATGTCTCCACTTTTAACAAAAGTCAAAGAGTTTTGTTTTTTGTGTGTGGTTTTTTTTTTTTTTTTTTTAAAGCACTAAATCTAGTTCTCTCTCAAAATGTCAGGCTTATATGCGCTGACATCACCATTTTTTGAAGGCACATCTTGCCTGGTGTGTGTGTACTCTGGGTCTCAAAGTTTTGACTGAAATTGTAAGTTGTGACCCATCTGATAAATAAACACCTGTTGTACATTCTGAAGGCAGCGTGGAATGGTCAGCTGGGAGCAAATATGCTGCAATCCATCCACCCCTCTTCTAGGTATATGTCTACAAGGACCTGCTCACACACATCCATAAAGAAAAAGGTCCAAGTTGCAGAATTGTGTGTGGTAGTAGGAAGGAGAGGCTACATCCCAGAAAATGGTGCTGAGTGAGAAAAAAAACCAGAATGAGATCTATAGTAAAATGTGCATAAATCAAATATATACTCCATGTCCACATATTTTACAAATTCATTTATATCTTTTAAATATATTAGGCATGTACCTCTGTCTGGGAGGTTTGGGAGACATGAACAAATGAAAAATGAATGAACAAAAATATTTCCCAGGCAAGAAGTACATCTTGCATGAATGCATGGAGATTATCTGCAGTGAATTGAGGAATAGGATTTATTACAACTTTTGTATCTGAGGTCACAAGAAAGAACAGAGGGGAGAAAGGAAGAGAGAGGGAAAGAGGGAAGAGAGGGAGAAAAAGGAAGAAAGAAAGTTCTGTAATAACACATGAATGTATTCTTTGCAGAATGAGATGAATTGAAAGATGCCAAACATGCCCTGTGGGATTTTACAGTTTACTGAACAGTTAACAGGAAGGTGCTATATATTCATTGTCTTTGCTCCCTTGCTCTTGCCTCCCTGTTTCCTTCACATAAAAGAAACCACAAATAATCCTCAATCAATCATTACTGAGAGGGAAAGGGAAGGATATAAGGGATATATATGAGTCTAACGTTGAGCCTTTTCTTGAGAAGTAGGTTTTGTCATTTGCCAATACACAGATATTCTAGACGTGCTGTTACATTTTCCAATTCACTAAAAATTCTGGCTAACATTTGTCATTTATGACATCTAAAGAGTATGTTTACCCTATTAGAGAGCATGTCCATGTACAGCTCAGAACTAAAATAACTGAAAACCAGACGTCAGCTTGTTTAGAAAAGTTTAAAACACAAACTACATGCTTGCAAGCTCCAACCATACAAAATGAAAACCAGGGGAGGAAATTATTTGGAAAATTCATGTAGAAAACGTGCTGGAGGGTGTAGTGCCCTGTCCTTATCCCCCTGCAGGGCAAAGATACTGGTTTCCCTGTGGCTGGGAGATTATTAAAATCACAATGAATACTTTATTCCAGGCTTACTAACAGTGTTCAGGGAGACAATACCCAATACCCGAATAGTTAATACCCAATTGCTCAGAGTCTCTCAGCTGAGGTCCTCTTGAGGACTTGCCTTGGCTAAAGGGAGCTGCCTGTCCCAAGTGAGGTACCCCTCCCTGGATCTGCCTGCATCCAAATGCCTGGTCCTTGAGGGCCAGGTCCCCATGCCTCAGGGAAGAGCAACTCGGAGGGCCCTTCCCAGCTCCAGAGTCTACTATGGGATGGATCTGCTGAGGCCTTTGTTGAAGCTGGGCATCCCAGTTCAGCTTCCTCCTCTGCCCAATCTCTCCCTCCCAGGTGTATGTAGATCCTGAGCACCTGCCCCATTACAGCTCCTGCATCTGACTCTCTATGGCAGTCTGTTTCCTGGGAGAACCTGAACTAAGATTGCAATAGAAGGGTTTCCCAATGAAGACAAACACTTGAGATGACATGGTGTCCTTTACCAACACGGCCACACTCACTACCTTCAGTCTGCAAAGTAATAATAATCACAATCATAACAATGATTCCATTCATAATAGAGTGCCTTCTTTGTGTCCGATACCATATTAAACAAGGGAATTACAGAGACCAGTAAGACATGGCTCTTGGCCTGGAGAATCTTGGAACAAGTGAATTTCAATTATTAAACCTGAAATTTCCTTTTATCTATGTATATATGTTTTTCTTTTGACTATTCTTATTTAGTTACAAGAATGTTAAGACAGTATCTGGAATATACTAGTAGGTTTACAGCCATCTTTTAAAGACTGGAATCAGTGGAGAATATAATACAAAAATCTCGTATTTATATTACCTGGAGTAGAAAATCTAGCATTTATTTATTTTTGCCACCCATGACGTGCTTTCAAATTGCTTTTCATTCAATAAGGCTGTGGCAGCTTAGGTTGCTAAGACACAGGCAAATCTTCCAGGGAGCAAAATATATATCAGGGATGAATAATTCAGAGGTGATCAGGTTGAAATATTTGTATCAGGTTTTCTTCCTAAAATTTAGCACTTTGAATGCAGTGCATTCCAGAAGAGAATTCTATTGACTTTCCTAAGACTTCTCAAGAAAAATTGTTAATGAAAGTATCTTTCTGGGAGATAAAGAGGCAGAAGACCTTATGGAATTTATAATCAATCTGGTTAAAGGAAAAAAAGAAGATGTAACCTAGAAAATTCAGAATACAGTTAGGAAACAGTACATGATAACATATATAATTATATGTATAATTGTTATATATATCATGTATAATATATAGTTCTATATTGGAAGTGTTAACTTTTTCAAATATACATGAGGTCAAACATAGAACCAGGTCAGGTTATCAATAGCATAGATAATAGATCGATGAATCCCAGAAACCCCTGAAAAAGGATGTAGGACGAGATTGTTCTCACTTCAGAAACTACAGGTGATAAAGGTGATGGTAGACATGGCTGAGATAACTGGTCATTACAGTTAAGGGGACCCAAGGGAAAGGATGGCACAGCAGGGACAGGGAGGAAATCTCTGAAATGCAGGAGTTCATTGGCATGCTTCAGAGGACTCCCTTGTCCTATGGCAACCATGACAACAAAGGGCACAGGCCCCTCGGGAGTGAGGGTTTTGGTCATCCTACTCTGCAAGGGACAAGGACCAGCTGAAGTTTCTGCTGACAGCAAAGGAACATGGAATGGGTAGGAAAAAAAGCAACAACTTTGTAAATATTATGACCACACGCCTGGTTTCAGAAACAAGGATTAGAGCAGTAGGAGTATTTCTTCCTTCTTTTGCTGTGAATATATTTGCATATATATATATTAACAGTTCTTTTCTTTTCCTTCTATCTAACATGAGGTGCATTCATAGGGATAATCTTATATTGAAGATACCAGATATCAGAAAGAGAGTGATGAGTGTAGGGACCACTTGGGCAATAAAAGTTACTTAAGAAATAGCAAGTGCAAGGACACTCAGACCCCCCTCTGTCTCCTGAAAGCAGGAAACAAATCTCCCATACTGGCCCATGATAAACCACTTACTGTAATAAATGTAGTCCAATTCTATACATTTTCAGGCATCCCTAGACAAATGTATCACAGTGAAAAAATATGGGTGTCCCTACGACGCCTTACATAAAATAAAAACTATTAGTAAATTTCAGAAAGTAGTAAATTCATCTGTCACTTAAAATACCCACATGCCCTTGTTACAAAGGCAGAGTAAATGGTTTATAAAATGTGATTTTATTTTATATAACTCTGCTGTTACACAGGGCATAACATTTTCACAACATTTTTGTAAACCACATGCAGTAGTGGCCCAACCCTCCGCATGGCCATCGCTGGACAAACCAGATACTCTGAGTGCACACATCTGCAGGGAAAAATACTGAAGTTTCAGAGGTGGACTTGTGTGCCTTATTTCCCATTTCTAGTGTATTAGGAAATGACATGCCCTTTAATTTGCCAAAAGCAAGGCTTGTATTCTGGTAGCACCATGCTAATTCTTTCACAAGGTAAAGCGAATACCGAATACTGAATACCGAAATGATTAAGACAGGTTGTCAACTTTAAAAAAAAAAAAGGTTGTCAACTTTAACAACAGCCAATGAAGTGTGAATAAGGAGACATCCTGTTGTCACAGACAGACAAGACCTCCCTAATACACAGGAGGCTTTTCAGTTTGTGATTCCCAGGCCAGAAATGTCAACTGCTTTTCCATTCAATCTAATGCTTCTAGATTCCCACTAAAAATAAACACATGAAAAGCACAGAAAAGTTGCTTACTGAAAGGAAGTCCTAAAGAAGAGGAAAGAAGGGAATGTAGAAATTACAAAGTTATGTAGAACACTCTTTAAATGCAAATTAACCATCTTTCCATACCTTGACAGCAATATAAAACACAGACATTTGCCGAACTGGTTCAGGTACTTTAATACCAGATGCATTTTTAGTCCTGTACACGAAATGTTTGGACGTTATTTGTGTTTATATGAAATGAGGCCAATAATACTTTTCTACAGCAGTAATTGCACACCAGGAAGGACAAGACAAACCGAAATCAAGGAATGGAGTGTGCCCAAGCCTGCAGAGTGAAAAGTCTATTTACACAATTGATTCCATACACCTGAATGGGTTCCTTCACTATAGGAAACCCATGTGGAATAAGAAATGGAGAGGTATAGAAATGTTTCTAGAGGGGAAGAAGGATGTCCCCCTTCCCACCCCCCTGCATTTAGTTTTCTGCCCATTCTGCTTCTTCACAGTCTTCTGCACTGTCTGCTGTCTTAGATGTGGGTTGTCGCTAAGAGACTGCATGAGGAGGGTACTGTCTTTTATGCCTTCCTTCGGTGTATAAGTTCTCTGATGGCCTCCTAGAAAGCTGTTTTAGTCCGTGTGTAGGCAAGCTCTGGCTTATTAGGGAGCTCCTAGTAAAATACAGAAAAGTGAAGAGCCAGCCCCAAGCAGAATGGTGTGTGGGTGGTGTCTCTTTCTGACTTATATCAAATGCCTGTTGGTTAATTGCTTGGGAATTAGCTATCATTTGTTTTTGATCATCACCACATGCAACTTCAGCTAGCTACTGGGAGTAAACTCTTTTCATTTTTAGATGCAAGACATTCCTCTGGATTAGTTGCATTGGCTACTCAATACCGAAGGATTCCAGTTGGGGTACAGATAAATCTCAGCAGAGATGATGATGACGCTTTCTTTCAGTAATCCTTAATCAGCTGCACCTTCTCGTTGGGGGTGGCCATCCTCTGCTCGAGGGTCCTTCCAGGTTCACCTGCCCCTTCCTGCTCTGGACCAGCTGGGTCTTCTTCATGGCAGGCTGGGGGTGGGCTGGGGTGGCAAGAGGGAGGCACCCAGGGTGGGGGCACCATCAAGATGGGGGTGAGCCCTCTTCCAGAGCCCATCACTCTGGTCTGCTTTTGGCTCTACGGGAGGATCCTTCCCTCTCAGACCCAGTGTTTTTTAAAACATTTTGAAAGTCGTTTCATGAGTGTCTTCCAGATAGTGAAAAGCCAAGCTGAGGATAGAGGATGGAATTAGGTAGTAAACGTGTATGAGTAAATAAAAAAATTAGTATATAAATTTTACTGAAACCCTGTTCAAATGAATGTGCTTAGGAATGAAAATCCAATATATATGAGTATTTTTTTGTATATATTGCACATATTGAATTTTTGTGTGTATATATAGGTATATGTACACACATATACATATATCAATATACATATATTTTTTAAAGATTTTATTTATTTATTTATTTGAGAGAAAGAGAGAGAGACAGAGAAACAGCATGAGAGGGGAGAGGGTCAGAGGGAGAAGCAGGCTCCCCGCTGAGCCGGGAGCCCGATGTGGGACTCGATCCCAGGACTCTGGGATCATGACCTGAGCCGAAGGCAGTTGCTTAACCAACTGAGCCACCCAGGCGCCCCATCAATATACATATATTACGCACACCTACAGAAAGGCTCTGCATCATGCCCCCAAAAAGAAATTTTAAGTTGTTCTCAGGAAACATGATCTCAAAATAATTCTGTAGCGTAAAAGCTAAACAAAATATGTGGTACCATTAATAAGGCCACTGAAACAATTCAAAAGAAAATGATTTAATTCTAAAAATAAAGTTTACACGTTCTAGAATGCTGTGCATCTGCTATTAACTGAGCAAATATTATATGTTCAGGGCTCTTCTAGGTGCTGAGATAGAGCAGTCAACAAAGCAGATCAAATCCCAGCTTCCCTGGAGCTTAGGTTCTAGTGAGGAGAGGGGACAAATAAGCAAGTACATGATACAATGTAAGCGGTGATGTGCCCAAGGTGGCCCGGTGAAGGGAATGTTAATTCCCTCTGATTAAACTTTAAACAGGCTTCTTTGGGACGCTGGGCCCCTGATCTCCTTTGTTTTGGAGCATTGACTTTTGAAAATGTATAATTGTAAATTCTTCCTTTGCCTCTTTGAGTTGTATAAATCTTTAACAAGCCTCTTGCCTGTTTTACTACCCACAACTTCCTTTCTCAAGGATCTGAGAGCCATCCTTTGAAATGAGATTGTCCAGGCAGACAGTACCCCTAAATCTCAGTCTCTGTGGGAGACAAGGAGCTTCACCTGGGCAGGCACCTTGCTCCAAATTGTAAAACCACCTCCTGTCACACAGCGGAACCTTACTTTTCCTCTGGGTGAAGCCAATTAGCAAATACAGATGGCCTCACATCTCCTCACCCCAGCTCTAAAACACTCTCCTGACCTTTGTTTCAGAGAGATGCTATCTAGACTTGGTCCGTGTTCTCTTTCCTATCTCTGGAAATAGTATCAGAATAAAATGAATTTCTGATTGTTCGTTTTGTTCAGTGCAATTTTTCTTTAACAAGAAGACGGTAACAGGTAAGGGAGTTTGCCAGGTCAGGGTGTGTGTATGTGTGTGTTCAGGGATTTTATTTATTTGAGAGAGAGAGAGAGAGAGCATGAGAGAGGGGCAGAGGGAGAGGGAAAAGCAGACTCCCCGCTGAGCAGGGAGCCCCAGGCAGGGCTCGATCCTGGGACCCCAGGGTCATGACCTGAGCCGAAGGCATGAAGGCAGATGCTTAACTGAATGAACCCCCCCAGGGACCTCCAAGGGCGTGTGTTGTTTTTTAAGAGATGATCAGAATAAAACCCTTTGATGTGTGCTATTTGGGCAGAAGATGAGATGCTGTGAGGGAGTGACCTGTGTGGATCTGCAGTGGGCAGCATTTCATACACAGGGGATGGTCTGCAGGGGCCGAGGCAGGTGTGCCTGAAGGTGGCGATGAAGCCATGGTGGCAGACAGAATGAAGGAGGAAGACAGTGGCCAGTGTTAGACGGTGAGGAGCCAGTTCCTGTGAGGACTTGCAAGCTCTTGAAAAGACTTTGGCTTATATTTTGAGTGGGGTAGAAAGCTATCAGAGGCAGACAGTACCCCTAAATCTCAGTCTCTGTGGGAGGGGTTAGAGGAGTTAAAGGATCTGACATCGGCTTACACGTAGCTGCTATCTTGAAGAAAACAAAACGAGACTTTAGGGAAGCAAGGGTAGAAACCGGGAAGCCAGGCTGGAGCTGTTGCAGTAATGCGGTCGGAGGTGATGATGTCTTAGACCAGGGTGGAAGCCCCCGTGATGGAGAGACGGGGGCGGCGCTTGGATAGATTCCAAAGGTTGAGATGAGGATTTGCCGCAGAACTGGATGCGGAGTCCGAGAGAAGGCGCCAACTCAAGGATGACTCCCAGGTACGGCCTAAGCAAGTGCGGGAACGGCATAATCAAGGTGGCACTACCCAGGAAGGGCTGGTCCAGGGTTAGGCCCTTCCACAGAGTCACCTTCTTTGGCCCGTTCAATATGCCTGTGGTTTGTCTTATTTCTTGCACTTTGAGAAGAGGAAATAGAATCCCAGAGATAGTCAATTCTTTCAAGACTGCACAGCTAGCTAGTAAATGGCCGTCTTCATTTGGGTTTCCCTGAAAACGGAGCCCGGGACAAGGATGTGGGTACAGGTGGTTTATTTGAGCAACAAATGAGACCCAGGAGTAGGAGTGAGGGACTGGGGTCAGGAAGAGCCGATGTAAGTGTTTGTTACTGAGTTTGTGGGTTCTGATGGCTCCTCGAGGCCTTTAGAATGACTCCCTGAATTGTCCCCGCAGAGGATTCATCCATCTGTTTGGCTCCCAGGGGCAGGATAACAGATTATAATCAGCGAATCTGGCTCCTGAGTGTAGCTCCCCTCCAGGTCAGTTGCACACCTTGTTTAGCACGTACCCCCACCTGGATCCTGGGAATAGTGCAGACTGGGGAATCAAGGTGATGACCTAGAAAATGGTTTGTTAGAAGGAGTTCCATTCTGGGACCCCTGGGTGGCTCAGTTGGTTAATCATCCTGAGACTCTTGATGTCGGCTCAGGTCCTGATCTCAGGGTCTTGAGATCAAGCCCCACATCAGGCTCCGCACTCAGTGGGGAGTCTACTCCAGATTCTTTCTCTACCTCTTCCTCTGCTCCTCTCTCTGCACTCCTGAGTGCTCTCTCTCTCAATCAAAAAACAAAACAAAACAAAACAAAAAAACAATGGAGCTCCATTCTGAATCTCTCTGAGGTATCCCCTTGCCAAGTCACCTTTACCTCCAGCTCTCAGTTTCCTCACCAGTAAATGAAGGGCAAGGGGATGACCTGCAGGATCCTTGTGATTCCAATATCCTTGGCACTTCTGATGGGTGTGCAATCCTAACCAATGTATCTTTGTGGTGACAAAGAGGAAACTCCCAAGGTTTAAACAAACCCGGGCATTTTCTGAGTACTCTTCTCTATGCGGGGTGCTGCATTCCTGGGGAAATCCATGCATAATCATGTGAATGTTTCCTATTGTTTCTGCAAGTTCACCTTCTTGAAAGCAAAGCCTGTAACAGCTTCAGCCGCCTGTATTGTGAAAGTGACAAAAGCAATTGGGATGATGCCAGAACTTTTAAATGCTGATTGTAATCTGTATTTGGGTACACACTTCTTTAGCTGGAGCCAACATTTTGTCTTAAATTAATGATGCAAACCTCCAGCCAGAAAACAAGCATAGAAAAATATTCCTTCTTTTTTCTCCCATTTTACTCAGCTATAATCTCTGTAATTATTTTTGTGATTCTGAACATTAATCTGTTGTATCAGGGACTAGAGGTCAGGATGGCAAAACAGCATACCATTTTCATAAAGGTTATCAGAGAAAACTGCAATGGGTTCACACACGACAGCCTTTAGTATATTGGCATGGTAATGATTGTAATATATTATTTTCAGTTAGCACCTTAAGCCAAGACATTGTCATCACCCAAGCAGGTTGAATCTGTGGGCTATTGAGTGTAGAATATGTTGTACTAAAAGCTTTGAGGAATGTTAATTTCTTCGGTTTAATTTCTAAAAGACAGCTTGGACATTTACTTGACAGGGGAGATGGCTAAATCCAGTCAAGCAAGAAACAGTTATGTATGTTTTAAAATGCAGAGGAAAGATGGATCAATGATCTCTTTGTTATTTGGGCATAATCTTATCCCATAACTGATGCCTTTGTTCCATTTCTTTTCCCATCAAGATTTCACGTGAAAACCTGCTCTACAGTGCCGCTTGTCAGGGCCAACATAAAATTGTAATTAACTGTCATGTATTGGTGAAAAGGGAGTGAATGCATGTTTCCCTTAAAATATTCAGAGATTTCGAGAGGTAAGCAGTATGATTTCCCATATAAGGATAGGGCAGGAGAGTGGTCTGAGCGGAATGGTGTTTGGTCTCTGGTGCCAAAAGCACGCTGGAGCAGAGGAGGAGGGAGACCCTCTCTGGATCTGGCCTTAAAATATTTGGGGCCAGAACTTACTATTTCCTCTCAATAACTATAATATTGGAAAAAGGTGTTTTTTTTGTAAAGGGTGAGGTTTTTCTAAATGTGAGGTTTCTTTCTCTTTCTGGTGATTGATGATGGAGATGGTTGTACAACAATGTGAATGGGCTTAATGCCACTGAATTATACACTTAAAAATGGTTAAAATGGTACATTTTATATTATGCATATTTTACCATAATAAAAAACATTTCTTTCTCTATATCTTTTTCCAAACAACAAAATAATGCAATAATATATGAGAACTGAGTTAGATTAAACCTATTTGAAATGCAAGAGATGGAAATTTTTATCTATTTAAGCTTAAAACTTGTCATTAGGGACTGAATTTTATGCAGTATCTTGCTTTTTTATAATTGGGGTATCAGTTTCTCTTCCAATGTTATGTTCTTATGCTGTGTGTTATTATAAGGATTAAAACCCTAACACGTTTTCTTCTTCTTCTTCTTCTTCTTCTTTTTTTTTTTTTTTTGAGAAGAACCTAACACTTGTTTCTTGGAAAGAAGGAAAGCCCCTGAGAAACACTTTTCTGGTTCTTACTCCAGAGGAGTAGATATAGATTGTGGGGCTGGGCAAAATAAACAGAGGTTAAAATCCTGATATGACCATAAACTGTAGGATGAATTCAGTTATCTAATATTTAAGTAACTGGTTAAGCTGATGAAGATTCCTGAGAAATGCGAGAGGACCAACTTTGGATAGGGATTTGAATATTTTGTTGATATTTTAAAATTACAGTAATGTCTTTGTTTATAGGCATCATTTTTTATTCACTCAGAGGAAAATACTAAAATTTATTTGCTAATATTAGTGATGTATTTTTCGTATTTCTTTTGTCAGTGAGCATCATTTAGTTCTTGGCAACCCAAAGGAGAAATGCTTACAGTATCACCAGGTAGAGAGCAAATTCTTCTTCCTAATTGTAGAGTCAGTCATCCCCATCCAGAGTCAAATTGTTTTCTCATTGAGATTCATGGTCTTTTAATTTTGAATTTGAAGCAGAAATTTGTGGTCTAATCAGTGCACTGTCTTCATCTGGAAACCTTGTCTTCTCTGGAAAATGTCTTCTCTCTACAGTTTATTGAGGACCAACATGTTCTTTTAAGTCTTCATTCCCCAACTACAGTGGATTGGCCCAGAAGTAGATAGCTGCCCTGATTTTGACTACAGTTCATTGGCTCATGGTGGGCAACTGACCCAGGAACGCTTCTGTGGGAGTAGGAAAGAGTCTGTTTTTCCACGGGATGGGGTGTGTGGTGGTGGAAATGAAGATATGGAAAGTGTTCTGATGACCTGTGAGTCGCAAGTTTCAGCCACCCTGAGACACCTGTCCATCTATCTCCTCATTGAGGCTACACTATTCTTTCAGTTATAACCCAGTTTCCTTCCATCACATTCCTGTTTGCGAAAGCAGTATTTCAGGTGACTTGGCTCTGGCACTTGCAAGTAGCAGTCTTGACTAATTCAAAGGCACACCCTCCTCAGATAGGTAAGTGAATTTTGGAATCAGAGTCCTTAGTCTCTTTTGTACCATGATTGGCCATCCTTGGAAAATCTAAACATTTCTTGTTTGTACGTCCTTTGGCTCGATACCTAGACTCATAGTGCCGACCCCTCATACTGGAGAAAGCCCTTTCAGTCTTGTGGATAGGGCAGCATGGGTGGTGAGGATTTCAGTCTCTGCTATTTTGGTTTCTAAGAATGGCAACAAGAATTAAGTTACATAAAATTAATTTTACAACAGGCAGAAAAGTAGCTTCATATTTTGACACAATCACTCAGGGTCTATTAAGTCCTAGGATTTTTTTTTTTTTTTTTTTGGTCAAGATTTAGAAATAGAAGCAAAGGCATTTTTATAGCCCCAACATGTTGAAAATGCTCCAGTTTTTGAACAGCTAAAAGGCAACTAATGCTGTATTTTTCAACCACTGTCATTTTAAGATGAATGCTCTTAGGATGAGTAGTGATTTTCAGTCCGGAAAGAAAAGACCTCTTTTAACCTTGACCAAAAAAAAAAAAAAAATTCAAAGGTAATTTTTGGTCTGTAGAAAGGAGGTGATATGCTATAAGTTTCTTATATGCCTTTAAAGTTTGGGCATAAAGACTGACCTATACTGTCCAGGATCCCTCACAGAAGCAGGATCCGGGAGGTGAGTCTCCTGGAGCTACTTCTCAGGGAGCTCCACCCTGGAGCCTCTTTTTTGTCAACGTTAAGCATCATCTCAAGACCAATTTGGGCTTTTCAGAATGGCAGTTCTTAGGGTCTTTGATAATTTGATGCTGTAAGATATTTAATTGAAACAGGTTAGCAAATAGGCAAAAAATAAAACACAATATTAAAACAACTTTTATTAACAGTACATGGGAACAACAGTATCTCATTGTGCCTACCAATTACATAGGTTTCTTCTCTTAAAAGCTGCCATAGGAGGGTTTCTTTCCTCAAAATTTGCTATGCTTTGAGACATGACCTGGGTACATTGGCTACCATTGTTTGGACAGGGGACCTGGACCTGCCATCGTGCAGGCATCCTAAGATGAAGCACAGGGATGTTTAGTGTGGGAAATCTTCCAGCAGTATGCTCTGTGTTGAAAAGAAACTGATGGACTAAATCAGGTCTCCTTTCCTTGGGATTTGGAATGTGAGACCCAAGAGCATGTAGCAGTTCAGCATAGTGAGGTTGAAGCTGTGGTAGCTGCAGGGCCACTAGGAGAGGACACATGGGGATAGGCTGGGTCATGGGGATGGAAGACCGACTCTGGTCAGGAGCAGGGTTTGTGGGCTCCTGGCTCTCGCTGTATCCTGACTGATTCTCCTGTGATGCATAACATCAGGCAGCCCAACTTACAAGAAGGTTTTCTCACTTCCCTAAATATTCTTATACTAAGTCATCTAACATTAAGGTGTCTTGAGCAAATCTATCCCGTAGAATCTGAAAGAGGCTGGCCAAGAAAATAACGCACATAGTTTATTACCAACCACTTCCTACCATGCTTCTAGAGGGAGAGAAATAGTAGAATCAGTGAAATCTATTATTTTCAATGGAAATTAATAATAAATAGCACATATATGTATAATACTCAATGGCAGGCACTATTCTAAAGATATAAATTTATTTACTCCTGATAACCCATCCGTATGAGGAAGGCACTATTATTACCCTGATTTCATAGATGAGGAAATTTGACCACAGAGGGGTTAAGTGACTTGCACAAAGTCACACAGTTGGGCAATGGTAGGGGTGAGCCTGATAGAGGGCTCAATCCCATGACCTGAGATCATGACCTGAGCCAAAATCAAGAGTCGGATGCTTAACCAACTGAGCCACCCAGGCGCCCCATGAAGTTAACTTTTTCTTAAGTAATGCAACTCAACTAAGAAAAATGACTCAACTGAAGAAAGATAAAGAGTTTGTTTCAAGTTTCTAAAATCCTCATGCCCTGAGAACTGTCAGGTCATAGATTTGGACACTTATAGGTAAAAGAAGTATTGAAGATTAAATGTAAAAGAAAATTCATGGCTAGTATGAACCTTCCTTCTTCCAAATATGAGTCAGGTACTCTTCCCTGGTCCTTACTTAGCACCTTTTGATCACCCTAATTAAAGCCCTTGGCACATCTTACTGTGAATATTCATGTGCTGGATGTCTCTGTGTTGGCTCTTGAGGCTAACCTGTGGAACATGCAGTGATTGTAATCATGTTTATCTTGTCTGACAGAATGGAGTTGGTGGTAAAAAGGGGGAAGGAAGTTAGATTTCTTGCACCCCTGAATTTGTGACAGATTTGAGTCCACTGTCTCTGGTGAACAATGTGGCATTTCTCAAAGTACTCACATGTTGCATTTTTCTGAGCCACAGATTAAACACAGTCCCGGACTAGAGTTGGGGGCCAAGTCACTTGGAGCAGAACTTTGATGTGGTAGGAAATGGTGTGTAGCAGGGAGGGCGTATTCAAAACTTACAGCCATTGTGTGCTCCCTTCCATAGGAAACATTAAGGTGTCCTGAGCTGCTTGGGGCTGTGCAAAGGGACACCTGCCTGATTTTCCCATTCTACTTTCTTCTGCTTTCACCTTAATGGGCTGGGGGAGGTCTGGGGTCTTGCTAGCTCCTTGGGAAATACTCTGTCCTCTCTGCTCCATGAGCTCCAAGACTATCTGAAGCTTCTATCTTTATTCCTCCATGCTGGGAGGAATGGGCACAACCCAGAAAGAAACTGTTACCTACCCAGTACCTATTCCCTTTCTTTCTTTTTAACAGAAAACTAATTTATTTGGGAAAACAATGTATCCAGCTAAAACATTACATTTCTTAGCTCCCTCACTCCATACCCCTACCTAGAGGTGGTCAATGAGATGTAAGTAGAAAAGTCCTTGGACAAGACTCGTGGGGAAGTATGCAAAGGCAACTAACTGACTTACGTAGGAGGCTTTCCTCTTCTTGGAATATAGAGGTGATGCCTGGAATGTCAGCAACCATCCCGTGCTTGTGGGGCAAACTTGAGTAGAAGCTAAAAACTAAGGATGGCAGAAAGATGAAGCAGCCTGGGCCCCAGATGCAGCTACCCTAATAACTCTGTACTGCCTACTACTACTCTTTGTTCACAAGAAAAGAGGAAACTTCTATTCACTGGGTCACTTTACCTTGGTCTCCAATTCTTATAGGAAAACAGAGGTCCTTGTTTTAATTCCACATCAGAGCTGGGCCAAGGCAGACTGAATGAAATTAAGGCCTACCATTAGAGCATTAACTACATAATTAATAAGAGAATTGCTCTGTTGAACATCAGACACCCCTAAAATCTAATAGCCCTGCTTCTTACTCCCTCTGTGTCACCAAGTTGCTGGGATCTGTTCCTATTCAGAGAGGACCCTCTCTTTCATTTCCTCCCTCCCTTCTCTATCTGGTCCTCATGAATGGAAATGAACTGAGAAATACCTTAACATACAAATACATTTTCTGCAGAAATCCATCCAAGCCCTTATTGGGTCATTTACATAATTTTGCATAGTTAATCAGAATACTTCTGTTCAAGTCAGAACATTTGCATTTGGAATAATTCACAAGTGCTTGGGATTCCCCTGTGGACAGTAATTAAACACTTGACTTACTTCTCAATGACCAGGAGGCTCTGCCAGGGGGTCCTTCCCAGAATAGGAGAATCTACACCCGACCCTGGAAAATCCAATTTTCACCCTTCTACTCCTAGAAGCAAATGCTGGCCATTTAAAAATAAAAGTTGCATTTCCTTCTAGCTGGCCAGGCTTCAGAAATCATGAAGTGCAGTCTTAGAGCACCCCTCCACACAAATATCTTGGGTGGCAGGAGGTCCTAAGACATTTTTATTGGGAAAAGAATGGAAAATGGGAGTATCTGTGTACATTGAGCAAATAATTTAAAATGATAAAACATCACTTTGATAAATTTGGTGAAGAATATAATTCCATTATATGAGAAAGAATAATTCCTTATTATGCGTGGCTATTGAAAACCTACCCTACTATCGCTTCCTTGCGGCACAAAAACTCAACTACAAATTCATCTCCTACAGGCTTTTTTATTCAGTGAACTCTTTTTATACTTTTCCCTCATAACATGTAATCTCTTCATAAAAAATTTTTTCACATTGGGCGCCTGGGTGGCTCAGTTGGTTAAGCGACTGCCTTCGGCTCAGGTCATGATCCTGGAGTCCCTGGATCGAGTCCCGCATCAGGCTCCCTGCTCGGCAGGGAGTCTGCTTCTCCTTCTGACCCTCCCCCCTCTCATGTGCTCTCTCTCATTCTCTCTCTCTCAAATAAATAAATAAAATCTTTAAAAAAAAAAAAAAAAAAAAATTTTTTTCACACTGATTCCAGCCATGGTCCAAACGGGGGTAAAGGAGAGGATGACACAAGTAATTCATTTCAACGTTAATAGTATAAAGGGAACACATTGTTTTATACACCAAGAAAATTAAAAGCAATCCTCGCTGACCTTGGTTCACCACTGAAATCTGCATCACATTGGAATAATAAACATAAAATCTCTTTTTTTTTTTTTTTTAAAGATTTTATTTATTTGTTTCACAGAGAGACACAGCGAGAGAGGGAACACAAGTAGGGGGAGTGGGAGAGGGAGAAGCAGGCTTCCTGCGGAGCAGGGAGCCCGATGTGGGGCTCGATTCCAGGACCCTGGGATCATGACCTGAGCTG
The DNA here is from genome assembly GCF_964656455.1 of Halichoerus grypus. Lineage (NCBI taxonomy): Eukaryota > Metazoa > Chordata > Mammalia > Carnivora > Phocidae > Halichoerus > Halichoerus grypus. The sequence goes on from NC_135718.1 coordinate 74,634,042, forward strand.
AAGGCAGACGCTTAACGACTGAGCCACCCAGGCGCCCCAAACATAAAATCTCTTAATGACAAGTAGGGGGAAGAAAAAAAAAACCCATATTCTTTCTAATTTGCATCGAATACAGAAGTGTAGTATGACAAGAAACAATAATACTGGCAAAAATAGCCTATTAGCCAATTTTCCTTTATTTAAAATTTTCAAACTTAGGATGCTGTTAAAATTTAATTCAAAAGTATAACTATTAACTATCCCTAAAGGCAAGGAAGTTACCTCAAACAGGACCCAAGCTACAATGGAGAAAGGAAAAAGAATGAATGTTCATTTTATTACTTTTGTAGACCAGGCTTTTTGCCTTAGTTATTCCAGTCAGTTTTTGCAACAATTCCGTAAAAGAGACATACTGATCACTGTCATGCATGTGAAGACAATGAAGCTCAATCAGAGAAATTTACCAAGTTCACGTAGCCGAACAGTGGAGGAGGTTGGTATTAAAACTATGCTTCTCAGGCTCTGTAGCTCTTTCCACCATTATGTGGTGTTCTGGCATTTTTCCATCTTGAAGGGAACGTTAATGTGTGAGATCAAATAATTTTATAAGGTGACCTTGTTGGTTTGCAGACTGGTCCTCGCACACAGAGGGCAAGGAGAGACCAAAGAAAGAGACAGACTACTCCAGATTGGTAGGTGGCAGTTTTAATAAGCAAGGGAACTTCCATAGGAGGCTTGTCCTGGGTGGCTGCAAGATGAGTAGATCTCCACACCCACCCTCCACAACCTTAGAAGTTTATATAAAGGCCTTAACTGAACTCAGTCATGTATTCAGTCCAGGCCGTCTCAAGGCTGCACGCTTGAAACAGCTCTGGCTCTGGGAACGGAGAGCAGAATGTATACTCCAAGGACAGGAGAGCAGGTAAAGAGCTTCTGATTGCCTGGGTCCAACTCACAGGTCAGCTGGTGGTCATGTCCTCTTGATGATGTCTTCCAATGGACGTGAATGCTCTTGGGCTAATGCATACTCCCCAAGAAAGCCAGAGAATGTTGAAGGTTTTCCTTTCCTAGGGTAACTTAGCAGTTGATTCTAGGTAGAGCACGGGCTTCTAGAACATGACATAAGGCACAGTGACCTCCGTTGACTAGAGACAGCAAGCTAGCAATTCCACACAAGTCACAGAAGTACATAAGGCCACAGATATAAGGGGTTGCAACTTCTAAAACAGGGGGACGTACTTGTCAGACTGGTTGAACTTTCCAAACTGCGTTCCCATGTGTATTAGGGTTCTCCAGAGAAACAGACCCCGTAGGAGATAGCTATATCTCACAGTGGTTGTTTTACACCATCTTATAGGAAATTTCTTGGCTTCTAGATCATTCTGAGAAGCAGAGAAAGTAGAAATTCCATTTGTAGGAGGCAGCATGCGGCACCACTAGATTGTGGCAATGAGAAGTCCAGTCAGTAGCATGTTTCTGGCCATGGATGTTTTCCTGTAGTTCTTTATTGCATCAAAATAGCTGAAGTAAACTGGGAACTGATTCACTTTTTGGTTGTTGTCAGGGTGGATATGTTTTGATATATACTGATTTTTTAGATCTAATTTCAGAATTAGACCTAGTTTCAGGAGACACATTCTTCCTTTGAAGAGGTAAATTCTTTAATGCTGCTTTTCTCTAGGTAAAAACCACACAGGATACTAAAATGTGTGTTTTTACAGAGTCAAGTTATTTGAGTAGCTGTTATTTGTTAAGTGTAAATAATACATTCTACCAAGTCCAAATCTCAGAAGTTCTTTCAGATGCTTTTATTTTAACATTTTACTTCCGTTTTTATTTTGAGGCCCCCATTTGAGCCAGATGGCTGACTTTAATCTCCTTAGATTGGGTTCTTTTTTTTTTTTAATTTTATTTATTTATTTGACATAGAGAGACACAGCGAGAGAGGGAACACAAGCAGGGGGAGTGGGAGAGGGAGAAGCAGGCTTCCCGCAGAGCAGGGAGCCCTATGTGGGGCTCAATCCCAGGACCTTGGGATCATGACCTGAGGCGAAGGCAGACGCTTAACGACTGAGCCACCCAGGTGCCCCACCTTAGATTGGGTCCTAATCTGGATTTTAAGTTTCAGGAGACCTCTGTTTCACCAGGTATGGACTAGGTGTTAGAGGTAGGGGTGAAGTGGGGGGAGGTGAAGGTGGATTTAGTCCTTGGTATCATCTGGCCAATCAGATGTCAGCTGAGGTGACCATCTCCTTGTCTAAGATCTATATACCATTCAGTTGAGCAGCTGTCTCTTCCTCTTCTCAGTTACTCCTGGGCACTTATGCTGAGTCTCTTTTCAAGAGTAGTCACAGAAATCTCCCAAATTAGCTAATCTGTCCCTCACAAGATAGTTCATATGGCCATTTATTTTTGAAATCATGCCTGGAACTCCTGGGGTCTATCTGGGAAATGGACGTGGTTTGCCTGTTTGATCTGACAAACCTATTTAAGAGCTACTTTAAAAATATTTTTTTTTAATCTAGAAAAAATTTCGAACTTCCAAAAAGGATTTAAAGAATAGTACAAATACCCTGTATACTCTACCCAGTTTCACTAATTTTTTTTTTTTTTTTAAAGATTTTATCTATTTATTTGACAGAGAGAGAGCACAAGTAGGCAGAGCGGCAGGCAGATGGTGAGGGAGAAGCAGGCTTCTCACTGAGCAGAGAGCCCGATGTGGGGCTCGATCCCAGGACCCTGGGATCATGACCTGAGCCAAAGGCAGACGCTTAATGACTGAGCCACCCAGGCGCCCCCCAGTTCCACTAATTTTTAATATCTTACCACACTTGCTTTATCTTTCTCCCTCTATAAATACATATTTTTATTTTTTCAATCATTTGAAAGTAGGTTGCATGGATCATATCACTTTACCCCACAATTTCAGTGTGTATTTCAGAAGGACAAGGATATTCTCTTACATCTCCATAGTTCAGTTATTAATAAACTCATGAACTTTAACATTGATATAAAACTTTAATCTATAGTCCATATTCTGGTTTGTCAATATTTTATTTTTATCAATTGTCCCAATTATGTCCTTCATAGTACCTTTTCTTTTTCTAGTCTGGGATCATGTATTGCATTTAGGTGTCATTTGTGTTTAATATCATTTAATCTAGAACAATTAATCAGTTTTCCTTTGGCTCTCATGTTATGGATATTTGTGAAGAATCCAACAAAGTCGCTTCCCTCTATCTGGGATTCTACAAAGTGTCCTCATGATTAGATGGTCAGTCTGTGTTTGCCTAGAATCCTGCATGAGTAACATTGGGCCCTACTCGGTGTCACATCTGGAGAATCATGGTTTTCATGTGGCCCTTATTGAAGATGGTAACTCTGAGCATATGGTTAAGGTTTAGTGCTATTTCCCCATGACATCGTTATTATCCTTCCTTCTGCAAGGAAATATTTTGAGATTATATAATATTCTGTTGCTGATCAAAACTACCCTCCCACCTATTGATGATGCTTGCTTAAATCAGTTTTAACCATGACAGCTGCAAATGGTGATTTTTTGATCCATCAATCTTTTTATAAGCTGATATACTTGAGCAAGGGAGAGTTTTCGCTTTGTATCTATCATCTACGTATCTGTCTATCTGTCTATCTGTAATCTATCTATCGTCTATCATCTATATCTATCATCAGTATAGACTCATGGATCATCATTTTATATCATGGTTATAAGCTCTTAATGTCCTCATTTATTTGGATTATCAAATTGCCCTACATTTGGCCAGCAAGAGCCTCAAGCTTGTTTCTATATCTTTTTGACATACTTCTTTCACTTTTGGAGCACTTTTAAAAATTGTGGCATACGATGTTCCATTCTTATCTTATACCTTCCTTCCACCAGCCCTGTAATCAGTCATTTTCCAAGAATGCTTGTTCTTTTTCATTAAGAATGATATCTAGAGGGGCGCCTGGGTGACTCAGTTGGTTAAGCATCTGCCTTCGGCTCAGGTCATGATCCCAGGGTCCTGGGATTGAGTCCCTCATCAGCTCCTTGCTCAGCGGGGAGTCTGCTTCTCCCTCTGCCTGCTGCTCCCCCTGCTTGTGTTCTTTCTCTCTCCCTGACAAATAAAAAAATAAAATCTTAAAAAAAAAAAAGAATGATATTTAGAAATCAGTTTCTGGGCCTGCAGTATACTCTTTGCTTCTAGTACCTTACAAAGAACAGTTAGAAACACACACACACAGAACTGTGAACTATGTAGTGTTCTTGCTCACCTAATCCCATTCTGTAAGTGTAGCTGCTTTTCTTCCACAGTGAGACCTTGACTTCCAATGACATCAATACATTCACTCCATCTTCCAATACATACAAAAGAGTTTTAGAACTGTCATTCCTGCACTACTCCAAAATATAAACAAACTGACCAAGATTTATTTGCAGCTCTTTATTCCTCTTTAGATGAGGGTAGATAGAGTCAAAGCATAACGTTCAGAAGTTATTTGGATTGGATCTATGGTTCTTCCCTCAGGATAGTCATTTCTTTATTTGAAATAATGCATCTACTTATAAATTCCACCCATTCATGTTGACCTAATATACTTTTTATATGTTGAACATTAAATATGATTCAAAAAAGCAAAACTACACAAAAAATGCCTTAGAAAAGGATCTCTCCATTTTCCAGACTTCATAGTTCTTTCTCTTTATCCCCAATCCCTTAGATGAAACCAATTGTATTATTTTCTGGTTTGTTCTATCTGTGTTTCTTTTGAAAAGTGAAAAAGACCAGGTATACTTTCTTATTTTCCCTTTCATTTTCATATATATCTTAAAATCTTTAGGCTGTGAGTCATATTTAATAAGAGCCTCTAACAAAGAGCACTTAGCTCTAGTTACCTCAGTGACCTCCTGTGTATCCTGGAAATCACTCTCATCATCTCATCAATTCGTAAGGATATTTCTTATTCTTTTTTCACAGATGCACATATTCTAGCCCTTATGTTTTCCCACTTAGGTGGTTTCCAGTATTTTATAATTACAGAGAATGCTGTAGTGAATCACCTTCCACATAGGTATTTCTGGAAGTATAATTTCAGTGCAAATTCTTAGAGGAAGAACCAGGTCTCCTTGGGGAAATGCCTGACTGGGGCTTGGAGCAGGGAAGGTTTGACATAATTTGAATGTCTTGTGACAGAAAGTAAGAAAGTGCCTTGAGAGTGATGGAAGTATGTCAAGAAGACCCAGGGGCAAGCCCGAATGAGTTCCCACTGGCCCCATCTGGATCAGTTGGAGCATCTAATAAATAAGGGTCCTGGGGTAAATGTGAGTGTTGTTCTGTTCCATATTGACAAATTCTTGTCACAGAGGTTGCGTTGTGTTGGGTTGTAGTCCCACAATCAACGCGTGACAGTGTGTACTTCTCCACGCTTAGACAGCAGATGGTATTGTCAGTCTGATGATGAGAATCTCACTATAGTTTTAATTTGCATTTCTCTTACTCTGGAAGAGTTTGAACACCTTTTCATAGGCATTTTTACATAGTTTTTGTTAAATGGTCTCATCTGTTTCCCATTTTTCTCTAGAATTTGTGGTCTCTGTTTTCTTAATTTTTAAAGTGTCATTATTTGTATTGTAGGATATTAGTCGTTTACCTGTTATATGTGTTGCAAATATTTTCTTCCAATTTGTCATTTGGCTTTTGACCTTCCTTATGTCCTTTCTTTTTAGATTTTAGCCAAAATAAAGTACTTAAAAACTTTTTATATAGTTAATTTATCAATGTTTTCTCTTTTTTTCATATCTAGACTTTCTATTATCATTAGAAAACCTTCTTCCACTCTCGGGCTGTAGGTAAATTCACTCATGTTTTCTTCTAGCACTCATGTGGTTCCCTGTATTACATTTAGGTTGCTGAGTGATTGGGGCCTTAACGGGAGATTTCTTTTTTCTCCATTGCATTGCATTAGCTTGGTTTATAATCCTCTTCCATTTTGCTTTCTAACATCTGCATCTTACTGACAGTCTTCATTTCCCTTTTATCCCAGCATGATTTTCATTTCCTATTTGTGTTGAGGATGAGGTCTAGAAAGACCGCCAAGGATCTATCTTCCCCATTTTGCTTTTTAGGACCCAGAGCAGTGTAGTTGGTACAAACCAATAAAAATGTTATGTGAGTCACATACTGAGTATGTTTATGCTTTTTACTAACCATGTTAAAAAAAGTCGAGGGGTGCCTGGGTGGCTCAGTCGTTAAGCGTCTGCCTTCGGCTCGGGTCATGATCCCGGGGTTCTGGGATCAAGCCCCACGTCGGGCTCCCTGCTCAGCGGGAAGCCTGCTTTTCCTTCTCCCACTCCCCCTGCTTTTGTTCCCTCTCTCGCTGTGTCTCTCTCTGTCAAATAAATAAATAAAATCTTTAAAAAAAAACAAAAAAAAAAAGTCAAACGAAACAGGCAAAATTAATTTTAATAGTATATTTAATTTAACCCAACATATCCAAAGATTATCATTTAGTATACACAGATCTAGATAATCTTGCTTATCCTCATGCAAGATACTGTAGATCAGAGCAGTTTATCAGGAACGTGGGACACTTGGTCCAGAAGGAAGGTTTTAAATGGTGGTTCGTCATTTCTGTGAGCTTTTAGGAATCCCTGGATGAGACCTGTGAGGGCTCAGTTCTCCAAATGAGGGGCAAAGATCATATATGTGGGTTCCTTTTTTGTTTTTCTTACAAGTGTTCTTAAGAGTCTTAACTGGAAGATAATTGAGACAGTTGTTTTTGTGTGAGCAGAGGCTTTAGTATTTGCATGATGGTGGAAAGCTTATTTCTTTGGTGTGTGTGCTGACAGCATCATTAGTAAAATATAAAGATTCCACAAACCTGATTAGTTTTTGTTACCCTGATAATTTCAGGAAGGTCATGGCCACTAGAAAGGAATACCATGGGGAAAAGGGGGAGTCATATTTAAATCAATCCTTAAGTTTTTAGAGAGATGACTGGGTACCATTTTCCATGTGGTTCAATTTCAGAACACCTACTTCTTCAAAAACAGTGACTAGTCATTCTTAACTGAAATAACAAGATTCTAGAATGAAGATTATGTGCTGACACTGAGCAATGGTTGTCCTGTGACCACTCTATAGTCCAGAAAAGCTAAGGACACTAAGAAAGCTGCACATAAGCACATCTACACAATATTTGCTTATCATTTCAGGGTCGACTGAAGCCTAAGTGTTCTGGAACCCTGGGATGGGATGGGAGTAGGGGACTTATCCAGTATTATATCTTACTCAGAGCAAAATATAACTGTAGTCTATTGAGCTAAGGAGAGACAGAGACAGCAAACTTCTAAGATCAGAAAGAAACAGCCATCTTTATTTGTAGCAGTTAAGGAACTGAAGATCAGAATCTTGAGTCAAACTTGTTTATTAAACACCCCTCGTGCCCAACAGTGTGAGGGGAAGTCTGTAAAAGAAGAGAAATAAGTACTTCTTACCCTTAAGGGAGAAAGCAGAGAATATGACAATATAGACTGTAATCAAATGTGAACTGTTGTAGTGTAGATTTACAATTACAGATCAGACTGCCACATCATTTTTATTTGTTTATTTTTATTTTTTGAAAATAATAAAAATAGTATTTTTAAATACTAAGGTGATACATATTACATAGAATATAGTGATAGGGCTTACATGGTATTACTTCTGATTTTCCATAAATAAATTGATAATCAGGGATCATAAATTCATAATGACGTTCGGCTAAAGGGGCCACCATTTAAAACTTGCCTGCCTAGTTCCTTCTGCTGTTGCAGAAAAGTTGCTTTATAGTCAGGAAGGAGCGGCTCCAGCAAGCAGTCAACTTTCCAAGGCTGTCTCAGAAAGGATGCTATGTCTTTGGGCTAAGATATTCTGGGAATAAAAGCCTATTGACTTTGTCTGAACCCGGTGAAACAATGTGACTGCTGACTGCAGCACGTACTTCGCAGAACATCTAATGTCAGTGTTTGTGTTGCAAAGAAAGGCATTTTGTTTCGTTTTCTGACAGCTATGGATCCTGGAGAGTTGATCTCCTGGGTCACTCATACTGAATCCAAAGTGAAAGTATTTTCTATTTCCTCCTGGAACTTTACACAAAAATAAAAATTGTTGCAGACCACAGTCCCAGACAACCCAAACTCCAGCTCTAGTTACTTTGTGTTTTCATAGAATGGCATTTCCCGGGAGAGACGGACTTGGAGCACACTTACCTTTTGTCAGAGCACGGATCTTTAAAAAAAAAAAAAAAAAAAAATCTGTGTAGAGAAGATATAGTTTGGTAACATAAGGAACCAAGCAGAACAAAGAGTCAAGAAATACAGTTCAGCTCAAACTCTACCGCTGACTGGCTGCTTGGCCTTGGGCAAGTCTTTCATCCTCTGGTGCACAGACTTGGAGGGTGAATGGTTAAGGGGACATAGAGCTGCTCTGAACAGTGACTGATACAAAGTAAATATTAGCTGAATTAGACTATTTCTGGGGGCGCCTGGGTGGCTCACTTGGTTAAGTGTCTGCCTTGGGTTCAGGTCATGATTCCAGGGCCCTAGGATCGGGCCCCATATTGGTGGGGTGGGGGTGGGGGAGGGTCTCTGCTCAGTGGGGAGTTGGCTTCTCCCTCTGCCCCCCCATGCTCTCTCTCTCTATCAAATAAATAAATAAAATATTTTTTTAAAAACATATTTCTGGAATTTCTCTCTTTTCCCTTCTATTGGACCATTAGACTAGAAATACCTCCATAGAGATATAGAAATAAAAGACAATACCTGGAGCTGATAAGATGGAAATATCCACAGAGCATTTTTCCCAGTCTCGTGCTTCTTCTTCCAGAGAGGCTGCCTTTGCCAGGTGGCAGCCCCCATTAGCAGCAGCAGAAATAAACCACAGTTGACACCCGGGCTGCAAGTGTCAGGTTTCCATGGCAGAGCGGACGTGGGGGTGTCAGGAAGGGTCAGGCTGGAAAAGACACCAAGGCAACAGATAGGGGCTTAGGCAGGAATGAGGCAGTCCAAGAAGGGTAGAAGCGAGAAGAAGCAGGTATAAGAAAAGCTCTCTTCATCCTCCTATTTGCTTAAAAAGTAGGACATACATTTACGAAAGTGTTCTTCCCCCCTCTACAAGGAAGGGACAAGTTAATCCCCAAGATGACTTTAGACCCTATCAGCTTGGAGAAGTCACCAGAAGAATCTATGTAACAAGCTTTACTAACTAGCCTTTATCTCCTCCCTTGGAAGTCTAAAACTGCTCCTCTTTGTCCCATCATTTCTTCACAAATGTATTGTTCCTTGTTGAAGATGCTATATAAACTGGAATTCTAAGCCACTTCAGGAGTCACTCATTTTTTTCCTGGATATCTCCTATGTGTACATAAGGCATGCACGTTAATAATGCATTTGTCTTTCTCTTGCTAATCTGTCTTTTATTAAAAGCATCTCAGCCAAGAACTCAGAAGATAGAGGGAAAATTATTTTTCCTCCCTACATATCTAAGCAAGTAGGCAGTTGGATACGCCATGGTACTTCTGAGAGTGTTGTGGGCTGGGAAACGTCTATGTAAGTCATTGGAATACAGTTGGAATTTATAGTCTGGGAGGTGGATGAGTCCTGAATTTAGATACAGAGAACAGAGGCTCCATTAACACCTGGATCACTCCAGCATTTAGAAGTCTGGAAGAGGGATGAATCTGGCATGGAGCTTGAGAAGGAGGCAGCCAGAGAAGCAGTTTCTGAGAGATGAGTACAGTGGACGTTTTGACAGCCATGAAATCACACCAAAAAGGCATTGGCTCCCCCACATCCTATGGAGCTTGCTCTCCTGTGTGGAGGGACTAGAGCTTCCAGGTGTGATCTATGAAACCTAGGCTTTCCATTGCCTCACCTGGGATTTTCCAGTTACAGAAGGAGGGAGAAAGAGGGGAGAAACTAAATATTTATTGAGCCAGGCATTACGCTATGTACTTATGCATTTTATCTCATTTCTACCCTTCCACAATCCCATGAGGGAGGTATTGCTACCCTATTTTTATGCAGTAGGAACTCTGTGCTCAGAGAAATTAAGCAAATTATCCAAGGTCAAAAACTTACCATAGCAGAGCTGTCATTAATATCCATCACCTGATTCTTGGCCCACTTTTATTTCCAACATTACTTTTAAATGTCCTTATCTCACAAGGCCCATTTTCGAATACTTTTGCCTTGATGTAAGATAGAGATAAAAATCTTTCATTTATTAGCAGTGCAGTGTGGAGTTTTGTTTTTCCATCCAAATCATACCTCAGGAGGCATTCACTTCCCTAGAATAAGGCCTTTGGGTCTGGGATAATTTCGTGATGAGTTATATAAAAATATGCCTCGATCAGAGTAGGCTTGAGCCTCAATTTAATTATTTCTGCTAAAACATTGAAGAATGGGGAAGCTGTCACTATAAAACACTCTTTCCCACTTCAATGCTATTCTTTGCCTCTCACTGCATTTTGACAGGAGTAGGTCTATTTTAAAGTAACCAACCTAAAATTTTAACAAAGCTACCGTGTTCTGAGGGAAATCGTTAATTTGAAAACTGAAGTTCATCTTGAAAAACTTGGAAAGATAATTCATAATAATTTCTCATAAAACAAAAAATTGGAAGCCTCTTAAGGGAACTGTGAAATGAGATTTCCTTTTGCAACAAAGCGAGTGCCAAATGGTATCCAAGATTATCGCACTGCACTCCTGATGCTAGAAAAATAGTAACATCTCCGGTCATGGTAAGAATGTGGGGACTCATGAGCGTGTTAATTAAATTCATTTATTTAAGTCTTTGAAATTCTGAAAGGAAAGGATGGAGGCTAGAAATCATCTAAGAAAATTGTTCCAACTTAGAAATCATGTAAGCAAGCACAGGATGTTTGTTTAAGTAAAAGCCTGGGTCATGGGAATTCCAGAGGGAGGAATGAAAGGCAGGGCATGAACCAAAAGCCAAAAGTTGGTAAGACGGTATTTGGCTCCAAGATGGCCACGTCCATATCTGATTTTTTTTCACTGCCTTATATTCCTGGCACACAGCAGGAATTCAATAGAGTTGTTGAATGAATGAGGGAGGAAGGCAGTTCTTTTGAGTAAATACATTAATATATATATAAAAATAAATCCAATTCAGAGAGAAAAATGTAGCCCTTTCCAGCCAATAAAAGCATTTTCACACTCAGTAAATGATCGAACTGGAGTTTCGAGTGCTTTATCATTTGGCTCAGCTGTTTGGGGGGCACCAAACTGTCTATTTTCCTATTTAGGGGCACATCTCTGGTAAATGTGAGGATAAGGAAGGAAGGATTGCAAAAAGGCATAGAGACAGAGAGGAATTGCCAAGTTCTGAACGCAAATGGACCAAAAGATCTAAAGGGGAGGTAGATCACATGACCCCACCTTTACCTCTACAACCAAAGTGACCTTTATTAGAGGTACTAGTATACTAAAATTATACTTAGAAATATTACAGAATAAAGTAAAAATCTATTGAATATGAAAGACTTTAATAATGCCCTGTTTTTGTTTTTTTTTTAATCTAATTATTTCCAGTCCAGTTAAAGATCCCTTCTTAGGATTTTCAAAAATCACAGAAAACTTTTCCCTTCTTTCCTGCTAGGTTCTTGGGCTGGTCTAATAACTAAATTGACATAAGACAGTATAGGGGCCAAGGGCAGGCCGCCCAAAACGTACCACAATGGCATATTGATTATTTTGAATTGAAGCTTCTTGGGAAACAGCCCGTACAAGGACACTGAGGCCCTCCTCTGAAAGTGTGAAATAAATCTCCCATGTGGATGGTGCCCTCCCGGCTGTAAGAGGTAAAAAGACATCCTTATCACCAGAGAGAGAAACTTTAAAGCCAAGAAAGCTATGGGCTATAGAAACAAACCTTGTTACTTTTTTACTAATCTGCTCTCTCAGCCCAAATTCCACTTAGAATTCCTTATTAATAAAAGCTCTCAAATATCTGTCCTTTTTTTTTTTTTTTTTAATTCTGTCAGTTCCTCACAAATTTATAGTCTCTGTCTAGGAAGTATAAAAACTGCCTGCCTTGGTCATTTCTTTAGGTCTCAATTTCATTATTGGGCCTCTGTGAACACATAATAAAACTTTGGGCTTTTTCCTCCTGTTAATCTGTCTCATGTAAATTTAATTCTTAGTCCAGCTGGAAGAGCTTGAAGGGCGGAGGAAGAATTTTTTCTTCTATACAACAGATTAGCAAGAAAAAAACAAATTGAATTTTGTACATACAGAAGCCCCATAAAAATATTAGACTCAAATATGTGACCAAAATAGGAAACTTTTATATCTTTTGGACAAAGAAACAATAAATTTGTGAAGAATTGACAAGACAAAGGAGTTTGGGCTTGGGGTAGTAAATTAGTGAAGTAACAAGGTTTGTTCATATGCACTTCCTGACCCTGAATTCCCTATTTCTGGAGATAAGGATGCCCCCTTTCCTCCTGATACAGGGAGAGTACTTTTCATGTGAGGATTCTTCAAGCAACATCAAATCAAAATAATCAGTTTGTCAAAATGGCATATTTTAGGGTGATGTATTCTGCTCTTCAGGAAAAAATTCAAAATTTATACTTAACTACCTCTTATTTGTTTGCCCATTTTGCAAAAGATCCAGACATGAACCATGGCTTAACTTAGAAAGAACAAAAATGACGCTAGTGAGCATTTCAGAATTAAATTATTCTTCAGAACAAGAGCGTTTTATTTAATTTCACTTTTTTTTAAAGATAAGATGTTGACAGTTGCCATCTCACTATTTTTTTAAAGATTATTTATTTGAGAAAGAGAGCATGAGTGGGAAGGACGGAGGAAGAGGGAGAAGAAGAGGGAGAGAGAATCTCAAGCATACTCCATGATGAGCGCAGAGACCGATGCGGGGCTTGATCTCAAGACCCTGAGATCACAACCTGAGCCAAAACCAAAAGTCAGATGCTTAACGAACTGAGCCACCCAGGTGCCCCAGTTACCATCTTATTTTTTAATATCATTTCAGTTTTCATTACTGGCTTACAAAATACCAGGAGATAATATTTAAAAATCAGTGACTGTTTGTCTACTATCATTGAAAATCATGTGCTAAATATGTGCTGAATCATCATTCCAGTTGATGCTGCAGATAAATGTTAATATTTGATTTTGTTGGAGGAGGTAATTGAAAGGACATGACCTACAGTTGACCCAATTGGAGGCTTCTCATTCCCTCCCCTGTCCTTGAAATGTACATTCCACTCACCATTCCCACAGTGGGAGCTGATCCAAGGACAGCCTTGAGAGAGAGTGAGGTGTTGTTGAGATCATCTGGGTAACAGACCTGACTAAACCCCTTTAAAAAGGCTTCTGGCAGGCAAGTGCAGAGATCTACCCTCTAAGTTCCCTTGAATATCAAACCTGCTACCAACTGATCTGGAGAGGCCCACTTCCTTTTTCATCTCTCCTTGCCGCTTGTGTTCGGGGGACAGTTTGTGAACCAACAGCTTTATGCCCAACAATGAAGAAAGTTGTTTTTGATGCTCTTAGACCTTATGCATTGGTTTTCAAGTTCTCTGGACAACCTCTTGGGCTCCCTGACTTGTCAAGATCTGTTTTCTTGGGTTCCATTTCTATACATCTTATTCTTTCCTAGCTAACAACAATCCTAGAGGAGTTAGGTAAAATTCATAGAAATAGTTTGCCCAAAATGCCTGGAAAAATGGCATTTTGGCAAGGCTCTTTCAAAACCAAGGCAAAATGATTGAATGGTGTTGTGTGTGGGGGGGGGTATGGTGGGGGGGTATTTTTTGTTTTTGTTTTTTTTAGGAACTGTAAATGGGTCCCATCTCTGTCACTCTAAGATTCTGTCCCATTGCAAATAAAACCTTTGTTCTCTGGGCTCCATTTAGCAGCAGAAAAGATGACTAGCATCTCTCTTTTTTTTTTTTTTTGAGCAGGAAGGCTTACCTCGAACTTCTCAGGCAGTTTTTAGCAAAGAAATCCATAAAGATGGATGTGAAAGCGAGTAAATAAATCTATACTTTGTTTTTAAAGTTCACTTCACAACTTGGTGACAAAAGATGACAGATTGGGGTCCTACAAGAAAATTCATCAACACTATCAACTTGCCTCATTTCACCAATATGCCACATTGTTGGTCTGCTCTCAGAAGAAAAAGTACTAGATTGATGATTCTTTGAGGCTAAACATTTTAAGTGAATGTGTTTCAGGAAAAGAAATGCCAATTTCTGACCAATATCAGAACCTTCCTTACCTTAGTTCACAGTGACCTTCTAGAGCATGAAAGCCAATTATTTTCCATGATTCCCCCAAATACCACTATGGAGGGAGTACTTTACTCCTTCACATCTCTAGATTGATTCAACTTTGACCAATATTTCAAGACCTGCACTTTTATTTCTTTCTACTGCCTATTCCACATAGCTGAACCTCAACACACCTCCCACCAGGGAGCCCAGAGAGCCAGCTAGCTTTCCAGGACTTGAAATCAGGTAAAGTGCACCTAAATTGGGAGATGTTAGGCTCAGGGCACTGACTTCCAGTTAGATGAATACGTTCTGCAGATCTAATAATGTACACTATGGTGATTACAATTAATAATACTGTATTATATACTTGAAAGTTGCTGAGAGAATAGATCATAAATGTTCTCACTACAAAAAAGGGATGATAATTATGTGAAGTAATAGAGGTGTTAGCTAATGTTACGGTGTTAATCATTTTGCGATTTCTAAGTGTATCAGATTAGCACCTTGTACACTTCCAGCTTACACAATATTATATGTAAGTTATATCTCAAGAAAGCTGGAAAAAAGTAAAATGTTCCTAAATTATGATTCTATTGGTCAGATACATTTCTGTTTCTCAATCATATGCTATATTTCAGAAACTCTAACACAGCATTTAAAACATTTTTCAATTTGTATCCTCTCCAAAATCGGTTTTGTTTGTTTGTTTTACAAAGAATGGCATCTGAGATTTGATGGAATATGTTATCCTATTTTATAAATGCTATTATGTTCTATTTTGTTGATCTTAAACTCTTAAAAGTTCATTTTTTTGGAATGTAGAATTCTGTTAGTTGCTTCAATTCCTAAATCTGTCTACTTATCATCTCCTATTAATAAATTTGAAATTTATTAGTTTTTTTTAACCACCTGCTTGAAACTTACCTTAGCTTTTTGGTCTGTGTATTTTGCACCCATGGGGAAAGTGAACTTGGTGCTCTAGGGTCCTAGCTACGTTCCTTCTGCCTCAATTCACAAATATAGAAATGCCTTGATTAAATGTCCAGTGATGGTTAGGGGTGGATGTGCAGACCTGAACAAAATTTAGGAATTTTGTATCACCTAGATATGTACTGTAGAGTATAGGTTATATGTGCAAAATTAAGATCATCCTATATACACACACACACACACACACACACACACACACAAGGGTTGCTTCATGGATAAATGTAAATACGGGTGTAGATATATCTAGATATATCTAGGACCTCTTGATTAACAGGTGCATTTCTAGGTAATGGTTTTAGCAAAACAGTTAACATTCAAAATAGAGTCATTTATAAAGCAGGGAAAAACAGGCTGCATTGGAAAGTTTCACTTTTATTAAGAAGGTGATTTGTCCTTTTCAACATGCTTTTATACTCTTTGGCTCGTTTTACCCTTAGCCATTATGCTGAGCGACATATCAGCATGCCTCACATCATAGATGAGCAAACTGCCATGTAGGAGATGCTGAATGCTTTGGCCAGGGCTATCTGCCAGTTAGAGGGAGGTCTGTGCTATCAGAACTTGGACTTATGGCATGTCCCCCAGGAGCAACATTGCTCAGATGCCCCAGATATTCTTTGTCTCAGAAAGGGCTCATAGAATTCACAAAAGTGACCAGAGAATGTCAGCATAAATAGGCACAGATACTTTTCCTTAAAAAAAAAAAAAAAAAAAAAAAAAAAGTCCTGTTGGGGCACCTGGTTGGCTTAATCAGTTAAGCATTCAACTCTTGATTTCGGCTCAGGTCATGATCTCAGGGTCCTGGGATGGACCCCTGAGTTGGGCTCTGTGCTCAGTGGGGAGTCTGCTTGAGGATTCTCTCTTTTCCCCCTCTCCCACTTGGCACTCTCTCTCTCTCTCCCAAATAAATAAATAAATCTTAAAAAAAAAAGTCCTATTAACTTAGTTAGTACCTAGACTTTAATAAATGGTGCTTTACTATTACAGACCACCAACATTTATAGATATAAAGTCACTGTTCAAGGGTGCCTGGGTGACTCAGTTGGTTAAGCATCCGACTCTTGACCTCAGCTCAGGTCTTGATCTCAGGGTTGTGAGTTCAAGCCCCACACTGGGCTCCACACCAGGTGTGGAACCTACTAAAAAAAAAAAAAAAGTTGCTGTTCAGTCTGGAAGGACATGCATTTTTTCAGGCCTGTCTTACACTTCCTGTCTTTGCATTGGGCCCTTCCCTTCCTCATTTGAACTGAAATTGTGTTGATTTTTTATAAATTGAATACAGGCTCCCAAGTGTGTCCATCTCTCACCACCCCTCTGGGGAGCCATCCCAACAGCTTGTAGCTGTGCTGAGGGAAAGGAGGGAATACAAAGGAGCGATATAATGCAGTTAGAATTGTTGCCCAAACTAAGAAACTGTTCTTGCTTCTAGAACAGGTTAGTATTATGACAAAGACAAACAGTACTAGTTTTGATTGTTGAAAAAAAAAAGATAAAATAAACTAATGTTTATCAGGGCAGGGGGTTGCTTTAGTGAAATGGGTCCATTTTAGTGAAATGGGTCAAAGAACCGTTGTGCTATTTACTTTATTCTCTTACTCATGTTGAAATAGTGTGACCTATTATGTATTATTTACGTAGGGGACCCTTTATTGATAACCCTTTCTTTTTACTAGTAATATAGTCCTTAAAAAATGATAGCATGATTGTGTATTAGAAGCTGTTTCCACACATAGCTAATGTGCTCAGCTTAGCAACATCTAATGAATGACACTGGCTAAGTACGGGCAATCTGAGTGAATTTCTTAGCTTATCACTCAGTTGGCTTTTGAGTGTTTTGCCCATGCTACTAAGTGCTCTGTTCATGTCACCAGGGAGACTTACCTTGGGAAGGGAAGTCACATATTTTGAGTTAGCATGTGAATTTCAGAAGTAATATGATCTCAGACTGTTAATCTGATCATAGGATAACAAAGTACTTCCCAGTCTCAGAATCAGGGGTGAACGAATAAAATAAGATATAGGTCTCAGAATTTCCGACTCTTAACATTGGTTATGAAATCTACTGTCTCTACAAATTCTCTGCCCTTATTCGTATTTTATCCCTCTCAACACTGTAATTATAAAATATAGTGTTAAAATATCACATTCTTTACATTATTCAGTCCTAGTTTGCTATATACAGAATGCCCAGGTCTTGGCAGAATTCCAAAAGGATTTAGATACAAAATGGTTTTAAATTTCAACCCAGGGGACGCTAGATGGCTCAGTTGGTTAAGCAGCTAATTCTTGGTTCAGGTCATGATCTCAAGGTTGTGAGATGGAGCCCTGCATCTGGTTCAGCACAGAGTCTGCTTGAGTTTCTCCTGCTCTCTCTGCCCCTCACCCCACTCACATTTGCTCTCTCTCTCTAAAATAAAATAAGTAAAATCTTAAAAGAAAATTTCAACACAGAAATAAAGCACATTAATTTAGTAAAATTATACTAAATCTACTTTCCTCTTTCCTTCTTTCTTTCCTTCCTTCTTTCTTTCTTTACAATTTATTTATGTGCACTTCCTTTGTACCAGCCAGGGCAATCAGATGTTAGTCAAAGGGTTATAAATAACTACTAAGGTAAAAATAACTAACTAGGGAGAGCAAGGGCACAGATAGTAGGGAGAGAAGCCACATAATAATCAGATTTTAAAACTGGCTTTATATGGTAGGTTCAACCAAACACAAATATTTAAGTTGAAAAACAGGGCTTCTCAGCCTTTTTATTTCTATGCACTAATACAAGACTTGCAAGTGATGAAATTACATGCACAATGAGCATGAATAACTTCCATTAATATCAAGGGCTAATATCTACCCTCAATTAACATGTGTAATTCTCTCAGGAAATAATGTGCTAATCTTTGCCCTCAGATAATCATGTCAATTTTGTGAATGAATATCTAAGGGCAACGTTTGAACCCTTATTTAAACTTTAATTGGAAAGGTATAATACGTAAAAATGAAAAAGGAGTTAAGAAAGATATTAACAAATCAAAAGGTTCAGCTTTTGCTGAAAGAATTCTGATTGTAGAGCTATTGCATTAATTACATTTACAGGATTATATGCTAACATATCAACTTGAAATGTTAAGCTGTAAATTCATGAAGATAGAATAATTATCTTCACTGAACCCTCTCTAAAGCACCATTCCCAAAATATCACAGCATTGTCAATATCTTGAAAAGATATTGTTCCAGTGTAGTGATTAGGAAGTGGAAATAGAATAAGACCAGGTGCAAGGTACAAATTTAAATACGAAATCAACCTCAGTGGCTCATGTTGATCTTAAACATTCTGGAAAATGTATTTGTCCTTGAAAAAATAATATATGTAGATCTCTGGGATTGAAAAATTCTACCTCTCTTTCAAGTGTGCCTGAGTTGGAAATATTCTTTGAATGTCTGAGTTTTCTGGTATAAATTATTCATGGTAAGATTAATAATTTATTATGTCTATAAATATTACTCATTCTAAATTAAGAAACTTTTTTTTGTATCTGAATATTGCTTACATTTGAAGGGCTGAAAGGTGACACTTAACCAGTGGTCTGGTATGTTAGAATCAGAACATCCACATGAAAATTCAGTCTTCCAATTACCTTGTCTACATGGCAATACCAAACCAAACTATTAAGAAACCATTAAATAATGATTGATGCTTAAATTTTCATCTTGGCACTATTTATCTTTAAATAGACAGTTTTTTTATTAGCTACATTTTCATTATATTCTGTATGTGTGTCATTTTGATCAACAGACATTATCTCTAACATTTGCCCATTCTAATTTTTTCTTTCTATGGGAATAATCAGATCTTTTCCATGAGAATAAGACTTTTTCTTCTCACTTATCTTCTCGACTAAAATTTTCTTGAAAATGGAACTTTCAGGAAAAAAAAAGTTTTCTAAACCTTAAAAGTATATTATTTTTAAATAAATATAAATGTAACAGTATAGATAATATTAAAGTATTATTTTTATATAACATATATCTTTTATTAGAGAAAAAATATTAGGTATTTGTAAAATCTCACATGAGAAAACCATCCCCTAAGTCTGAAATAGGAAACTTAACAGAGTAATTAATGTTCTGTTCATCAGAAGGCTTATCCAGTTGTGCCAGGGATAAATCACATCATTAAATGATCTATATGCCTGTGATTAGCACAAGGGTGCTCGATGAAGACGTTGAGGTGGCTCTTTCTTATTTCCAGCCCATCAGTCTAATCTGGGAATGAGAAGAACACTACTGTGGTCCCTCAGTCATGGTCTAATGCATTCATTAGATGTAGTGTCTTGTTAGAAACATTTATGATCCCAGTACTCTTTATACAAGTGAGTCCCCTCACCCCTTAGTTTGGGCAGAAAACAGATGGTATTAGCAAATTGTTACTGTTGTCTTTGTTCTTAAATTCACACTAAGATCTGTTTGTAACTTTTGCAGAAAAATAAGTACATTTATTAGAACAAAGGGAACATAAAATGCTTGCTTGCTGTTTGGGATTCTGAACACTGACTAATTTCGTTATTAGTGCAGGCAGCCTAAGTGCAGCAACAAACAGCTCACATATCTCAGAGACTTAACAATAAAAAATAATACACTGTTTATTGTTTTCTCAAGTTTTAGTCCAGTGTAAATGGTGGAGGAGTAGGGAAGCTCTGCTCTCTGCAGTTTTCTGGTGGGTCCTGTCTAGTTTGTGATGTCTCTGCCTTTATCAGTTATCACATAGCCTCTAGGGTTGCTGCAGATGAAGAAGAAGAGCACAGAGAACAGAGGAGTTTAATGAACCAGATCCAGATGAGCACACATCTCTTCTGCTCACGTATCGCTGGCTAGAATCTAGTCACATGGTGATCGCATTTGCCATCCAAGCTGAACCTGTAGTATGACCTTAGAACAGTGCTCTGAAGAAGAGGAAATGGGTTTCTTAAACATTTAACCAGGTGCTACCATCATTTGCCCTTCTAATGACCAAGTCTCTCATTTTTCCCTCACAGTCAACATCTCTTTAAGGGAGACAAACTAGAGGGCGCCTGGGTGGCTCAGTCCATTAAGCACCTGCCTTTGGCTCAGGTCATGATCCCAGAGTCTTAGGATCAGGCCCCATATCGGGCTCCCTGCTCAGCTCTTGCTTTCTCTCTCTCTCTCTCTGTCTCTTGCTCTCTCTCTCTCTCAAATAAATAAAATCTTAAAAAAAAAAGAGGAAGACAAAGTAGACGGTCATCAATAACCTTATTCAGATCAAAGTCTATGTATAGCAGAGACCTCTTCATCAGATAAAAGATGTGGCTCCTTTATGAGTGGTACAAAAGCAAAAAATTAAGATACCAGTGTCCCCTCTTTTGCACCCCAAATCCTTTCAATAGTGGGTAATACATGTATAGGATACTTATAATAAAAACTCTCATTCTAAAGATGCAGTGGTTCCCAGTACTACTAGAATCCTATGAATCCAAGAGATGGGTCTTGTTGGGTCTTGGGAGCATTGTTCTTACTGGACACTGGTTCAGTTCTTAGGGAGAAATTACTTTCCTTCCTTCCTTCCTTTCTTCCTTCCTTCCTTCCTTCCTTCCTCCCTCCCTCCCTCCCTCCCTCCCTTCCCTCCCTCCCTCCCTCCCTTCCCTCCCTCCCTCCCTCCCTCCCTCCCTTCCCTTCCCTCCCTCCCTCCCTCCCTCCCTCCCTCCCTCTTTCTTTCTTTCTTTCTTTCTTTCTTTCTTTCTTTCTTTCTTTCTTTCCTCCCTCCCTCCCTCCCTCCCTCCCTCCCTCCCTCCCTCCCTCCCTCCCTCCACTCCTCCATCCCTCCCTCCCTCCCTTCCTTGTTCTTATTGTTTGGTTGGTTGTTTTGCCCTGGCTCCTGCCTTTGCTCTCTGGGGGTGGGGTGAGGTTTTATCTGCGGGTTGTCATCTGGCCACCACATCTGGGCATTGGTGTATGTCCCCCCTTAGGGACTGCATAGGTTTTGGAGTTTATTTACCATTTGTAGAAGGTTGGAGCCCATGGGATATTTTAGCTCTTGAATAGTCTTTAAGTTTCCATTTTTGTTTTTGTTTTGTTTTGGTCCAGTGTTCCTTTAAAATACAATTTCCTGAGCAAATTTAGAAGGCTTCTTATATATTCACTTCCAGGCAGTTACATTCTTAAAAAGCACAGCTATGTCATTTCCTAGACCCAGCCTTCTAATTGGCTTGCCTCCCTCTTTCCCTGTCTTCTGCTCTCCCTTCCTTTCTTCCTCTTTCTTTTTCTTCCCACCTCTCTCCCTTTTGTTGTCTGTTTTCTTGCCTGTACTTCTTCCCTAAACTTAATGGTGGCTACCTCAAGGCTATTAGGCCTGAACAGAAGGTCTCCATCCTTAATCCAATCTTTGCTTGAGTCATTCAGTTTAGCCAAGAGGCTCTACCAGGTCTTGGCATCTGAAAGTCTTTTTAAAATCCTGTCTCTTACTGTGAAATTCATAAGCAGTTGGCTTTTCCAGCCCTTTAAATATCCAAATTCTGGACTCTTATTCTATTTTACATCTGAGTATAACTTGTCCAGTCTTTCCTGAACTTATCTTTTTCTCAAAATGCTTAGCCAAACACAGCCAAGAGTAGAATAGGGACTATGGCATTTGATCCACATTACCATGGACGATAATTTTACTATATGACAATGCATAGCACAGATCAACATTTTTCCAGCCTCCAAAGTTGATTCCTTTACTGCTCACCACCTGCTGCTTGACCCCCAACCACTAAGGCAGCACCACCTATCTGTGTTGTCAAGACAGCACTGTCCTTCAAGTGAAGTAAAACATTCGGGCTTGGGATGTCTCCAGCACCTTCCTGCTCTGAAACAGGTGCAGCCACAGGCAAGACCCCTTTCCTGGCGTCCCAAGAGTGGGGTTTCCAGAAACACATACACTTCAAAATCCAAAAGAAGACAAGCAGAGAGCTGAAATCTTTGTAGTATAATCTGAAAATATTTTAAACATTATCTAAGGTAGAGAATAAAGGGGCAATCGAAAAATCTTTTTGACTTATTCTTTCATCACTTAAAATGTCTTTTCCATTGCTTATTTTATTGTTTTAATTTTCTAAAAAGATTTATTTATTAGAGAGAGAGCATAAGTGGGGGGTGGGGGGAGGCAAAGGTGGGCGAGGGAGAAGCAGGTTCTCCGTGGAGCAGTGAGCCTGATGTGGGACTCCATCCCAGGACCCTGGGATCATGACCTGGGCCGAAGGCAGACACCCAACCAACTGAGCCATCCAGGTGCCCCATCCATTACTTATTTTAGAAGAAACAAAGAAATGTGGCTCGGGGAAGGGAATTATGCATGACTATGTCAAGCCTTAAAGCACATAGATGGAAGAAAAAAAGAAAGAAAAGGAAGATAAGAAAAGAAAGGATTTTTTTTTTTAACACAGTTCCATTTCCTGAACAAGTTGAGATTGAACTGTTCAATTAACTAGGAGATTAAATGTTTTTGGAAGAAAAGGAATAATTCTTGTAACTTAAAAATTGGCAGAACATTTAGTTACAGCAGAATACACAATTGAGCCATGTGAGCAGGAACTGGGAGGGGGAGTAGACCTGATCATTGGGCAGCACCCCTAAATGCTTTGATTTCAATCCTGACAGGTACTGTCCCATCTAGTGGGCACAATATAAAGATCAAGAGGATCTGATCATTGATTTCAATTCAGATGAGCAGTCAACAGGGAGGAGTCAAAGATGGGGCTGTTGAGTGTCCCAACATCTCACTGTTGAGTGAGATGGAGCAAGGGGAAAATTTCAGAATTTCAGGTAGGCAGTGTTAGGATATTCTGGCAGGAATTCTGACGCACCGTTGTAGACCCTGTGCAGAGGATATGATGTGTAAGCCCATCAGGAATGACTAGCAAAAAGCACTGTAGCTTAGCATGGAAGAGTGTAAATCCTGGCACAGCCACTTACTACCACTAGCAATAACTAGCAAGTTTTTGAACTTCTCTGTGCTTCAGTTTTTCCATTCTTAGTATGGGGCCGAAAAGAAGCATGCATTTCATAGTATTGTATGAAGATTAAATGAGTTAATATTGGTGAAGTATTTAGATCAGTATCTGACGTGCAGTAAGCACCTTATGTGTTTGTAAATAAGTAAAGTCAGTTGGTGACTGAGCCAAGATAAGAGTTTCTGGTCTGTCTTCTCACTACAGTTCCCTAATGAAACAAAAGTCAGGGAAGCAGCAAAAATAAATAGCCCAGAAATCCCAAATGGCAAGCAGAGAGAGATGGAGGAGGCCACTGTCAGCTTAAATAAGAACTAAGGGAGGCAGGAGCAAGCTGGTCCTGGTGTTACAGAGGCAGACCAAGCTCCCAGCTTGGTCCCAGGACCCAGCGCTGCACAGGATAAGTGGTCATCTTCCATTGTCTCAGCAGCGGGACCTCCTACCCTTGCAACACTCTGGGAGGCAATCATGTGACCAGCTCGTAACACCAGGCTTTGCACCAGCCAAGAAGAAAATGACCAGAGAAAAGTGAAGTCGTCAGTCAGAATATGGGGAGGGGACACAAAGTAGAGTCTGGCTGAAAAGTTTGGAAAATATTAAAATAAAGCAAAACAGGATGCTTATTTTTAGAACTTCTCAGAACTTTTAATTTACTAATGTACATTGCAAATCTCTAAAAGAAGGGTATATGGTAAACTGTTTTTCAAATATATTTGACCACACAACCCTTTTTAAAATGGAATATGTTGTGACATAGAAAACATATTTTGGAAATGCTGCCATAATCAATATATTCTTCTATAAATATAATAATTTATTTTTAAATCCATAAAATTCTATTAAAACATGACTTCAATCAAATGTCGATTCAGTTGTCACAATTAAATGATAAAGGTTAATGAAAAATAATTTATTTTTAAAGAGGGCCCCCAACATTATTAAAACAAGAGTCTCACTGGAAGATTTTCTCATTATCTGCTACAGTTGAATAGGCTTTATGAACTTTTCATGCCAAGCTACTGTTGTTAAAACTAATGAAATATCAATTTTCTTCACAAAGTTGTAAATTGTTTTATTTATTTGTGCCAGTCTATAAACCTCTTTTGTTCTTAAAATAATGTACTCTTTAGCAGTAAAAATCTAAGAATTTGATTGATATTGTAATAGTACACTTGAGAAGGTTCTATCTTGTAAACAATTCTGTTTTCATTCGTGACTCATTGAAAGCAGGTCTATTTGACATAATCCTGAAGGAGAATTGATGTAACTCACAGAAAAGTGAATTACATGGATGCAAATTACTGTTATAAGGATGCATGCAAATTACTATAAAATTGTATTTTTAATATAGCTTTTCTGTTTAATGTGATTTTATCTTATAAAGAATGAACTATATTTCTGCAGTGAATTAACATTGTGGTTTTTATACATATTTATTTGCATGCTTATTTTGTACCATTACTTTCTTATAAATTACTTTTAATAATTTTTAAAATGATAATGCTGGTGAAGGTGTGAATGGCAGATTTCTCCTGCTTGTTAATGGGTGGAGATGTAAGATGTTACAGTTTTTATGGAGGACAGTTTAACAAATTTAAATAAAAAGCTAAAAAAAAAAATACCCACACACTTTCAGCCCATTAACAGCTAAATAGTTATTTTGGAAAAATAACAAATAGTGTAGTACTATGAAATAGACTAAATGAATTCTAGAGCATTTGTACATTGGAACACTAGATATTGTAGATTTGGTTGCTATATAGTTACATAAATAAGTATGCAGATTACGTGTATTTACATGTAAAGATTGTAAGATCTCTATGATATATTACTAACTGATAATATCAGAATTAGTCTGTATAAATGCATACTCATATCCCACATCCAGCACTGCCACCAAAATAGTAATAGTAGCTTACCAAACTAAAGTTGTTTGGATGGCTATATAGTATTGTTGCTTTGATCATCTTTTATAATTTTTCCATGATGAACTTGGGTTATTTATGTGAAGACCAAATGAACAAATTAATATTGTAGGAAGAAAAAGAAACCTTTTATAAAATTGCTTGACAGCCCTTTGCAAATAAAGCTTCCAAAGGTATGTGTTTTTAGTCAATAATTAGGTATATTATTTTCACATTGTTAGATGAACTTTTCTTATACTAGTGATTATACTTTATAGAAAGTGAGATTTTGACGTCAAAAAATGTTCCCCTGCCTATGCTTATGTATTTCCGGGACTATGAATTGTTCAATTTGTCCATACTTCCATGTGATAAATGACTTTTAAATGGGTGATGTCCTGACTGCACCTGTCCTGGATGATGTCCTTCTTTAAGGACAAATCTTTGATAAAGAGGAGGCTAGGATCTCAGTCTAAGTGGTAGGACTTTCTTCTTAGAGCTTATTCTTGCTGGTCTTCCAAGAACATTGATTCTTTTTTACCTCCTAAAATAAATTTCAAAATGTGGAGATTGTGATTTTGCCATATGACATGAAAATTGGCTCCTGGCCCACTGTAAACACTCAATAGATGTTTTAGAATGATTATATATTCAATAGTTTTTTGATTGATGACCCACATCTTAAAGTAATCAGGGATTGTATAAGACTCTGAGAGATCTGCTGTAAAGGGTGGAATGCCTTTGATGGTCTTCCTGTAGACAAAAGGCTTTGGAGGCTGGAAGACATAAAGGTCTTATGTGAGCTGGGAAAGGTACATGAGTTAGAGCTCTTTCAGTTGCAATTGGTGTAACCTAACGAAACTACCTCAAGCAAGAACATGTAGGGGACTTCACTTAAGTAGGAAATCCAGCAATGATATACTTCAGTTATGGCTGGCTTTAATGGCTCAAATGATATCAGTAATCTTCTTTCTAAGCCTCTCTGGGCTTGGGTTACTTTTTTCTGTAGGAATCATTCACTCACCAATCAGATGGACTTCTTCCAGGGGGCCAGGATATTAACTAGCAGCCTCAGCTTTGAAAATCCAATGAAAATGGGATTTTTAAAATTTTTTCTGAAGATCTAGAGATTCTAGAAGGTGATGCAGGGCTATTCAGAACAACACATTCCCAGCACCTAGAACACTGTTGACATATTGTAAGTGCTCAAAAGTATTAACTGAATGAACAGATATTCCTTACATGAGGGGAATGGAGAAATGGAATTAGCATTTGTGTGTTAGGCACTACAGCAAAAGTTACACAGTTTATTTCCCTTCCTTCTTTATTACACTCATTTTAGAGATAAGTAACCTGAAGTCCACAGCATTATCTTGCTCCTAGTACAAAGATACTGGGTAAAAAAAGCTGGGTTGCTAAGCATTAAATTTGGTTCTTCACAGGTTTTGTTCTCTGCCTTCTTGGTGTACCCTTTCTATTGATGTTTTTCTATTTCAATAATTCAGTGTCCATATATCATGTCAACCCTTGTGTTTTTTCTCCAGGAAGATCTTTCTCCTGATTTCCATTTCCTTATATCCATCTGACTCTGGACATGCCTGCTTTGACACCTTAAACACAGTAAGTCCCTAACTGAACTTCTCATTTCCCTATTCTTCTTAGTCCATAATCATCATGCATGGGCATGGCTGGCAAATAGAGTTTCCAAACTCAGAAACTTGAGAACCATCCTGATTCCTTCCTCATCCACTGCCAAATCATATCAACTCTGTCTTACAAATATATCTTCCAAACCCATCCCTTCCCCCTTGTCCCCATTATCATCATCTTAGTTGGATTAAGGCAAATGTCATCTCCTAATTGAATCCCTAGATTTTGTGACCAGAATGGTATAGGTCTGATCGTCTCTCTCTTCCCCAAATCCACAGTAATGGTGGCTTTGTGTCACCTGCTGGTGCAAATCCTTAGTGTGTTGGCATACACAGCATACTGTATACAGTACCTAACTCATCTCAGCCCTCATCCTGTCACCCTTCCTACATCTAAACCCAGTGTCTCAGGCACATGTAGCTCTTGGTTTCATGTCCTCCTGTCTTTCACATCCTCCTCCAACTCTTTGATAAGCTCTCTTCATGTCTCTCATCTCCGTGTGCTCTGAGACTCAGCTTAGATGTTTCCCCTTCTGGGAAGCCTTCCCTGATGTCTCAACTGCAGGCTGGCTTGGGTGTATTGGATTCTCCTGTGCTCCCATAACATTCTGTGTATACTGAAGCATAACACTTATTTCCCAGGGTTGGATGTGACACTTTACTTGGTTGCTCCCCTTATATTGAATATTTTGGGGCAGAGATCACAACTTTTGTCTCTGTATTCCCTTAGAATAAGTGATATTTGGAACATAGAAGCCCTACAATATGTTAGTCAAATGGATATATGAATGGACTGAAATTCAGAATAATTTTCAACAGGTTTATTGAGATAAATTCATGCACCCTACAACCCACCTATTTAAATTGTGCCATTCAGTGGCTTTTCACATTTTTAAAATATTTTTTTGTTTATTTATTTGAGAGAGAGAGAGAAGGAGTGAGCATGAGCAGTGGGGGGAGAAGGGGCTAGAAGCAGGCTCCCTGCTGAGCAGGGAGCATATTGACAGGATTGTGCAATCATTGTCACAATTTTAGAATATTTTAATCATGTCAGAAAGAAGCCCTGTGTTCTTGAGTATTCATTCCTCATATTCTACCAAACCTACAAGCTCTAGACCATTGCTCGCATACTTTCTGTCTCTATAGGTAGGTTTGCCTATCCTGGACATTTCCCATCAATGGACTCCTACAACATGTGGTGTTTTGTGACTCACTTTCTTCACTTATCAAAATATTTTCTAGATTCATCCGTGTTGTGGCATGTATCAGTGCTTCATTCCCAGACTGACATGAATTCCCAGGGTACTGACTCTAACTCCCTAAAGCTTGAACCTGTGCTGAATTACTGCTCTGCAAAAATATTTAATGTTTATATCTCATTTTCTTGGACTCCACACCAGTCTTTTCAAGACGTCATTCTGATCTCCTCTTATCTTAAAGTACTCTTGCTGGTGGGTCTGTTGTATATAGTTTATTTTTAAGTTTAAACTTAATTTCTGACTTCGGTCTGTTGTACAATCATTCTGAACTTTTGTAACTATCCAGTCTCCTAGCTTGATAAGCTTAGTATTAAAAAATAATTAACTATGACTTGGGGCAGTGTTTTGATAACTTTTCAACTCTTTCCTAGAGAAACATTAGCTTTCTAACTGGATATGAAAAGTCTACTGTGCATGTCTTAAAATTCCCAGTTAATTTTAGCACAATTTAACCTGCCCTGATCCTTCCACCTGAGTGAAAAGAAGGCAACGTCTTTTTTTCTTTTTTCAGTGCACAGAGCTATTTCTGAGTGGATAAGCAAACCTGCCAAAGATTATTTTAAAATGAGCAGTTACTTTGGAGTTTAACTAACAACAAAAACTAACTTTGGTTGCCAGTTATGACAATCTAATTAAGGAAAATATTATTTTATGTATGTCTCTTCAAATTGCAATTTTGATGTAGATTCAGCTTCTTATTCATTTGCTATGTAAAATGAATAAAACAGATTAAATATCTGGCCTGCTACCAATGTGAGGAAGTAGACTAATTTGAGCATGCTGAATGCATGTATGTCCACATGTGTACACACGTGTGCATATCATGTATGCATGTGTGCACACACGTGTGCATGTGTATGCATGTGCGTGTGTGCATGCGTGTGTGAGCGTGCATGTGTGTATGCGTGTGTGCATGTGTGCCTTGCACACACACGTGTGTGTGTGTGTGTGTGTGTGTGCATGTGTGTGTGTGTGCATGCACATGTGTATGCATGTGTTTTAACAAGTGATGAGTTCTTGGTACCGTAGAAATGCAGAGCTTGGATAGAAAAAATTTCAAGAAGCAGTAAACTTGTTTATGGCCAATACTGACTTCTAACTAGATCTTAGCTTATTGTCCTATAGTGTTTCTCAGGAAGAAATCAATAAATTCCCAAAGAGTAAAGATAGGAATGTTGTTTTTAAAAATTCATGAATTCTTCTTTGCTTCTATACCTTGATTCAAGGTCACCAGAAACAGTACATTTTAATTTATATAAATATGAGTGGGTCAGTTTGCTTTTAGGTAAATTCATGGTTAATAAATCCACAATTGTGTATGAAGATAACTGACTCTAGGTCACATTTTGAACTTGTTGAGATAAACCTTGTAGGAAGTGAAAAGCAAACTTTTTTTTGTAAACATTCCTTGCTGTTCTTGACTTTGGTTTAAATTGATTTATGGTCTAACTCAATTTATTTTTCATATTTGTATAAACTCTCAGAAGATTCATTTTTAAATTTTTAGTAAATTTACAGAGTAATCATGAGTACAGTCCAGCTTTAGAACATTTTTGTGACACCCCCAAAAATTCTCCCATTCCCATCTGTTGTCAGTTGCTCCAGGACTAAGCAACCACAGATCTCTTTCTTTCTCCATAAGTTTGCAGTTCCTCAATATTTTACATAAATGGAAGTATACGATATTTCATTTCTTGCAGGTGGATTCTTCCACTTAGCATAATGTTTTTGAAATTTATCACTCTTATAGTATGTATTTGTAGTTACTTTCACTCTTGTAGTATGTATCAGTAATTTCTTTTTATTGCTGAGTAATATTTCTTTGGGCAAATATATCACAATTTGTTTATTGATTCACCAATTGATGGATATTTAAATTGTTTTCCCTTTGGCTTATTGTGAAGAATGCTGCTGTGGAAACTCACTAATCTTTGTGTGAATACATGTCTTTATTTCTCTTGGATAAACTCCCCAGAGTGGAGCTTATGGGTTGCATAGTAAGTTTATGTTTAACTGTTTAGGAAACTGCCAAACATTTCCAAAGTTGGTTGTACCATTTTGCACTCTTATCACCAATGCTTGAGGATTCTGGTTTATCTACGTCTTTGCCAACATTTAGTATTGTCTGATTTTATGCTATAGCCATTCTAATGGGTGTGTGGTGGTATCTTGTTGGGGTAAAATTTGCATTTCTGTATAGACTAATAATGTTGAGCATCTTTTTATATGCTTATTAACCATCTATATAACTTCTTTGTGAAATGATTATTCAAATTTTTTCCCCATTAAAGATCTGGTAGTTTGTTTTCTTATTATTTGTTATTTATATATTCTGGATACAAGTCTTTTATCAATCAATATATGATTTACAAACATTTTCTTCCAGCCTGTGGCTTTATTTCAATTTTTTAATGATGCCTTTTGAAGTGCAGTAGGTTTTAATTTTGATGAACTCCAGGTTATCAGTTTTTTCCTTTATAGGTCATGCTTTTAGTTCTGTTTCTTTGCTTAACCCAAAGTCACAAAGACTTTCACTGTTTTCTTCTAAAACTTGTGTAGTTTCTTTCATACATTTAAATCAGTGATCCATTTTGAGTTATTATTATTATTTTCTATGTGTGTAAGGGAAGGGCTAAGTTAAATAGTTTTGCATGTGGATATCCAATCATCTCAACACCATATGTTGAAAAGACTAATGTTTCCCCCATTACATTATCTTGACACCATTGTTAAATATAAATTGACCACCACAAATGTACAGGACTGTCAATTCTGCTGTCTCTGCCTCTCCTGGAACCAGTATGACATTGTCTTGATTACTGTAGCATTGTAGTAAGATTTGAGATCAGATAAAGGTCTCCAATTTTGTTCTTTTTCAGAATTGTTCTAGCTGTAGTAGATCCTTTGCATTTTCATTTAAATTGTATAGTATCAACTTGTCAGTTCCTCTAAAAAAGGATTTTGGGGTTTTGGTAGGGATTGTGTTGAATTTGTGGATCAATTTGGAGAGAATTGCCATATTGACAATATGAGTTTTCCAATCCATAAAAATCCATACAATCCAATCCAATCTTGCAGCATAAAAGCTGCAAGAAATGAAATATTTTGTACTTCCATTTATGTAAAATATTGAGGAACTGCAATAAACTCTTTGTCCATGTCCAAAAGAAGGATGACCCCTCTTTCATTGAGAGTTTCCTTAATTATCTCAGCAAAATTTTGTGCTTTTCGGTGTACAAATCCTACAATCATTTTGTTAAATTTATTTAAATATTTTATTATTTTTGAGCCTATTTTGAATAAAATTGTTTTCTTGAATTAGTTTTGGCTGTTTGAGATGCTAGTGTATAGAAATGCAATATTTTAGTATAGTTATCTTGTATCTTGTGGGCTTGCTAAACTCATTTATTAGTTCAGTATGTTTTTATGGATTCCCTGGTGTTTTCTACATTAGGATTATGTTATCTGTGCATAAAGTCAGTTTTATGTCTTTCTTTTCAATCTAGATGACTTTAATTTTTTTTCTTATTGTAATATTTATATATTCCAGTATAATGTGGAATAGAAATAACAAGAAGTCATCATTACCTTATTATTGCTTTGGGGAAAAGCATTCAGTCTTTTACTATTTAGTATGAAGTCATCTGTGGGCTTTCTTAGATAATCTTTATCAGGTTAAAGAAGTTCCCTTCTATTCCTGATTTTTGAGAGTTTGTTTTTTTTTTTTAAATCATCAATGGTGTTAGATTTTTATTTATTTATTTATTTTAGATTTTATTCATTTATTTATTTTAGAGAGAGAGAAAGAGAATGAGGTCGGGAAGCACGGGGAGGCAGAGTAAAGGGGAAAGAATCTCAAGCAGACTCCCTGCTAAGTGTGGAGCCTGACCTGGGGCTCAATCTCACTACCCTGAGATCATGACCTGAGCAGAAACCAAGAGTCTGATGTTCAACCAACTGAGCCACCCAGGTGCCCCTGTGTTAGATTTTTAAAAATGAGTTTTCTGCATCTAGTGAGATGATCATTATTTTTGTCCCTTTTGTATTTTGTGTTCTGTATATTGCATTAGTTGATTTTCATATGTTAAAAACCAATTTTGTGTTTATGGGATAAATACCACTAGGTCATGGTATATGACCCTTTTTGTGTGTTACTGATTTCTATGTGCTAATATTTTATTAAGGGTATTTATAAATATTCATGAGTGATACTCATCCATGGTTTATTTGTTATGTTTTATCTAGCTTTGCTATCAGGATAATACTAGCTTTATATATTAAGTATGAAAATATTCCTCCTTCTCCTGCTTTCTGAAAGAGTTTGTGAGGTATTGGTATTAAATACGTTTCTTATTTACATATTTGATAGGATTTACTAATGAAGCCATCTGGGCCTAGAATTTTCTTTGTGGGAAGATTTTTAGTAACTAACTTAAAAACTTTACTTGTTAAAAGTCTATTCACATATTCTATTTATTCTTGAGTTGATTTTGGTAATTTGTGTCTTTTTTTTATCAATTTTTGTGTTTCCTCTAAATTGTCCATTTGTTTGCATAAAGTTGTTTCTACTATTTCCATAAATCCATGGCTTTATATGGAGCCTATTCCACAGCTCAGGTCATGATCTGAGGGTCGTGAGATGGAGCCCCACATCAGGCCCGTGCTCTCAGCACAGAGTCTGCTTGTCCCTCTCTGTGTGCTCTTCCCCCAACTGGCGTGTGCTCTCTCTCTCAAATGAATAAATAAAATCTTAAAACAAACAAACAAAAAGACCTTCTTTATTTTCTGAAGTAAGCTTTTAAAGCTATAAATTTCCATTTAATCACTGCTTTAGCTTCATTTCATAAATTTTATATTGTGTTTTCATTTTAATTCAGTTTAAAATATTTTCTAACTTCTCTGTGGGGTTTTTGTTTTTGTTTTTTTGTTTGTTTGTTTTTAGTTTTTTTGACCCATGGGTTATCTAGAAGACTGCTGTTTATATTTCAAACATTTGGTGAGTTCCTCGTTCATTCAGTTGTTGATTTCTAATTTAGTTCTGTTGTTACTGGAAAACATACTTTATATGATTTTAATTCTTTGAAATTTATTGTTTCATGGCCTGGTATGTAGTATATTCTGCAAAAAAATTTCACTGTGTAGTCATTGGATTAAGTGTTCTATATATGTCAGTTATGTGGTTTAAGTCATCTGTATCTTTACTGATTTTCTGCCAAGTTGTTCTATTTCTTTTTAAGCCTGACTTCCTGAGGGTCACCCCTATGTCTGCATAGCTGGTTGTCAGCCAGTGATTAGGCAGAGATTGTGTTCAAGTGCCTCAAGCCAGGAAGATTTCTGTCCTCTGCCAGTGGAATTATGTGTGGGCAAGGGAGCACATTCAAAGTTCAGTCTGTTTTCAAGCATGCTCAGCTTTTACTTTCCCTCGGATTCTTTTCTGTTTCTTCTGTACATTTGTGTAATCGTAAGGTAAGTCAGAAAAATGTGGATAGCTTGTT